>NC_055994.1:130682445-130995064 GCF_018446385.1 Zingiber officinale
GATACTTAGCTTCTATGGAGGATCTGGAAATATCATCTTGCTTCTTACTCTTCCAAGAGATAAGAAAATCTCCAAGAAAAATATAGAAGTTGGTGGTCGACTTACGATCTATAAGGTCACCCGCCCAATCTGCATCAGAGTATGCACAAAACTCTAACAAGGAAGTAGAAGGGAATAAGATACTCTGAAACTAAGTTCTCCAAAAATATCGAAGAATGCGAAGAACAACAACCCAATAAACTATGGTCGGTGCAATGACAAACTGATTAACCACATGTACATTATACACAATATCAGGATGAGTCATAGTAAGATAAACCAAGCTTCCCACAGCTGTACGATAGAGGTTAGGATCTGGCAAAGGAGAGTCATCTGATAGAGAGCATCTAGTATTAGTCTCAAGGGGAGTATTAACTACCTTGTTGTCAGTGAGACGTGCACGCTCAAATAGATCAGCTACGTACTTTGACTGAGACAAGAGATAACCTTTGGGTGAAGATGCGATCTCGATCCCCAAAAAATAGCGTAATAAACCCAAATCTTTCATAACGAAACTGTGAGCTAATTCATATTCAAAGACTCAATTCCATTAAAATCATCACCAGTAATTATCATGTCATCCACATATAAAGATAAAAGTATACGACCTGCACGTGTACTCTTGACAAATAAAGCTAAATCATAATTACCGGGATAAAAGCCAAGTGAGGTAATCACTATGGAGAACTTCACAAACCAAGCACGTGGTGCTTGTTAGAGTCTATAGAGAGCTTTGCGAAGCCTGCAAACTTCACCAGATCGGTGAACAACTCTAAGATGAGGCACCATATACACTTCTTCTTGAAGATCACCATTTAATAAAGTATTTTTTGACATCCATCTCAGATATTTTCCATTGATGAACAGAGACAACTGCAATTAACAGACGAACAGTGGTCATTTTAGCAATATGGGCAAAAGTTTCCTCATAATCCATGTCATATTCCTGAGAGTAACCTTTAGCAACAAGACAAGCTTTGTATCGTTCGATAGAACCATCAGATTTAGTTTTGATCTTATAGATCCAACGAGAACCAATGACACATTTCCCTGGTGGTAGAGGTACCAAATCCCAAGTATGAGTATGATGCAGAGCAGTTAATTCCTTGTCCATAGCATTCTATCAAAGAGGATTACCAATAGCTCCTCTATAGGACAAAGACTCAGAAAGATGATGAACAGAGGCAACAAAAGAAGCAAAGGAAGTATAATAATAAAAATAAGCAAAATCATGTAATTTAGTAGACTTACGAGAATGTGTAACCGACGAATAGGATTGTCTGTAATCTTTAGAGGCAATAGATCAATCACAGGAGGGGGAGGGGGAGCAAGAGGGGGAGGGGGAGGTGGAGGAGATGTCTCGAGAATATCAGATTCGGTGAAGTCATCATTTGGGAGAGTAGTCATGGGAGAGTCTTCGTCGGTGTTGGTATTGAAAGGATCAATGCAAATAAGATCTGCATGAGTAATATCTTGTGGTAGAAGAGGTATGGAAAAGAAAAGAATATGCTCAAGGAATATATATGACGAGAGACATATAATTTGTTACTGACTGATCAAATAATAATATCCTTTTTGACCAAGACCATAACCAAGGAAGACACACAAAGCAGACTTAAAGGACAACTTATCACACTCTATGTGTGGTCGGAGAACAAAATAGGTACAACAAAAAACACATAAAGAGGAATAACCAGGAGCATGACCATATAGTTTTTGAAAAGGAGACAAACCTGAATTATGAAAAGTTGGAATCCTATTAATTATATGAGTAGCAGTAAGAATTGCTTCTCCCCAAGAAATGCTAGGAACATCTGCAGACAATAAGAATGAACGGGTTGTCTTAGCAAGATGTCTATGCTTTCTCTTTGCAAACTCATTCTGTTCAGGTGTTTCTTAACACGAGGTTTGATGTATAGTGTCGTCTAATGCGAGTAAATGAGAAGAATTATTAGAAGTGTATTCACCCCCCCCCCTCAAAATCATAATGAAAACACTTGATAACTGCTGAATGTTGAGTTTTGACAATAGCTTTAAAGTTATTGAAGATGGTAAGATAAGCAGATCTGTGTTTCATAAGATAAATCTAAGTATAGCGAGTACAATCATCAATAAAAGAAACATAATATCTTGATCCCACTTTTGTAGTAACAGGAGAAGGCCCCCACACATCAGAATGAACAAGATCAAAAGGATTAGGAGAATAAGAAAGACTTTTATTGAAAGGTAATGCAGAAAATTTTACCAGTTTACAACCATTGTAATATGAAATATCATGATTTTTTAAAGTTTCTAATACTCCAGACGATGTTAAAAATTATAAATGAGAGACTGAAACATAATCTAGACGAGTATGCCACAAATAAAAATCAAAAGAAGAATGACTCAATCGAAAAGATGACAAATCGACACTAGAAGCTGCAACATCTGGTACTTGAAGATTATATAAGGCATAGAGTCCCCCTTACCTATGACCTATCTCAATCACCTTCTGAGATTGCGGATCTTACACATAACAATTGGATGAAGAAAAAGAAATTAAATATTCAGACTCAAACAATTGACTAACAGAAATAAGATTAAATGTGATACTAGGAATATAATAGACATCAAAAAGAGACAAGCAAGTTGTAATAACAGAACCAACACCTAATAATGACATCAGAGTACCATCAGTCATTATAACTGATAAAGATGAATTAGAAGATAAGGAGATAAAAGATGACAAGTTAGGTGACATATGATGGGAGGCTCCAGAATCTAAGATCCATAAAGAGGAAGATATACCTGATATATCAGAGGATGACAAACCTATATGAGAAGAAGCAGACATGGCAAAGGGATGTGAAGCAAGGAATTATTGAAACTGTTCAAGCATATGCAGATCTAAAGAGGGGGCAACCACTGCATTATTAGACTGAGATAGTCCATTTGGCAACTATTGTAGTTGATTACCAGATTTCCATGAAGCATTCTAATATAGCAATGGTGGTTGTTGATGTCATTGCTGTTGATATTGTTGTTGTGGTGATCGTTTTTGTTGTTGCGGTAATTTACCTTTGTTCAACAATAATGGACACTGAGACTTTCAATATCCTTTTTCTTTGCAATAAGCACACTCATCAGTAGAAACTTATGAAATCGACCTACTTTGATTATGCAGCATAGACTGTTGTGGTGCTGCAAAAATAGATGGTGTAGATGGTGCAACAACCCTCTTATTAACTTGAGACTTAAGATGAATCTCCTCGACTAGCAATTCATGTACTACTGAATCCACAGAAGGGAGAGGATTACGATGCAAAATTATTCCATGCAATCCTTCAAAGTTATCACGAAGAGCCATTTAGAATTGGATCAAACGTTGTTCTTCTCTACGAGTGACATAAGTTGGGAATGCTCTCAATTCTGAGGATTCTATGAGTGTTAATTGATTCCATAGTTCTGACATGGTAGAATAAAAATCTTGGATGCCCATATCTTGCTGTCGAAGTGCGCGGATAACTACTTCCAATTGATATTATTTGGTAAAATTAGACTATATGTATAATCTTACCAGATGATCCTAAACCCCTTTGGTTGTCTCGTATTTGGCCAACTGAGCACAAATCGAGTGTGAAACATAATTATTGATCCATGTAATAATCTTCACATTATCGGTCTCCCAAACATCCAATGACTTTGTATAGTCATCAGCATTGATGTCCGTAGGTTGAACTTGCACATCTGAAACATATCCCCACATAGATTTTCCTCGCAAAAAAAAATTCATAACATATCCCCAATATGAATAATTTTTTCCATCTAATCGGACACTAATCGATTGAAGTAAATCTTCTGTGAGACCACTCATGATGATAAAACAAATTATATTCACGAATAACCGAACACCAAACAAAACTAAGTTTTGTGAAAACAAAAGAAACTCGGTCAGAATTGTATGGTTCCGCGAAAACTATGGATCGAATTAATAGTTCTTCGATCAAATTATCAAAAAAACAAAAAGATGAACGCTCTGATACAGAAATTAACACCAAAGAAAAAGTAGTCGTCTTGATTTTGATAAATCCCAAAAGTGATTAAGAAATAAAAAGTACAAGACCTTATATAGTTAATTACAAGAAAAACCTAAATCCTAAATTAAAAAAGTAAAAGATTAAATTGCCCTCAAGGCTATAAACAAATAATTCTAATAAATCATATAATCTAACAATTTATACTTCATCTAATTCGTATGATTATAAGATACATTAGAAAATCTAATTTACACGTAAATCTTACTAGTTCAATCATATAAGATATTATTATACTGATTTGAATAATGATCCTGTCAGTAACGACTGGACAACTTGTGAGTTGCTTGTTAAATTGACGGGATGAAGACCTCGGAACAAACACATGTAGGATCACAGAAAAAAAAAAGGAAAAAAAAATAGGCAGGCCAAGGGTGCCTTGGCGCAACCATTTCAACGCTCAAGTTATTGGCATGGAGATGGAAGATGAACTGTATGGAATGGAATTTGTGTGCTTGAGAAGAATACATATGCATCATGTGTCCTTGCAATGAAACATCTAATCGTCCTATATTTTTTGTATTAACTTTTCCCATAGCCCATATTTAGTATACATAATGATATCACCCCCCATATGCCTTTGACACTCCAAATGCAGCATTTATGAGGATGTTAGCTCAAGAAATTGGAAGCCTGTTGGACTTTCCGGGCCTGACCCACTAAAAGGAGTGGGGTTCCATAAGGATTATGTATTCCTTGAATCAAATAATATTCAAAATTTATGTTATAATATTATTTTACCGATATCATCGTATCAGAACATATATGGGTACAAGATGACTAAATTATGCTAAAATTATTGATAATAAATAAGTATTTCATTGTATATTATTAAATCATTGATGTTATTATTAATTCACATCCATAAAGTATTTTTATTATTATTTTGAAATATTAAAGATTTTTTCCTACCATTTTACTCCAAATGATTATAGCAAATCCTATCAGCAAACAGCTTAATGGTCTATACTTCACTCCTAATGTGCTTTTAGTTATACACAGAGGCATGTAAATCAAGATGTTAAAGATTTCTATTATGGTTAATTTTTTATAAGGATTTGAATATTATTGATAATGTATAATATATCCTCATATACTAATTTTCTTGATATTAGTATAGAAGAAATATATTTGGGACCCGAGTTTAAACCAATATGAAACTCATATTGTCAAAAATTATATAAGTAATTATTATACAAGTGGGAAAAAAAGACAAAGTAATAATTGAGGTTTGGGATTTGTGACAGAAAATTTGGACAGTAGAAATTAAAATAGTAATAAAATTCAGAGAATAATAAGGTCCTTGCCTAGGTACCAGAGTCATAAAGCAGACGACTAGACCATGCTATATTGTAGATCATATAACACAGTTAGTGAATTTATAATAAATATATATAAATATTTTAAAATTATTAATAAACTTATGTTAATTTAAATTTGTTCTTAAATATTAAATATTAATATACTATTTTAATCCTCCCAATCATATTCTGCCTGACTTTTGTACTTTATAATTTTTAATCTACTTTTGCTTGCCTGAGTCCGTGTATTGACATAGGGTACATACCTTCTTTTTCATTTATTTAAAATAAATATGCATATACTGGACAACTTTTTTTATTTATTTTATGGGCAAAGTTTGATGTGCCATTTAAATTTGCAACATCTGAACAAGGCTTTGTATCAAGTGGCAGCATATCTTCATATATTCCAACTCATGCCCAAGTTTACTGAATACATATAGAATTCTGTTCACGGACAAAGGTTTCTTCCTAACAAAGCATGGTCTGACATTTTCAAGCGAAGATGTTTAAAGAATCTTGGCTTTCTAAACTTTTTTGTCTCCTTCCCTCGATCATCATCAGCTACATGTTCATGCATTGCTCTTCGCATCACATGCAACTCCAACGACACCTCTAAAGAACCGGAAGAATGTCAAAGAAAGTTATGAGTCAATCAAGTAACATTTAGGGTTTTGTATCCTACGAATTGAACATCAAAAGCAGTTGTTGGATTCATCACAGCAGATTGAACTGTGTATGCTTCTTCTTTTTTTTTTTCTTTTCAATTTGTCTTGTTTTCCTCTTCCTTTGCTCATTTGGGATCAAACGCACACATGTCCGTGCCGTGATTCAGTTCCCGTCGAGACATCGCGCCGGCGCTGGCGGTCCTCACCGTGCGGCTTACTCCGAGGAAGTCTCTAGTCAGATGATCGGGGCCTGCGAGGCCGCCGGCGGCGAGGTTGAACTCGGCGTCGTCGGGAGCGTCCAGTCCGCTGCCGAAGCTGCTTAATTCCACCACTGCAGCCTCATGCCGTGGCCCGCTTTCCACGAACGGCGCGCTGCCGCCGAATAGGCCGGCGCCGGCGCTTCCATTTGCCAGCGCGTTCATTATGTTTTGGAGGCTGGTTGCGTTGTCCATGTCGGTGTGAAAGGCGTCGCCGGCGTTGAAGCTGCCACCGAAGTGTGGCGGCGGCCTGTGGTTGCCAGCGACGCCGAATCCTGCCAGTGTCTCGGTGGAGCCCATTTGAGCTGCTTTCTGGAGCAGTGAAGTGGCGGACATCCGCGGGTGAGCCGACGTCGACGAGTCGGCGTTGTAGAGAGAAGAAGAAGCCATCGCTCCACCGGCGTGGTCCGCAACCAGACTGCTAGAGAACATCATGGCCGGATCGGCACTGCAGCCCTCGACGGCGCCGCTATTGGAGAAGAAGCTGAGGTCGAACAAGTTACCGGAAGAAGAATTGCCGTGGAGATCCGAGAGTTGCATCAAGCCATGGAAAGGTTTTCTCTGTAGCAAGGAATGCTCCTCCATGTCGAAGTCCTGGACGACGTTGGAGCCATTGCCGAGGTAGAAGTTCGCAGGCGCCGGCGCCCGAAACTGGGCCGGAGGATTGACAAGCTGTCTAAATTGTGCACCGGGCGCCGCCGCCGATGACGAAGCATCGTTGTTCTGCTCTTGAAGCGACGAGAGCAATTGCGAGTTCACCTGACATAGATTCATAGCCATCATGTTGCTTCCGTAGAGGTGACCGCCGATGCCGGCCGCATTCGGCAATCTCGTGCTCTCCTGCGCGAGCGCGTCGCAGAAAGCCCGATGCGTGATGAAGCTATCACGCCTGTCATCAGCATCAAGTAAGTAAGAAACAGAGATATATAGTTGATGAACAAAGAATTAACACCAATTGATCGAGAAGAATCGATCAAAAAAAAAAAGAGATTAAGGAGCAAATTTGCCGTCGAATTACTCGAGGAGCTAGGAATGAGCAATAAATGGCAAGGGGAGAACCTTTGCAAGAGCAAGCCACCTGTGCACTCGCAATCAATGAGTCGACATCATGCCTGACCCAAGCACACACAGAATTTTTTGCCAAAACCATGAAAGCCACCTTCTAGGTTTCTAAATGCTGTTCCTCCATACCCAATCTGTTGAACAAGCGGCATGGCTTTGATACAAAGCTCCATTAATGTAAACTCCCACACTCTGAAAATGGTTCCAAGTTTTAACCCTAGCTAGGTTTTCATCCAAAGGCTGAGCTGCCAGAGCTAGCTAGCTAGCTGCATGGAAAGCTCCTGCAAACGCATCCATCCGGCCACTAGAGAACAAACCTGCAGAAAGATGCTCACTTGGCTCCACGTGAATAGGGCGGGCGTTGGTTCCGATGAACGTAAAAAGATGATGAGCTTTCTTCCTCCTCAGTCCTGACATGCATGACTCGCTGGTTCACGTGGAAACAGAGTCGTCTCTTTTCCTTCCCTCCCTCCCCCCTGTCTCTCTCTCTCTCTGTCTCATTCACTCTAGCGAATCCAACCAGGTAACAACCCTAGAAAGCCAGCACAAGAACCCTAATGGTACCTAATCATCGCCCCAACCCCAAGGCCACTGCATATGTGCCCCCCAAATTAAGAAATCTTCTCATGAAATGATTAAGCCATGATTACTTCTTGACAATCAAGGAAAAAAAAAAGGGTTTGCGAACCTGGAGAAGAGGGTGCCGCAGTCGCAGCGGTACTCGCGGGTGCCGCAGGTCTTGGCGTGGGCCTTGAGGTCGGAGGGGACGGCGTAGCGCTTGGCGCACTTGTCGCACTTCCACTTCTTCTCGCCGTGCTTGCGGCAGAAGTGCTTCTTGATGCCGGTGAGGTCGCCGAGGGCGCGGGAGGGGTCGTGGTGGACGCAGGAGGGCTCGGGGCAGAGGTACACCCGGCGCCGCGGCGGCTCCTTGGAGCTCTTCAGCCGGAGCTTCCACGGCAGGTTGTGGCCGCGCCGGTGGAGCTGCAGGTTCTGCTCCCGCTGGAACCCCTTGTTGCACACCTCGCAGACGAAGCGGTTGGTCGCCAGCAGCGTCGTCGGAGACAGGGCGATCACCTCCGCGTCAGGATCTGCTGCACGGTACAAGCCCCACACACGCATGTGCATTCGGAATCAATGCCATGATTGAAATAATTAGGGTTATCAGTTTAAAAAATAATATGCAATATTATAATTAATTGTGCATGTATGCACTCGGATTGAGAATCAATCAATGTCTGTTGTTCTTGGAGGTCCAAGGAAGAGAATTCTTGTTCTTCAAATCAAATATACGATCAGAGATATAAGCATATTCCGTTTAAAAAAGAGAAACTAACAAAATCAAATTGGAAAATCTCTTGGAAATAACTGCAAATTAGAATTTGCTCAAAAGAGGAATAGATCTGGAAAAAAAAAAGAGATGAAAATCAAATTGACAGAAAAGGAGCTAGGCATAGTGATTTCAGATACTTGCTTGGATCCCGGGGCTGGTTCCTTCTCTTCTTCACCGCAGGAACGGCGGTGACCGACGTTGGAGAAGAAGATCGCGGCGGCTGATGAAACTGAAGTGGTGTTGTTGGTGTCTTCATTTGATTTTGGAGCTCCTCCTCTTGATCTCTGATTCCCAGGAAGGGTGACGACGAGGAAGCTGATGCCATTTTCTAAAAACAAGGGGACTTTTTTTTTTCTCTACCTAATTGACGGCGCTAGCTAGCTAGCTAGCTTTCTTCTTCCTCAGTCTCTCGACGAGTTCAAATAGAATTCCCTTCCTTTGACTCTTTCTATATGACAAAAGAGAAGAGAAGAAACCCCCAAAATTTCCATGAAAACTAATCAAACAGTTTCAAGGGAGAGAGAGAGAGAGGAAGTATACATAAACAAACAAACAAACAAATCAAGGAACTCTTCCTTTATCAGTGATCCTTCCGTCCCTCCATTTCTTTGATGAAACAAGCTCTCATCTCCCTCTTCTACTCCCTGCCGGCCCTTCTCTTCTTCCTCTTCTCATCAATTGAGAGTTTGGAGACGACAACAACAAAAAGAGAGAGAGAGAAGAAAAGGCCCAACACACTAAATAAATACTTAAATAAATAGGAGAGAGAAAGGGAGAGATTACGGAGGAAAGGTGGTGTGGAGCAGGCAAAGGGTGTCGTTATGTGGAGAAGGATGGTCCACAAGACTGGAGGTCTGCATTCGCCCATCTCCTCTTATTCCTCATCCTCTTCTGCTGCTGCTACGGCTGCTGTTCGGCTGTTCGTGTTTGAATGAAGGGAAAAATCGAACAGGGAAGAGATGGTGGATTTTCTGAAGACCACACTTCACCATCCTTTTTGTTCTTATCCCAGAGTTAAAGAAAAACAAAGAATGTGAAAACCACAAGTGAACGGAAAAAAAGGCTTTATCTGTAGATTCGCAAAGCGTTTGTGGTTTTCAGTCTTGCGATGTCAGAAGGAAAGCTGATGGGAGACTTTACGGCTTCACCATTGCCGCCGTCGAAACAGGATGAGACCAGCTGAACAGTCGATTGACTATCATCAGCTATTTTTTTTGCAAAAAAAAATGAGGAAGAATTTATGAATTTTGCACTTAATTATCATTCAAAATAGATAAGTGTACTATCATATAGCCTTTATATATAATAATTATTTACTTTGGAATGAAAGTTGCACCTTCAAATCTAATTATTGTAGTAAAATGTGAACAAATTAATGGACTTCAAATTACTAGTTTAGACGATACATTAATCTTTGTTTGAGTAACTAAAGGATCATTACTGCTACTCATTGATCTAGTTGCAAGTTGAATCTCTATGAAAGAAAAATTATTTTTACAGCAACCCAAAAAAAAAAAAAATACTGTACACTTTATCCACTAGCATATGAAAGTTTGCTGTCTGTGTGAATTCTCATCAATTTCTGTTGGAAAATTGATTTCTATAATTAATTAATTAACTGACTAATAATAAGAATAGAATTAATTTTCTCAGGTGAGTGAGAGTCACAGACTGAACAGGGCTAATTAGATTCACACCAGCAAAATCCAAGAACAATTTCTAGGGTTTGGATAATTCTTGCAAGCTCCACAGTCGATGCAGGAACCTGACAGCAGATGAAACAAAGCGACCTCTCCTTTAGAACCCCCAGCCCCAATAATTTAATGGCTGATGCCGCCAGATTTCATTAGGATTTAATGGCTTCGAGACAATATTATTTAGTTTGGCAAATCTGCTGTCAGTTCTTTAATGCACCACTCTCGTACGCACCAGATTTCTGTTCCTCGTAATTCTTTATTGCGATGTGTTTAATGAAGTTGCAAAACCGAATATATAGAACATGTCACATTGCCACCAACTCCAACACCTGTTTTGCTAAACTGAAGACTGATTTCATCTAGCTAGTTTGCAAGTCATTTAGGTAATATAAATTTAGTAATAGTTATTCTTTTCACCTTGAAACTTAGATCATCAGTTGGCCGAGATTTATGATAAGCCTGTAGGACTTTAGCCAGGAACTGAGGCACATCCAGTTCCAACCATGGGCAGGAGCGCATCTCTATCTGGTTCAAGTATTCAGTGTTCTTTCCTCTGAGTTGTTTGCTTTCTCTCAGTTTCTGAAACTGCAGCAAAGGCATCGTGCATAATTTTGCTGTGGACCTTTGGTTTCATTTTTGTCAGCAGTTGCTGTCTCTACGTCCACATAATGGTCCCAAACCATGAACCCAAACAGGGAGAATGGAGTCCTGTGCAAAGCCAAGAGCTGACACCAAACTGAAAAGTTGGCAGGCACAAGTAAATAATTTTTTTTTTTTTAGTGTTAGCTGTTATTTTCACACAACAATAAAGTTGTTGTCGTGTAAATTGTGTTACAGTTGACATCAAATGTTGCACGGCACCATCCAAAGTACTATAGTCTAAAGCAAATTGCCACACAATGCATTAAGTGGATATCACTATATAAAGACAGGTACAGCGTAGAGATACCGGGCAAGCCAGCAAAATGTCAAATACACCATCAGTTTCAAAGGAAATAAAAGAATTTAAAGTTGGTGATTTAATTTGCAGTCTCTTGGAGTACTATCATAGTGTTAGTAATTATGTGTTAATATTAGTAATTATTAAACCTTTTCAGCTTCTGATAACTTAGTATAAACACCCATGAGGGTGCTTGTAATGGATAAGTTCAATTCTTAAGTATCAATAGAGAGTTATAATTTGCAACTTGAGTATATTTTGTTCTCTCCTTTTTCTCTATACCTCCAAAAGATTTAATCTCAGCATCCATTTCTTCCAACAAGTGGTATCAGAGCCTTAACAACCTTTAAATCGGAAATACTGTACGACCTAAATGTTGGAACCTCAAGGTGTTTTGATGTGATCAAACAAGTTAAGTTAGGTCCTGCTTTGTCTAACCCTTGTGTCTAAGTGTGCAGAAGCTTAGGAAAATAGGAAGTCGAGCGGAAGACGCGGCTAGCGATAAGGACGGCACGGGGAGAGAGTCGACAGGCTCGATGCATCCGAGGGACGAGGTGACCGCGGAAGAGTACACCGGTGGACGAGAAGAACGTGCACAGCGTTCGAGGGACGAGAAACCGGGAAGGAAGGCTGCTCAACAAAAAGGTCGGAACTTGGGTTCGGGTGAGCCTTATTCCGGATGGCCAAGATCACCCAAGCTAGCGGAGCCGGAGCGAACAAGACCCGGACCGTGACGAGTTGAACCGGAGACGAAAAAGTCAACTTCTGTTGACTTTAAGGCTAGGGGCGCCCGGAACCATTTGGGGCGCTCGGAGCAGCCTGGGGTGCCCGGGATGAAGTTTTTGACCAGATCGATTCTAACGCGATCTGAACGTTGGGGGATAAAGTTTTATCCCCCAGTGCGCCTGGAACCCTTTCGGGGCGCCCCGACCAGTGCTATAGATATAGCACTGATCTGCACAGTTATTTCATCTCACTTGTAATCAACTTCTGTGTGCTTTACTTTTCTGTCTGTGCTTTCAACACTGTAAGAGGCTACTCCGCCTAGAGGAGAATCAGATAGTGCATCATCTTTACTTTGGATTAGCAAATCTCTGATTGCAAACTAAGTAAACCCTCTGTGTCTGAATTTGTTTCTAATTAGTCTCTTTTGTTTATTATTATTAGTTCTTTTAAATCAGTTGAATATCCGAGAAAGGTTTGTGGTTTATTTTTGTAGGGCAATTCACCCCTCCCCTCTTGCCGGCCTCCAAAGGGACCAACAAGTGGTATCAGAGCCAGGTTCTTCAGGAGGACTAACCGTCGATCGAAGCAACAAGATGGTCGGACCAAGCATCGTTCCACCAAAATTTGAGGGGAACTTCGCAGATTGGAAGCGACGTATGGAGGTATTTCTAAAAATTGATTTCGAAATTTGGTTTATTATGAAGTATGGTTTTGTAGCTCCGATGAATCAAGATGGAGAAGAAAAAAAAGAGAGTCATTGGACAAAGAAGGAGCAGAATGAGTCTATAGCGAACAACCGTGCGGAATATTACCTGTTGAGCGTGTTGTCGCCTCAAGAGGTCAACCGCATCAGAAGTTATTCATCTGCCAAAGAACTCTGGGAGAAGTTCCTGGAACTCCACGAAGGCACGTCCGAAGCGAAGTTCGCTAGAAGAGACATCCTCCGGAACAAGCTGATGAACATCCGTTTGGAAAAAGGTGAGAAGGTAGCCAGTTTACACGCGAAGGTAAAAGAACTGATTACTGGTCTCGAGAACCTTGGAGAAATGGTAACAAATCGGGACACAATACGCTACGCACTCAACGCGTTGCCCAGAACTAAAGAAGGGCAAAGGCAAAATTCCCAAGAAGCATAAGAACCTAAAAGCTACTTGGGACGACACTTCATCATCTGAGTCCGAGATTCAAGAATATGTCGGGCTAGCGTTGATGGCAAGCTACGAAGGGCAAAGCACATTAGAACCTAGCATCGATGAAGGGGGAGCGACCTCAGATGAAAGCAGCGAAGCAGGGGGAGATTCATGCTTCAAGTCTGATATGGTAAGTGAGGTATGCCTCTTACACCCTGATCAACTTTACTTTGGTATTAAGGCAATGGCTAAATCCATGTATAAATTAGAAAATAAAAATACCAAATTAGAAAATGAAATTTTAGAAACAAAAAGAATTTTAGCAAAATCATGTCTTATAGAAGATTTAGATAAATTCAAAATTGAAAATGAAAAACTAAAAGAAGAAATAGAAAGATTGAAAAAGTCTAATGGTTCAAATATTTCTACTTTTAGAAATTATAAAGGACTAAACTGATATTATAGATTTCACCAAAATCAAATTAGAAAAATATCAAAGGCCTATGTACCTAGAAAATATTTAATTAACCCTGTAGGAAGGAACTTCTATTGGGTTCCAAAAACCTGTTTAATTTAAAATTAAAATTAGACTTAGCATTTTCAGTAAGGAAATTAAACAACTAATTTCTTTATGAGGTTTTGTCTAAGGAAGTGGTTGTTGCTCCAATAACCAAGAAGGCGTGGTGCCTCGCCACGACCTGGAAGCCAAATATCGAAATGAAAAGTTTAATTGACTAACCGAAAAAGTATTAATTTAATTTACTTAATGCTTTAAAAGAGTTATTCAATTTGTGTTAGAAAATATTTAAAATTTAGAAATTTTTTACCTTAGAATTTTTTTTTTATGAAAATTACCTTAGAATTGTTTTTTTATGAAAATTACCTTAGAATTTTTTTTTATTATGAAAATTGACTTAGAAATTTTTTATTACCTTAGAATTTTTTTTATAAAAATTGACTTAAATTTTTTAAAAAAATTTAACTAAGAATTTTTTTTTATGATAACTGCCTTTGAATTTTTTTATGAAAATTAGAAAAAAAATTTAGAAATTGTTTTTAAGATTTGCCATAGAAAACTTTTTTTTACCTTAAAATTGTTTAAGAACCCCTATTTTTTATGTGATTAAAGGGGGAGAAGGATGTTAAGTCTAGGGGGAGGTAATATATTTTTTAATTGAAATATCTTTAGACTTATTTGCAAATTAATTGCTAATTAACTGTTTTTATTGCATCTGTTTTATCCTAACTTAACTTGGGTTGCTCACATCAAAAATGGGGAGATTGTTGGAACCCCAAGGTGTTTTGATGTGATCAAACAAGTTAAGTTAGGTTCTGCTTTGTCTAACCCTTGTGTCTAAGTGTGCAGGAGCTTAGGAAAATAGGAAGTCGAGAAGAAGACGCGGCTAGTGAGAAGGACGGCACGGGGGGTGAGCAGACTAGCTCGGTGCGTTCGAGGGACGAGGTGACCGCGGAAGAGTACACCAGTGGACGAGAAGAACGTGCACGACGCTCGAGGGACGAGAAACTAGGAATGAAGGCTGCTCGACAAGAAGGTCGGAACTTGGGTTCGGGTGAGCCTTATTTCGGATGGCTAAGATCACCCAAGCTAGCGGAGCTGGAGCAAACAAGACCCGGACCGAGACGAGTTGAACCGGAGACGAAAAAGTCAACTTCTGTTGACTTTAAGGCTCGGGGCGCCTGGAACCATTCCGGGCGCCCGGAGCAGCTCGGGGCGCCTGGAACCATTCCGGGCGCCCGGAGCAGCCCGGGGCACCTAGAACCCTTCCGGGCGCCCAGGATGAAGTTTTTGACCAGATCGATTCTATCGCGATCTGAACGTTAGAGGATAAAGTTTTATCCCCTCGGGCGCCCGAAACCCCTTCGGGGCACCCCGACCAGTGCTATAAATATAGCACTGATCTGCACAGTTATTTCATCTCACTTGTAATCAACTTCTGTGTGCTTTACTTTTTTGTCTGTGCTTTCAACGCTGTAAGAGGCTACTCCGCTCAGAGGAGAATCAGATAGTGCGCCATCTTTACCTTGGATTAGCAATCCTCTGATTACAAACCAAGTAAACTCTCTGTGTCTGAATTAGTTTCTAATTAGTCTCTCTTTTGTTTATTATTATTAGTTCTTTTAAATTAGTTGAATATCCGAGAAAGGTTTGTGGTTTATTTTTTTAGAACAATTCACCCTTCCCCTCTTGCCGACCTCCAAAGGGACCAACACTAAACAGTTCCAACATGACAAGCGTCACAGCCGGAGCACCGCCAACCTTCGACAGTCAAAATTATGCCATGTGGGTCGTGAAGATGAAAGCCTTTTTAGAAAGTGCTGACCTCTAGAGCTCAGTAGAGTCCGATGTACCTCCTACCGAGTTGAGAGAGAACCCGATCATATCGCAGCCACGGTTCTATGCCGAGGAGAATGTCAAGAGATACAAGGAGCTCAGCATGATTCACACAGCCATATTAGAGACAATTTTCACAAGAATTATGGACTGTGAAACAACAAAAGGCGCATGGGATAGGCTGAGCGAGGAGTTTCAAGGAAGTATCAAGATGAGACAAATGCAAGTCTTGCACTTTAGACCGGAATTTGAGTTGATAAGAATGACAGAGGTGGAAGCGATTAAAGATTTTATCAATAGACTAATGAAAGTAATTAATCAAATTAGACTATGATCCCGTCCGAAAACTGAGTCAGATGGGGGTACCGATAACGATGGCAAGAATGTTGACAAAGAGAAGAATGGTATGGGGGAGAGGATCGCTAATAGTACCCATGACCCTGCAAGCACCACCAACCAAGCACCCGGAAGAGTTAGAGCGAGAACCAAGGAAAAGGTCTCTGGCGTATGCCCTTCGATGCTCAAGTCATCTTTTGACTACCACGTCATCTTGACTGTCATTTATGCCCTTTCACTAAGGTCATCCACTATTTCCCGCATCACAAACATCCCCTTTAAGTTTAATCGAAGGAGGCTCATGTCTAGTGTCAAAAATGTGACTACGCTCGCCTCCAGCCCCCCCTCCCCCGCGCCAACCCGTCCCAGGGGCAACACAGATGATGTAAATGATGGGTGGGTACTAGCCTTTGGAATAGTAATTGACATATGAAGGGGGCATTTACCTCGACTATGCCGAGATTTGAACCCTAGACTTCATGGTGGCAACACCTCATGCGCTAGCCACTGACCGTCCCGAGGAGACGAAGGAGGCTTGTGTCTGATTTACTAGACCATAGCCTGTTTACTGTCTCGCTATTTAAGAGGACAGGAAATGCATGCTCGTATGTTACTGACTGGACTAGATAGATTGCAGATATCTTCAAAGCAAGAAAAGAACCTTGTGATAGCGCACTTCTTCGTCCTCCACTGTGACCATAACTATCGCTCCTTCCCAATACAGTCAACATGCAGCTTTTTATGAGGATCCACCTACCCTTTGATCTAATGGTTTTAGGAGGAGGCTCTTTTTTCAATGAGATCATATGGTTTGTTCCATGATCATTCTTTTAAAAAGGAGCCCTCCTACCCCGGCTCTTAACACCCACCTCTCCTTTATCCTTATTTTTCAGCGACCTCGCTGTGCTTCTTCCTTGTTCTTCTGTGAATCCGTCAAAGTAATGGAGTCAGAATCTCATTCTATGACCATGATTGAAGTGATCCAATATCTACAATTAGAGGCGAAACAACGAACTCAACTACTTATCGAGAATAAAAATCCTTAGTGGAGGTGTTGCAAGCCCTGAATCTTTAGCGCTCAAACCAGAAGGAACTCGAGGTTGTTTGTCTGCTCCCCACCCCAAAGTCGGAGCCAAACTCGTCATGAAGAATAAAGTCTCTATGGACTTAGCGCAAAGCGCTACGAAATGATCTGAAAATGACGCATATTTCTACAGTCTCTCGCCTGACTAGGGAGGTAATGGCCTAGGATCTAACAATACTACAGCAATAGCAGGACCTAGACCTGCGAGCGATCGGACTAAGCTCCCTACAAGCCGAATTAGATAGAACCAAATTAAATCTGGGCTAGCGTCTTCCTTACAGATCTATAAATGTGAGGCAAACAAACATTTGAGGACAGAGTAAGCGGTCAATTCCTTCTCAGGTTGTAGTTCGACACCCTCGTGAGGAAGGATGCCTAACGACTGGTCCGCCGGATGAATATTTTGTATCATGAAAGAATTGTAGGAGGGAGACCAGAAACTACATTTTCTAGATTAATCAGGCATTTTTTTATGTGCTTATTGATGGCATATTGACCTACATGTCGACTTTATTATCCTTAATCGTCATTCAGTTTACTATTTTACTCTCTCATAAAAGTGATTAATTTTTGTGCTCAAGCATTGATCGAATCATGAGGTTGAGGCTATGGTGTTGAAGGGTGACAAAATGCGTGTATTGCTTAGTGTCACCATGATCATGTTAAGTGTAGGGCAGAGTGGCTATTGAGATAAGAATCGGACAGAGTTACTGTAGAGATAAAATACAGGTAGGGCAACTGTAAAGATAAGAGTCGGGCAGAGCGACTATAGAGATAAGAGTCAAATAGGGCAGTTATGGAGATAAGAGCCGGATAGGGCTGCCGTAGAGATAAGTGCTAGGCTACACGACTATAGAGATAAGAGCTGGATAGGGTGGCAGTAAAGATAAGAGCCGGATAGGGTGGTTGTAAAGATAAGAGTGTGGCAAAGCGGTTGTAGAAATAAGAGTCAGATATGGCAGTTGTGGAGATAAGAGTTAGACAGGGTGACTATAGAGATAAGAGTCAGATAGGGCGGCTATAGAGATAAGAGTCAGACAGGGTGACTATAGAGATAAGAGTCAGACAGGGTGACAATAGGGATAAAAACCATGCAGAATGACTATAGAGATAAGAGTTAGACAAGACGGCTGTGGAGATAAAAGATGGACATAACAGTCATAGAGATAAGTGTTGGGCAGGGCGGCTGTAGAGATAAAAGCCAAACATGGCGGCCATAGAGATAAAAGTCGGACAGAGCGGCTATAGAGATAAGTGTTGGGCGGATTTTTATCTTGGTCGGAAAGTTATAGGCGCAAGAGTCCTGCTCGCTTATAATTCGTACTAGGGCAAGAGTCTGAAATCAGACCAGATAGTCATTAAGACACGGTCATTAAGACATGAGAGACTTGATTGCTTATAACTCACACGGGAGTGAAAGTCTGGAGTCCGACCGGATGGTCGTCGAGATGTAAGGCCTTACTCTCTTATAACTCGCATAGGGGAGAGAGTCTGGAGACCGACAGAATGGTCATAGTGACTCGAGAGCCCTACTCGCTTATAAAATCCTGAGGGGCGATAGTCTTAGATCCGATCGGATGATCGTTAGGACACGAGAGTCTTGCTCACTTATAACTCGTATGGGGACAAGAGTTTGAAGTCTGACTAGATTATCCTTGGGATGTGATAGCCTTGCTCTCTTATAACTCACATAGGGGCAAGAGTCTGAAGTTCGACTGGATGGTCATTGGGATGAAAGATCCCAGCTCGCTTATAACTCACACAAGAGTGAGAGTTTGGAGTCCGACCAAATAGTCGTTGGGACGCGAGAGCCCTGCTCACTTATAGCTCACACGGGGATGAGAATCTAGAGTCTAATCAGATGATCATTGGGATATGAGAGCCCTGCTCATTTATAACTCGCACAAAGGTGAGAGTTTGAAGTCCGATCTGATGGTCGTTGGGACACGAGATCCCTGCTCGCATATAACTCGTACAGGGGTGAGACTCTGGAGTCCTATTAGATGGTCGTTGGGATGTGAGAGCTCTACTAGCTTATAACTTGCATGGGGATGAGAGTCTAGAGTCCAACCAGATGGTCATTGAGATGTGAGTGTCGATCGTTACTTGGAATTCCGTTCTGCTTCTCTTGTACAAAAATTTGTACAAGCACAGAACTTTCCTAACAACCTATGTGTTCCTCATGAGTTAAACTTGAATTGGAAATGGAACTTAACATTTTTACTTCAAGTTTAACTCATGTGTTCTTCAGTAGTTAAAACTTGGATTGTAAACAATACTTAACATTATTAATCTAAGTTCATCCCATGCTACAGAAGTTGATTAAATATCTATTTCAAGGATTGACTTCCAGGTTAAACATGGTGAGACACTCGACCTTCTTGGGTATGAGATCATCCACCACTTCCTAGACAAAATCTTTCAAAGAAATTGGATATTTAAACTTCGTACAATAACCCTAGGTTTAACTACAGAGACCTCAATAGAAGCACAAGATCAAAACACTAAATCGAAACACAAAAATGAAACACAAAATCACTAGCCTCTTATGTTGGTATTTCAGGATCCATACAAAGAAAAAACTAGTTTCGCTGCGGAATTAAGAACTAGTTATACCATTCTTTGTAAACAAAGACCTCTTGATCTTCTGCTGTATTCCTCTCCTCCTCTTGGACGTCATGTGGGCGACGATCTACCAAGATGAAATCCACCTGAACCTTTTTCTTTGTCTACAAGTTTCGGCCACCCAAAGAATGTTAAAATAGGAAACTTCCTTCTCTTCTTCTTCCCTTCCAAGCAAACCAGCCACAAGAAGATGGAGCTTGATGTGCCGCCGGCCTTAAGAGAAGAAAACAAAGGGAGAAGGGAAATAGAGAAGGGCCGGCCACCAAGAAAAAGAGAAGAGGAACTATATGTTGTGTTGTTCCATAAGGCACCATCTACCTCTCTTTTATAATCCTTAGTGAATGCTAAAAAGGAAAGTTTTAAACATAATTAAAACTTCTTTTTAATTCCAATCATGGCAAAAAAGGAAATTTTAATAATAATTAAAATATCTCTCTTTTAAATTTCCTATTGTGATAGCTACAAAAATAAAGTTTAAAAATTAAACTTTTCTTTTAAATCATGGTTACAAAAAAGGAGAATTTTACCAAAATTAAAATCTCTATTTTTAAACTAATATAGATGGCAACAAAAAGGAAATATTTTAAAATTTAAAACTTTCTTTTAAAACCATGTGGATGACTCCAAAAAAGGAAAGATTTTAAAATTAAAATATCTCTTTTAAAAACTTTGTAGATTGTTATACAAGGAAAGATTTTAACAAAAAAAATCTCTTTTATTTCTTTAGTGGTCAACCCCTTGCTTGGTCAAGCAAGGCTTGGCTGGCCACATCTTGGACACCAAGATGGGCTTGGCCGGCCCCTTGGTTGGGCACCAAGCAAGGATGTGGCCGACCCCTAGCTTGGGTAAGAAGATGAGCTTTGGGTGGATAAAAAGTCTTTTAATAAGAGGCTACAACAGGGACCGAGAGGAGGAATTATTTTTGACCTCTTGATGAGCTTGAGCTTCTTGTGTTCGCCCTGAACACTCAACTCAAGTTCATCAATAATAACTCATATCACTAAAGAGTCATTATTGAACTACCGCATCAATCCCATATTACATTATGGGCTCCTTCTTATTATGAGTGCATTAATCTTCCTGTGTTTAAGATATCGAATGTCCATTAATTAAATGAGTTACTAATAATTCACTTAATTAATATCTAGCTCCAAGAGTAGTACCAGTCAACTTCATTATCATGTCAAACTAAGTCCACCTGCAAGGTTTATATGACAATCCTTATGAGCTCCTTAAGGGGGCATCATCATCCTAATAAATAGGACACAATTTCCTTCTATAATCAACAACACACCATATAAATAATATTATTTCTCAACTTATCGGGCCTATTGATTTAACGAATAAATCTCACCCATTGATAAATTAAAGAAATAAATATTAAGTATATGTGATTGTTATTATATAGGGATTAAGAGTACGCACATCCATAATAACAGAGGTTATGTTCTTTTATGCAGTTAGTATAAAAGGAATAACCTCAAATGATCCTACTCAATATACATATAGTGTACTAGTGTAATTTTATAGTCAAGATAAGCTAATACCAAATTATACTACAACCATTCCAATGGTTTGTCCCAATCCATCTTGGTTGTGAGCTACTATTTATAATTTATAAGGAACTGATAGCATGATCTTCTGTGTGACACCACACACCATATTATGTACAATTTAAATTAAATGGACAATTGCATTTAACTAAATGTAGACATTCGAGCAATATGATTCTTATTACAAAATTAATGTTCATTCAATAAATGTTCATATAAAAAGCTAGACTTTTAGTATACATCCTAACAGCGAGAGCCCTGCTCACTTATAACTTGCATGAGGGCAAGAGTTTGGAGTCCGATCGGATGGTTATTAGGATGCAAGAGCCCTGCTCACTTATAGCTCACACGGGGGCGAGAGTCTGGAGTCCGACTGGATAGTCATTGGAATGCAAGAGCCCTACTTGCTTATAACTCACATGAGCGCGAGAGTTTGGAATCAATTGGAAGGTCATTAGGACACAAGAGGTCTGCTTGATTATAACTTGCATGAAGGCGAGAGTCTGGACTCTGACTGGATGATCATTAAGACACGAGAGCCCTGTTCACTTATAACTTGTACAGGGATAAGAGTCTGGAGTCCGACTTGATGGTTGTTGGGATGCAAGAGCCCTACTCGCTTATAACTTCCACTGGGACGAGAGTTTGGAGTTTGACCAGATAGTCATTGGGATGCGAGAACCCTGCTCGCCTATTGTAAGTCTCTTACGGGCGACAAGAGGAGGGTGAATTACCCTGCACAATTATCAACAAATACCTTTCTCAAATAATCAAGCTTTATCAATTACATACTTAATCAAAATATAATGGAATTAAAAGAGTATGAGACATACAATTTTTTACTTGGTTTACAATCGGAGGATTGCTACTCCCAGGAAAGTCAGCTCAGTAAGAAGATCTCCTTCTTGAACAAAACGACGGAGGTGGAGAAGCCTCGTACACAAAAAATGATGCTCGAAAATGAAAGACAGAAAGAAACTCAAAGTACAAAGTCTGTTGTTCAAAAAAGAGAAGATTAGGGCTCTATTTATAGTTCACTGGTCGAAACTGATCATTTGCTGACATGATATGGTCCGGGCGGCCGCACCCTCTCTGGGCACCCCCCAGCATGGAAAATCTCATCTTCTCGCAAACGACTATGCAACGGACGTGGGATAAAATTTTATCCTGCTCTGGGCGCCCAGACTCGCTCCGAGCGCACTCAAAATAGCTCCAAGCACCCGGACACGAGTCAACTTATAGTTGAATTTTTGTCTGGACTTTCGCTCCTGCTCTGCTCGCTTAAGTGATTTCAGTCATCCGGAATTGAGCTCACCCAAACACATCTTCCAGCCTTCTCGAGCAATCTTTCATTTCGACTTCTCGTCCCTCGGAAATGTCGCGCGCTTCCTTCTCATCCACTAGTGTGCTCTTCCGCAACACCTCGTCTCTTGGACGCACTGAGCCTGTCAACTCCTTATCATGTCATCCTTCTCACTAGCTGCGTCTCTTGCTCGACTTCTTGTGCTCCTAACTTCTTGCACATCTAGACACAAGGATCAAAACACAACAAGACCTAACTTGACTTAGTTGGTCATATCAAAACTACCATGGGATAATTACACTTATAACTGGCACGAGGGTGAGAATTTGGAGTCTGACTGGATGATCGTTATGATATCTAAAATGCCCTAGGAATATATTTTCCTACCAGATTAATCAAAAACTTCCTAGAAATATATTTTTGTGATAATTTTCTAATTTGTCTCTTATGATATCTAAAATATCAATTTAGTACTTGTTAATTTTTAAATTTTGAAATTATAATATTCAAACATGCAGAATTCTTCAAATTTTCTATTTATTCTTTTAATTTTTTATTTTTGATTTTTATTATATCGAAATCTTTTAGTCGACAAGATTTTACTAAAGTTCTTTTTAGCTCTTAGTTTTCTTTTACTAATTTTTTATTCTTACTTTCTAATTGATAGGAATTTTTGATAACATTTTAATAAATTTATATAACTGGTCAGGAGATAATGACTGTATCAACTTACCTTGTCAATCCCGTTATCTAAAGCTCCCTCTGTAGTGCTGCTTCTTTCTGACATTGCTCCCCTTCATCAATGATCTTGATGCTCATTTCAAATAAGCTTACTTTGTCATCTTCTTTGTGATTTGCCATCAGCACAAGTCCGACATGGGCTTTACTCACACTTTATCAATTACGCACTTAATCAAAATATAATGGAATTAAAAGAGTATGAGGCACATAAATTTTTACTTGGTTTGCAATCAAAGGATTGCTATTCCAAGGAAAATCGGCTCAGTAAGAATATCTCCTTCTCGAACAAAATGTCAGAGGCAGAGAAGCCTCGTACACGAAAATGATGCTCATAAATGAAAGATAGAAAGAAACTTGAACTACAAAGTGTGTTGATTGAAAAGGAGAACACCAGAGCTCTATTTATAACCCACTAGTCGAAACTGATCGTTTACTGATGTGGCACTGTCTGGGCACCCGGACCAGGCACCCCCAACGTGGCAAATCTCATATTCTCACAAACGGCTACGCAATGGATGAGAGAAAAAATTTTATCCAGCTCCGGGTGCCCGGACCAACTCTAGGCACTCGGACCCTTGTTGATGTTGATCCACAGTGCCGAGGAGTCGAGGCACCCCAACTGGACCAAAGTGGTATAGGCGCCCGGAGTAACTCTAGGTGCTCGAACGCGAGTCAACTTCTAGTTGACTTTTTATTCGGGCTTCCGCTCCTTCTCCGATTGCTTGGGTGATTTCAACCATCCGGAATTAGGCTCACCGGAACCTATCTTTCGACCTTCTCGAGCAACCTTCCACTCTGGCTTCTCGTCCCTCAAAAATGGCACGCGCTTCCTTCTCATCCATCAATATACTTTTCCATAGTACTTTGTCCCTCGGGCGCACCGAGTCTGTCGACTCCTTCCTGTGTCATCCTTCTCACTAGTCACGTCTCTCACTTGACTTTTTTTGCTCCTAACTTCTTGCACACTTAGACACAAGGATCAAAACGCAATAATACCTAACTTGATTTGGTTGACCACATCAAAACTACCACAGAGCAATTACACTTATAACTCGCGCGGGAGAAAGAGTTTAAAGTCTGACTGGATGGTCGTTGGGATGCAAGAGCCCTGCTCACTTAAAACTCACACGAAGGCGAGAGTCTGGAGTTTGACTGGATGGCCATTGGAACGCGAGAGCCCTGCACATTTATAACTCGTATGGGGACAGTGTCTAGAGTTCGATCGGATGGTCGTTGGGACGTGAGAGCTCTGCTCGCTTATAACTCGCATGGGAGTGACAGTTTGGAGTCCATTCATTAGATAAAAGTCAATACAGATAGAGACTGCTCTTCAATTATAGTAAGGTTGAAGGTAATTCGTGCTCCCTAGGTCTAGCTTCTCACATTTAACATTTTGTACACAGACCCCTTGAGGAGTTTTTACGGTTCATCCCCATGGAGTACTAGCTTAGTTACATCTCTAACCGGCACTACACAGCTCTCCCGCCAAGTAGAGGACCCGTTTATCTAATGTCTTGGATGGCGACATTTCCCCCGTTCTCCTCCTCTTGGATTTCCCTTATTTCCTTTCGTCTATCGTTTAACAAGTCACCTAGATCTTCTTTCCCTTAAGATGGATTAGCTGGTTGGGATGAGATGTTAGGGTTGCTGGCTTGATATCTTAGAAGTTGAGGCGTGATCTCGGGCGAAGGTAGGCCTAGTTTAGCTGCTCAGCGAGAGTCCCGAGCGAACTAGAGGCAACTTCCTATGTCACGAGTGTGAGACCGGTGGTAAGTGCAATACCAGACCTCCCATGGGGTAGACTAGTTGACAGGAGCTCGAACGACCCCGACCCGCTGTGCCATCCTGTTTCTTGAACCGGTAGATAATTCAGTTGGGGATCCTTAGGACGGGTAGGAGGTAGTGGTGGCCTCCTCTTCGCCCGACCGGCTAGAATGGGGGTTTTTATTTCTTTCTTTTGGGCGGCTTGAGTTTCTTCCACATTAATGTATTTGGCTGCTTTCCCCAGTACATCATCGAAGTCCTTTACAGATTTTTTGATGAGGGCTTGGAAAAAATCTCTCTCTAACAGACCTTGAGAGAAAACACTTATCAATATCTCAGAGGTAGCAGACAGGATGTCTAGTGCCACCTGTTGAAACGCTTAATGTATGCTCTTAAGGATTCTACAGCTCCTTATTTGAGTGCAAACAGACTAAGATTAGTCTTCTAGTATCTTCTGCTACTGGTGAAGTAGTGTAAGAAAATATTTTTGAATTCTTTGAAATAAGTAATAGATCTAACTAGTAGAATGTAAAAGCATCTTTGCGCTGAACCGGAGAGAGTGTTCAGAAACACTCAACATTTTATTCCGTCATTGTACTGGTGCAGTAGAGCAGTGTTCTAGAATTTTCAGAGTTGATCCTTTGGATCATTATTACCTCCGTACTCTTCAATAGACGGGGGTTTATAACCCTTAGGAAGTTTTTCGTCTAGCACTCCCTAGGAGAAAGGAATGCTGAGTTGTTTAGGTGTCTCCTGAATGACTGGGGCTTTTCCCCTCTTTGGGTCGTTGGAGGACAAGTTCTCAGTTGAGGGGCCTGAGATTGCTTCATTCTGTTACCACCTTCTCCAGGAGTTTAATACAATGTTGGGGGGAATTCGCATGGTTGCATCCTCTTGGACCTTTCGTTTGAGGCAGAGGGCCCGTCCTTCGAAGCCATAGGTGTGCACCGTAGATGAGAATCCACTGTTTGTTTTTCTAAAGTTGCTCGCATCTTGGTATCTTTGAATAACTCATATTATATGGGTGTCGTAGTGGCGTTGATCTTATCGGTGCCCTTCATTTTCACGTTTCGGAGTAAGTGAATGTGTTCCCACAAACGACACTAAATTTGATCCCGCCCGAAAGATGAGTCAGATGGGGGTACCGATGGTGATGATGAGAATATTGTCGAAGAGAGGAATCTGGGGCCTAGTGTGTTGGATCGAAACCGCGCTAGAGGGGGGGGGTGAATAGCGCTCGTGGCTAAATCGTTCGTATCGGAAAACTATCAGAGTTAAATACGCAGCAGAATAAAAGAAATAATCACACAGAGACAGGTCGATTTTACTTCGTTCGGAGCCTTGATCGACTCCTACTCGAAGGCCCGCGATCCTTGATCGCTTCCGGTGGGCAACAACTATAAGCTCAATAATGATTACAATTTGAAGTACAATAAATGACAACAATTAATTATACCGACGACAATATCGTAATCTGAAAATTCGGAGCTCCGGGTCATCGGTGTCTCGTAGCAGCACTTCGGAATCGTCTCGTGAGCAGCTTGTAGCAGAAAGATCGCTTGTAAGTTATTGATTCAAGAAGCTGCTCGAAGTCCCCTTATAAAGGGCATCCAAGGCGCCTTGAAAGCCATCCAAGGCGCCTTGAAAGCCATCCAAGGCGCCTCCACCGCTCCGATTCCATCGTGCAGATAAGCGCTGACCATTCTGCGCTTATCACAGTTGAAGGCGCCTCCATCACCACTCAAGGCGCCTTCAACAGGTCCAAGGCGCCTCCATCACCACTCAAGGCGCCTTGAGCACTGTTTCGCAGCCAACTCTTCCTTTGTACCCGAGGCACCCCCAAGCTCCATGGAGGCGCCTCGGACACTGTTCATCCGAGGCTAATGTTGCTCTTTTGTCCCTGCACAATGTGTTAGTCCACAAAATACACACATATCCTGCAAGACAAAGTTAGCACATATAATATCATAAATATGAATGAAAGTTCGACAGTCTCCGAACTGTCCGAGTCTGACTTCGGGTTTCCCCCCGGAAACCCTAGGTCGACCCGACGCCTACTGTTCCCTCTACGGGGAACACGTCCTCACCTACTCCACTCAGGAGATTTACCTGTTGCTAGTTGATCCTCCAGACCGACTGGACTTTCCGCCTAGGGTTACCACCCCCTAGGACCTAGGGTTACCGCCCCCTAGGGTTTTTCTCCACCTAGGGTTACCGCCCCCTAGAACCTAAGGTTGCCGCCCCTTAGGGTTTTCCTCCACCTAGGGTTACCGCCCCCTAGGACCTAAGGTTGCCGCCCCTTAGGGTTTTCCTTCACCTAGGGTTACCACCCCCTAGGACCTAAGGTTGCCCCCCCTTAGGATTTTCCTTCACCTAGGGTTACCACCCCCTAGGACCTAAGGTTGCCCCCCCTTAGGATTTTCCTTCACCTAGGGTTACCACCCCCTAGGACCTAAGGTTGCCCCCCTTAGGATTTTCCCTTACCTAACCGCAGTTAGGACTTATGCCTAAGTTCCACTTAGGACTTTCCTGCAAACTTGTTCAACATATTAGAAACAAAACACCTTAACTTTGAACCCTTTGACATAATCAAAACATAGGTTCGATCGTCGGATGCTTCCCGCACCAACAATCTCCCCCTTTTTGATTATGGCAATACAGTTCAAAGTTAAGTAACAAATAAGACAGTAAGTACAGAAACTTAAACAAAAAACTTTATTATGCTTTCCCATTGATTATGTTTAAGTTTACTCTTTACTTAACTTTTCTCTCTCCCCCTTTGACATAGATCAAAAAGAAACCTAGGAAAAGAGAAAAATAGTCTATGTAACTTCCTCTCTCCCCCTTTGCTCTATGAATCGCCTTTTGCAAATATTGAATTTTGAAGATATAGCTTAAGTGAAAAGGGACTTAGCTTAATTTTGAATAAAATAATACTTATTTTTGAAAGAGAACTTGTTAGTTTTTGCCTCCACCAAAAATAATCTAAAATTTTAATTTAGATTATTTATTCAGTTGGTCTTTAAGTCCAAGTATGAGTCAAGTTTAAATAGTAATCAAATTATCTAATTGGTGTTGATCAGGTATCAGAGCCCTAAAGTACAGGTAATCTTAATCTTAATATTTCCATTTCCTTTAGTTTGAGAGATACTTTTAGCGAAGATAAGGTTATTTTTGTCTTTAACAAGTGACTCAGCAAATTTTTGTGATATCACAAAAAAATGATTAAGTACTTAGCTAAATTTGAAAATACTTAGCTATATATTCAGCTTAAAAATGATTGTCTTGAGAAAACTTCTTGCCAAATAGCTAAGTTTAGAGTATAATCTAACTAAGCTTAGTTAAAGAAGACTTGATTAAGTACTTAGCTTAAAGAGGTTTTACGTAAAGGCTTAGCTTTGAAAACATTCTAGAAGAGTTGTAATTTAACAGCCAGGTCATAAATAATTTTAATTTTAAAGTTAAGTTAAAAATAACCTGAATTTTTGAAGATAAGTAAAAATAGTTTTTAATTTTGAGGTCAAGTTAAAAATTTTAAAGAAAAACTAATTTTAAAACCGACTCAAAATCACTCCCCCTTAATTAATGCCTTAATAAATTTTTGAGTTCAGGAGTCCAAGCATGAGAGGTAAAAGAAATATTTTCCTATCTTTCCATCTCACTCATTCTAGATTAACAAGCATGTTTAGCATATGAGTGAGCGTGAGATGGAGTTGTCTTTGCAATTGATATAAAACATAAGTTTTGAATTTCAAATAATTTTGAAATGAAGTTTTAACAGATTTTAGGATGATTTTTGAAATTTAGTTTTGAAAAGATTTTTAAAGTAATTTTTGAAATTTAGTTTTGAAATTTTAAAATGATTTTGAAAAGATTTTGAAATTAAGTTTTGAAAAGATTTTAAAATGATTTTTGAAATTTAGTTTTGAAAAGATTTTAAAATGATTTTTGAAATTTAGTTTTGAAAGGATTTTAAAATAATTTTGAAATTAATTTTGAAAGATTTTTAAAATAATTTTGAAATTAATTTTGAAAGATTTTTAAAATAATTTTTGAAATTTAGTTTTGAAAAGATTTTAAAATGATTTTTGAAATTAAGTTTTGAAAGGGTTTTAAAATAATTTTGAAATTAATTTTGAAAGATTTTTAAAATAATTTTGAAATGAATTTAAAAGATTTTTGAAATAATTTTGAAATGAATTCTTTAAAAGATTTTTAAAATAATTTTGAAATTGAGTTTAAAAGATTTTTGAAATAATTTTGAAGTTGAGTTTAAAAGAATTTTGAAATAATTTTGAAATTGAGTTTAAAAGAATTTTGAAATAATTTTGAAATTAAGTTTAAAAGAATTTTGAAATAATTTTGAAATTAAGTTTAAAAGATTTTTGAAATAATTTTGAAATTAATTTTAAAAGAATTTTCAAATAATTTTGAAGTTAAGTTTAAAAGATTTTTTGAAATAATTTTGAAATAATTTTGAAATTGAGTTTAAAAAAATTTTGAAATAATTTTGAAATTAAGTTTAAAAGAATTTTGAAATAATTTTGAAATTAAGTTTAAAAGATTTTTAAAATAATTTTGAAATTGAGTTTAAAAGAATTTTGAAATAATTTTGAAATTAAGTTTAAAAGAGTTTTGAAATAATTTTGAAATTGAGTTTGAAAGAGTTTTGAAATAATTTTAAAATTGAGTTTGAAAGATTTTTCAAATAATTTTGAAATTAAGTTTAAAAGAATTTTCAAATAATTTTGAAATTGATTTTGAAAGATTTTTCAAATAATGAAATTAAGTGTTATTTGAAAAAGTAATATTAATTATGAATCTATTTTTGAATTAATTATAGATACGAGTTTAATTCTGAATTTGAATTTTAAATTCCTTAGTCATCTCACCCGATCTAAATCTTCAATCAGGTAATCCTACGATTGTTGTGAGATGAATTGAGGTTCAATTTACAGGTTTAGTTTAACTTTGTGTTAGATTCAGGTTTAGCTTTGGGTTCAACAAGTAAGTATTCTTTGGATAAACTTCTGGGCTATGGTGAGTCACAAGGAACTCATTAAAGTAACCATGCCTTCGAGGTTTTCCAAATAGTTCTACCCATTGAACTTAATACTAAACCTTGGTCTAACTAGTTAGGATCCATTTAAGGGTAGCTTCGGTCAGTTTCACTTGGCCAAATGCACCAGGTCGAAGCCATATCTTCCTAGACATGCGATGCCCAAGCTTCCCTAACGTACTATCATCCAAAAACTTCACCAGTACCATTGGTTAAGTTAAACCTAATCCATTTTAATCTAACCTAAATTACCCTGCCGGGTAATCTACTCTTGTTTACCCTTATCGGGTGGATTAATTTCGGAGGTGCCAGCTATTCTGGAGCCTCCTCCTATGTTATTGATTTACGTTTTATTAAGTTAAGTAAATAAAAGGTACTTGATTATAACTTGGTTTGTACTGTTTAAGTTTTACTTTAGATTTATAACCCAAGTCTAGATTTCGTGATTTGACTAAATTATTAACAATCTTCTCTAATTTATCAACTTTATCTTTTAAAATATTATTTTGTATTTCTACTTTTCTAAGAGTTAATTTCTTATTTTTATTTGAATTAATTTTATTCATTACATTATTAGCATGTATATCTAATTTTGAAGAGAAATCTATACTAGAGCAAGTAGGATTAGTTAAGCTAGTGCGATCATGTGTTGCAAAAACTGGATTTTCATATAATGTAAATGTACTAACCTTGATTTCTCCCTCTGGATTTTTGGGTCTTCTTTCTGGGCATTGTCTTTTGCAGTGACCCATTAGTTTGCATTTGGAGCATTTGATGTATTTCTTCCCTCTCCTGATCATTTTCTCCTTCTCCTCCGATTGTGCCGTCCGAGTCTTCTGAGTGGGCGATCGTTTCTATAGTGCCCTCTCTCCCTACACTTAAAACAGGTTATGAGCGATTCACAATTTGAATTTACAATTTTACTTTTTAGATCCGTGATAGGATCCTCCCCCTTGACTGTTGCCATTTCAAATTCTGACTCAGATTCAGATATCTCGTCTTTGGCTATCAGTGCTATGAAATCAGTTTGCTCTGATTCTTCTGAGTCTGGTTCGGAGGTTGACTCTGGGGATTTAAATTCAGATTCGGACTCAAGTTCTATTCGATCTTCTGACTCTGAAGGGATCTCATAAAGCTTGAGCACTTTCTCCCAAAGCTCCTTAGCATTGTTGAACTTTCCAACTCGATCAAGATCTGAATTTGTTAGTCTGCATAGGAGAATGTAAGTTGCTTTTGCATTTGCCTCGAATGTCCTTATTGTTTGTGCATCCCACTTGTCACAGGTGATGGGTACACCTTCTTTAGTGGGAAGAGTGAATCCAATATGGACTATGGTCCATATTTCTGCTTCGGTCTTTAATTGATGCTCCACCTGGTCTTTCCAGTATCTGAGGTTCTCGTTAGACAGCAGTGGTAGGCATGTTGAGTTGTACCCATCTTCGTAGGCCATTAGAAGGAATCTCGCAAAATAAACACAATAAAATTTGTTCCAAGACTTGGTCTTGGATTAGTAGTGCGGGAGAGAAATAAAAATAGTAATTCAGGAATTTCGAGAGAAAATAATAAAATATTATTAAAATATTATAAAAAAATATATTACTATAAATTTTTGAAAACACGATATTTCACTAATTCCAATCAATGGTGAAAATTTGAAAATGGATTTTTTGAAAACAGTTTTGGAGGAAAAAAAAACGAAAGGCGTAAGGTTATATTTTCAACCTATACAAACGACAAAGCCACGGAAAATGCTTGAATGGTGGTTGCACCAGTTCAAAGCGACCCCGCTCTGATACCAATTGTTGGATCGAAACCGCGCTAGAGGGGGGGTGAATAGCGCTCGTGGCTAAATCGTTCGTATCGGAAAACTATCGGAGTTAAATACGCAGCGGAATAAAAGAAATAATCACACAGAGACAGGTCGATTTTACTTCGTTCGGAGCCTTGATTGACTCCTACTCGAAGGCCCGCGATCCTTGATCGCTTCCGGTGGGCAACAACTATAAGCTCGATAATGATTACAATTTGAAGTACAATAAATGATAACAATTAATTATACCGACGACAATATCGTAATCTGAAAATTCGGAGCTCCGGGTCGTCGGTGTCTCGTAGCAGCACTTCGGAATCGTCTCGTGAGCAGCTTGTAGCAGAAAGATCGCTTGTAAGTTATTGATTCAAGAAGCTGCTCGAAGTCCCCTTATAAAGGGCATCCAAGGCGCCTCCACCGCTCCGATTCCATCGTGCAGATAAGCGCTGACCATTCTGCGCTTATCACAGTTGAAGGCGCCTCCATCACCACTCAAGGCGCCTTCAACAGGTCCAAGGCGCCTCCATCACCACTCAAGGCACCTTGAACACTGTTTCGCAGCCAGCTCTTCCTTTGTACCCGAGGCGCCCCCAAGCTCCATGGAGGCGCCTCGGACACTGTTCATCCGAGGCTAATGTTGCTCTTTTGTCCCTGCACAATGTGTTAGTCCACAAAATACACACATATCCTGCAAGACAAAGTTAGCACATATAATATCATAAATATGAATGAAAGTTCGACAGTCTCCGAACTGTCCGAGTCTGACTTCGGGTTTCCCCCCCGGAAACCCTAGGTTGACCCGACGCCTACTGTTCCCTCTACGGGGAACACGTCCTCACCTACTCCACTCAGGAGATTTACCTGTTGCCAGTTGATCCTCCAGACCGACTGGACTTTCCGCCTAGGGTTACCACCCCCTAGGACCTAGGGTTACCGCCCCCTAGGGTTTTTCTCCACCTAGGGTTACCACCCCCTAGGACCTAAGGTTGCCGCCCCTTAGGGTTTTCCTCCACCTAGGGTTACCGCCCCCTAGGACCTAAGGTTGCCGCCCCTTAGGGTTTTCCTTCACCTAGGGTTACCACCCCCTGGGACCTAAGGTTGCCGCCCCTTAGGGTTTTCCTTCACCTAGGGTTACCACCCCCTAGGACCTAAGGTTGCCCCCCCTTAGGATTTTCCTTCACCTAGGGTTACCACCCCCTAGGACCTAAGGTTGCCCTCCCTTAGGATTTTCCCTTACCTAACCGCAGTTAGGACTTATGCCTAAGTTCCACTTAGGACTTTCCTGCAAACTTGTTCAACATATTAGAAACAAAACACCTTAACTTTGAACCCTTTGACATAATCAAAACATAGGTTCGATCGTCGGATGCTTCCCGCACCAACATAGTGGAGAGGATCATTGATAGTAGCCATGACCATGCAAGCACCACCAACCAAGCACCTGGAATTGTTAAAGTGAGAATTAAGGAAGAGGTCCTTGGCACAGACCCTCCTACACTCAAATTAGAAGAGAGGCCGAGCGAAAAGAGATGAACAACAATCAATGTATGCATGTAAGTAAGACTATTATCTAGAGCGTACTTGGCCAATGGAGAGAACCTCCCTTTTTATCCTATCTTTTGTAATCTCTATAATCAGAGAATGTCGAACGTCAGGAGGTGTCGGGTAAAAGTAGATGTACGAAGGATTTTGAGGTTTGTATGCGATAGAGTATTGAAATATTCTCTGACGAATAACTATTATCCTCTGATAAGTTGTTGTGATTCTCTGACAACATTATCTCTTTTGGGGTCCGACCGACTAAGAGGCCGACTGGAAGCAAGGTTGAGATGGTGCCTAGGAGAAGTAAGGGGGTTGAGCCTTGGAGGTCCGACTGGCTAAGAGACTGATAGATAGTAACGCTGAGATAATGTCCAAGAAAAGTGAGGTGACTGAGCCCTGGAAGTCTGACTGACATAAAGTCGGTCGGGATTAGAGGAATGGACTACCTGGGTGTGTAGTCCTTAATGTTGGGACCTTGACGTCTGCTAGAGGGGGGTGAATAGCGTCTCATCCAAATCGATCGCTTCCTATAATGTTAGTGCACAGCAGAAATACAAAAACAAATACTAACAAGAAAAAGCAAACCTAACATATTGATTTAACGTGGTTCAGAGATAAAGCTCCTACTCCACGGCTGTCCATAAGGTGGACGATCCCGATCCGTCGGTGGATGACTCCCCGGAAAACCTCCGGCTAGCTCAAGCTCCTTGTCGGTGGAGAAACCTCGCCACAAATACTTGAATACAAGCACACCGATCACACGAGGGCTTGGGAGACTCTAATAGACTTTAACCAAGTCTATTTCGTCACCTTGCCCGGTCATCCCAAGCTCCTTCTTATAAAGCTTGGAGCAAATCAGTAAGCATATTTGCCCGTTATCAGTCGACTGGTCCTTGCACCAGTCGACTGCTACAGTCATCAGTTGACTGCTACAGTAACGCTACAGTGTTGCTGCAGTAACGCTACAGTACTGCTACATTAAACCCTAATTTTAGGATTTTACCTCGAGTACATTCACTCAACGCTCGTTCTCGCCCGACTAACCTAGGCCTAGCCTTCTAGCCTCTTTCATCAGCCTTGCGTCCCTCGGATGCCTCCCCATCCTTCACGTCTTGCCTTCTGGAACTTCCATCGGCCTTGTCATTATTGTCGGGTCTTCCTTTGCCAAGAGGTCACGCCTCTGGGACTTCATCCATTGTCAAGTCACACTTGGACTTACGTTGCCAAGACTACATACTTGGACTTACACCGCCAAGACTACATACTTGGACTTACATCGCCAAGACTCATCCTTGGACTTTCCTCCTTTTCCAAGATCACACTTGGACTTTCCTTGTTGTACCTGTATCCTGCACACTCACAATGCATATCAAATACAACAATAAACCTAACTTAAACCTTTGTCCAAACATCAAAACCTAGGGCACCTAGATTGCTCCAACAATCTCCCCCTTTTTGATGTTTGACAACTTGTTTAAGTTAGGGAAACATAAATACAATACATATGCAAATCAACTCATGCATAAATAATGGAACCTAAATCCCTAGGCTCCCCCTTCACCTAAGCTCTCCCTTGAGCTAGGATTTCCCGCAAAGGTAAACTTCTCCCCCTTTGCCTAAACAATCGCTCCCCCTTCACCTATGCTCCCCCTCGAGCTAGGATTTCTTGCAAAGGTGTATAGGTCAAAGGTGTATAGGTTTTCCACTTAAACCTAAACTTCTCCCCCTTTGCCATACATCAAAAAGAGCTCCAACAATATCCCAATTGTTGAAAACATGTCATCCAGATTGACCATAAACTCATGTATTTATCCCCCATGGATCTCATACATTTAAATGAGTTGACACGGTCAAGAACAACGTTGAAAAACACTTTTAGGCTGGTATCAATCGACTGAACTAGGTACCATTCGACTGCCCCCTTCGACACAACCTTACAGAAGCATTCTATGGTCACAAAATATTGTTACCAGTCGACTGGTATTGGTACCAGTCGACTGCCCTCATCAAAAAGAGCTTACAGAAACATTCTGTGCTCAAAAATACTGTTACCAGTCGACTGATATCTGCACCAGTCGACTGGTACCCTATTTCTACAAAAATCAGTCTTTTCTGGCCAACTTCAGAAATACACCAAAAATTCTACAGACCTCTAAAAAAATCTCAAATTTTGTGAAGAGGTCTATTTTATCCATATCTACTTGAGAAAAATATATATAAAAATATATTTATCATAGATCCCAAGATTGACACAAAATTCAAAACTAGCTAAATGGTTCAATTGAACCTTGACCTAAAGTCCTAGTTTTGGCTTCCTCTTGATGTATCTGCCCATACTAAACCACAATACTTTCCTAACATGAGTTTATATGGCATCTATACATCAAAAACTAATTTTCATGCAATATGAACCCAATTCATATTTCTATGCACGAAACACATCCCAATTGTGTCAACCCACTAGGTTAGACTTAAGTCTGTCTCCTAACCGCTTGACACATTTGATAACCCATCTATCATGGGTCCCAAAGGTTCTTCCTAACCTTAGGAATCTTAACCTTAGTCACCTCCCTTGGTGACTCATCCACTATGGCTAGGCTACTTCGGTGCACCTCGGTTGACACTTGGCCTACTAAACTCACCTTCTTAACCTTAGATGTTAGGACCTTCGGATAGCGGCTAGAGAGGGGGGTGTGAATAGCCGACCCCAAATTCGCGTTTCTTTCTACAAATCAAGTTAGCGCAGTGGAAAAATAACAACAGAAACGTAAATGGAGAATTCAAACCTCAAGCACAGCGATGTACCGAGGTTCGGAGATGAAACTCCTACTCCTCGGCGTGTCCGTAAGGTGGACGAATCCTCTCAATCCGTCGGTGGATGAGACCCCGGAAAATCGGCTAATAAACACTCCTTCTGGGTGGAGAAACCTCGCCACAATCTCTTGCAACAGCAAGATAGGAGTACAAGAAAGAAAGCAAGAAACAAAAAGCAATACGAATGTAAAAACACTTTGCCTTCTTGTCGACGGGAGTCCGTTGATGAAGCAACGACTTCACGGATGCCCAACAGCAGCTGAACCAGCCGAAGGAAGCTCACTCGAAGCTTCAAGAAGTATGAGCTCAGCAAAGCTCAGTAAGACCAGAAGGAACCAGGAAGAAGAACAAGCACTGTAGAAGCCCTCGACCTCTTTATAACCTGCACCTGCTCACCTGGCGAGTTGCGAAGAAGGCGGAGATAGCGTTGTGACTCAGCGGCTATGCTGGACCGATCACTGATCGGTCCGGAGAGCTGATCGGTCCACGGACCGATCAGGCTGATCGAACGGTTGTCCGATCAGACGGTGTCAGAAGGATCTGATCGGTCCTTGGACCGATCGGTCCTTCTCTCCTTTTCCTCGTGTTGCTTCACGATCGGTCTCCATACCGATCGATAACTCCTGATACCACAGCGATCGATTCTTGATCGGTGCGAGACCGATCAGTATCGTGGATCGGTCACCGACCGATCCGGTTTAAACTGCCCTAATCCCTACGGTCACGAGCGAGCTCAAGCCCTCTCGGCCTAGTCCGGAGAACGAGCTCATCGAGCCCTCTCCGACTTCGTCCGGTCTAGAGAACGAGCTATCGAGCCCTCTCTGACCTAGTCCGGAGAACGAGCTACCGATCCCTCTCCGACTTCGTCCGGACCAGAGAACGAGCTACCGAGCCCTCTCTGACCTAGTCCGGAGAACGAGCTACCGAGCCCTCTCCGACTTCGTCCGGTCCAGAGAACGAGCTACTGAGCCCTCTCTGAGTTCGTCTAGTCCAGAGAACGAGCTCCCAAGCCCTCTCTGACCTAGTCCGGAGAACGAGCTGCCGAGCCCTCTCCGACTTCCCATGCCAAGCTTCCATACTTGGACTTCTCCCGTGCCAAGCTCCCTGCTTGGACTTTTCCGTGCCAAGTCTCCATACTTGGACTTTTCCCGTGCCAAGTCTCCATACTTGGACTTTTCCGTGCCAAGTCTCCATACTTGGACTTTTCCGTGCCAAGTCTCCATACTTGGACTTTTCCCGTGCCAAGCTCCCTGCTTGGACTTTTCACCAGATGTCTGGTCAACATTGACCTATCTGGATTTCCCTTGCCTGTCTTCACTCACCAGGACTTTCTAACTGCCTGGCTTCATTCACCAGGACTTTCCCTTGCCTGGCTTCACTCACCAGGACTTTCACCTGGCTTCACTCACCAGGATTTCCCGAATCAGGTCGACTCACCTCGGGTCAACCAGGTCAACCTTGACCAAAGATTGCACCCACAATCTCCTAAGTTTGTATCAGAATACAACTTTTCTACTCTCGTCAAACATCAGAATAGAACTTTTCTATTCTCGTCAAACATCAAAATACAACTCGAGTCAGGTCAACTCGAGTCAGGTCAACCAGGTCAACCTTGACCTAAGGTTGCACCAACATTAGACACCTTGTCTTTGGTTAATTTCTTCTTGTCCTTAATCTTGGACACCTCATCCTTGCTATAATTATATGCTACCCTAGCATATTCCTTCTTATTGGCCTTGGATGAATCTCCCTTATCCTTGGTAACACCTCCCATACCAATGTCATGTGCTACCTTAACACTTGACCTCCTTTTGGTCTTGGAAAAGATTTTTATGTTTTCAAAGAGTAACTCCCCCTAAAAATATGGTCAAACTTCTAACATTACACCAACAATGACTTGGGGTTCCTAAATAATTAGGAAAACCAAAACTCGAAGTTTTAAGGTTCAAAATTCAATAATTAACTAAACCTCAACCAAAACTTCACTTTGGTTTTTCTTAACCAATACATACTTGTTTTCATCATGAAAACTCATGTAGACATTATTTAGGGTATACTTTATCAGGGAAAAATAGTTTTCTATGAAAATACTTCCTATTTTCAAAGATTGACACAAATTTGAAAACTCTTGAAAATTTCAATGTTTTCTCCTAGTTTGTGTCTAACTTTTCAATGATGATTACTATCAAAAGATAGTCTTCACCAAGGTTTTTCAAAAGTATTTTGAAATCATTTTTAAAACCAATATCCAACCACTTTCTTTGGGCTCAATGCACATGACTTGTACATTAGCTTTCCCAATGATTGGAAGACACATAACTATATGTTTTGATGAACCTAAAACTCAACAAGATGCACTAGATCAACATCTTGAGTTTAGTTCACCATCTTAACATCTCACTTGTATCTAATGTGTATTAAAACACATATAAGTCACCTTATAGTTCTTTGTGAGATGTATATTTGGTCTTGCCCTAAACTAAGGGATCATGCATCTCTATCTAGACATTGTAAAAATCATGATCATCCATCTAGGATGTCACTTGATATGATCCCTCTTGTTGGGAGACTTCCATACATAATAAATGCCTTTTGTCCTTAATTATAAGGAAATTGACATACTGCATGATAATTAATGACATACATCAAAATAAGTAATTTTCAAAAGTAAAGCATGCTATAGCTACATGATGTATGTATGACATGACATGATATTTTTGTATATTTCATAATAAAATATGAATGCTAAATATGATGTCATGGCATATGATGGGCAAGCAAGTTAGCATAAATAAAATTTACCTAAATTACCTATCTAAGTATTCTTAACCCTAACTAACTCAAAATTTAACCCTAGATTGCCCAATTTCATCAAGAAAATATCAAATCCCAACTTGACATTTCTTTAATCTCTTGATTTATTTATGCCAATTAAAATTAAGCACATTCCTCAAATTTTGACATATTTATCCTTCCAAAGAGGCAATCACCTTATATTTTGAACCCCAGATTTTCCCTTGGTTCCCTAGGAACATACCAAAATCTCAACTTGGTAGTTCATATGATTCTTCAAATTGTGCCAATTTAATTCACACATAATTCCTTAAGATTTGGCACATGTTACTCTTCCAAGGAGTAATTACATTTAATTAAAGCATAGATTTTCTCTTAATTCCTTAAGAAAGTATCAAAGTTCTAACTTGATTTTTCTTATACTTTTCTTAAGTGTGCCAATTTAGATTAAGTTCAACTCTTCAAATTTTGGCGCATATATTACTCTTTCAAAGAGTAACCCCATAATCCTTTTCATTTTCAAAAGTTAACAATAACTTTGAAAATGCTCTCAAGTGTCAACTTTAACAAGGTTGGGTTAACTACCCTTCCAATTTGAGTTGACACTCTCTAAACCTATCTACGGTGTAGAGAATATGTTCCTAGGAACCCAAAACCTATTGGTGCTCCTTGGATGCTCTAGGTACTCACTAGGGATGACTTCCATAGATACCTTCCTAAGGACCTTTCGAGGCTTCTTAGAAGCCTTGGTCACTTCTACTAGGTTACTTCTAGAAATAACTTCCCTTGTAACCTTCTTTGTGACTTTGTTAGACTTCTTAGAAGTCTTAGTCACATTGGTCTTGCCAAAAGTACTTTTAGGGATTCCTTCCCTAGTATCTTTGACTTGACCTCTAAACCTATGATTGGTCCCATAACTATATGGAACCCTATGGAAGGAAGTCATATCCTTCTTGGCTTTAGGTTTGTATCACAAACCTCTATAGCCATTGGATGGATCTTGTCTAGCTTTTCCAAGGTTGTGCTCACTTTGCCCCTTAAGCAAGTTTTCCATTCTTGCTAAGGTTCTCTCTAAGTTATCAAGTCTTGACCTTAAGACTTGGTTTTGTTGGAACCCCAAGGTGTTTTGATGTGATCAAACAAGCTAAGTTAGGTCCTGCGTTTGTTTAACCCTTGTGTTTAAGTGTGCAGGAGCTTAGGAACACAGGAAGTCGAGCGGAAGACGCGGCTAGCGAGAAAGACGGCACGGGGAGAGAGCCGACGGGCTCGGTGCGTCCGAGGGACGAGGTGACCGCGGAAGAGTACACCGGTGGACGAGAAGAATGTGCGCGGCGTTCGAGGGACGAGAAACTGGGAAGGAAGGCTGCTCGAGGAGAAGGCCGGAATTTGGGTTCGGGTGAGTCCTATTCCGGATGGCCGAGATCACCCAAGTTAGCGGAGCCGGAGCGAACAAGACCCGGACCGAGACGAGCTGAGCCGGAGCGAAAAAAGTCAACTGTGTTGACTTCAGGGCTCAGGGCGCCCTGAGCAGTCCAGGGCGCCCTGAGCAGCCCAGGGCGCCCGGAACCCTTCCGGGCGCCCGAAGATGACTTTTTGACCAGGATCGAGATTTGACTCGATCCGACCGTTGGGGGATAAAATTTATCCCCCCAGGGCGCCCGGAACCCCTTCAGGGCGCCCCGACCAGTGCTATAAATATAGCACTGATCTGCACAGCTTAAAGAACTCACTTGTAATCAATTCTTTCTGTGCTTTCAATTCTGTTCTTTTCATTTGTGCTGTCAACGTTGTAAAGAGGCTACTCCGCCCAGAGGAGAATCAGATAGTGTGCTTACTTTCCTTGGATTAGCAATCCCCTGATTGCAAACCAAGTAAAACTCTAGTGTCTGCTTTTCTTTACTTAGTCTCTTTTATTTATTTATTACAAGTGTTCATTATATAGTTAAAATCCGAGAAAGGTTCAAGTTTTACTTTATAGGGCAATTCACCCCTCCCCTCTTGCCGGCCTCCAAAGGGACCAATAAGTGGTATCAGAGCAAGGCGCTTCAGGAGGACTAACCGCCGATCGAAGCAACAAGATGGTCGGACCAAGTATCGTCCCACCAAAATTCGAGGGGAACTTCGCAGACTGGAAGTGTCGTATGGAGGTATTCCTAAAAACAGATTTTGAAATTCGGTTTATTATGAAATATGGTTTTGTAGCTCCAATAGATAAAGATGAAAAAGAAAAAGAAGAGAGCGATTGGACAAAGAAGGAGCAGAATGAGTCGGTAGCAAACAGCCGTGCGGAACATCACCTGCTCAAGAGGTCAACCGCATCGGAAACTATTTATCTGCTAAAGAACTTTGGGAGAAGTTCTTGGAACTCCACGAAGGCACGTCCGAAGCAAAGCTCGCTAGAAGGGACATCCTCCACAACAAACTGATGAATATCTGTCTGGAGAAAGGTGAGAAAATAGCCGGTCTACATGCAAAGGTAAAAGAACTAGTTACTGGTCTCGAAAACCTTGATGAAACGGTAACAAACCGGGACACTATACGCTACGCGCTCAACGCGTTTCCAAGAACTCCGGAGTGGACATCAATCGTTGATGCTTACTACATCTCAAAAGACCTGGAGGTAAGTACTTTAGAAGAGTTGTTTTCTACCCTTGAATTACACGAAACTAGATATGCAGAGATATCAAAGGACACAACCCAGACTATGGCGCTGAACGCAACCAACAAGGATGAACCCGAGTCAGACTCCGAAGACGATCAAGAAGCGTACATGGTAAGAAACTTTAAAAAGTTTTTTAGATCTAATAAATTTAAAATATAGAATAAAAAGAATCAAAAAGGTAGAAGAAAGGTACGGTGCTACCAGTGTCAGAAGGAGGGACACCTAAGGGAAGACTGCCCAGAACTCAAGAAGGTCAAAATGAAGACACCCAAGAAACACAACCTAAAAGCAACTTGGGATGACACTTCTTCATCTGAATCAGAAGCTCAAGAATATGCGGGGATTGCACTGATGGCAAGCCACGAAGGACAAAGTACATCAGAACCCAGCATCGATGAAGGGGGAGCGACCTTAGATGGAAGTAGCGAAGCAGGGGGAGATTCAGGCTTCAAGTCTGATATGGTAAGTGAAGTATGCCTCTTACCCCCCGATGAACTTTACTTTGGTATCAAAGCTATGACTAAATCCATGTATAAATTAGAAAATAAAAATGCCAAATTAGAAAATGAAATTTTAGAAACAAAGAGAATTTTGGCAAAATCATGTCTTATAGAGGATTTTGAAAAATTGAAAATTAAAAATGAAAAACTAAAAGAAGAAATAGAAAGATTGAAAAAATCTAATGGTTCAAATATTTCTACTTTTAGAAATTATAAATGTTTAAATTGGTATTATAGATTTCATCAAAGTCAAATTAGAAATATATCAAAAATCTATATACCTAGGAAATACTTGGTTAATCCTATAGGTAGGAGCCTCTATTGGGTTCCAAAAACCTATTTAATTTAAAATTAAAATTAGACTTAGCATTTTCAACAAGGAAATTAAACAACTAATTTCTTTATGAGGCTTTGTCTGAGGAAGTGGTTGTTGTTCCAATAACCAAGAAGGCCTAGTGCCTCGCCACGACCTGGAAGCCAAGTATCGAAATGAAAAGTTTAATTGACTAACTGAAAAAGTATTAATTTAAATTACTTAATGCTTTAAAAGAGTTATTCAATTTGTGTTAGAAAATATTTAAAAAAATTTTTTTAACTTAACTTAGAAATTTTTTATTATCTTAGAAACTTTTATGAAAATTGACTTAGATTTTTTTTTATATAAAAGTTAACTTAGGGTTTTTTTTATAATATTGCCTTATCATTTTTTTAAAAAAATTGACTTAGAATTGTTTCTTATGAATATTCACTTAGAATTTTTTTAATTAGAATTTTTTTTATCTGAAAATGTTTTACTTAAATTTTTCTCGAAAGAAAAATTCTGAAGAGTGTCTTTACTTAGACATTTTTAATTATTTTACACTCAATGTTTTTTTTAATTTACCTTAGACTTGTTTATAACCTCAATTTTTATGTGATCAAAGGGGGAGAAGTAAGTATGTTAAGTCTAGGGGGAGGTAATATAATTTTTTTTGGAAAATATTTGGACTTATTTGGATATAAATTGTTTTTACTGCATATGTTTACCCTAACTTAACTTGGGTTGCCCACATCAAAAAGGGGGAGATTGTTGGAACCCCAAGGTGTTTTGATGTGATCAAACAAGCTAAGTTAGGTCCTGTGTTTGTTTAACCCTTGTGTCTAAGTGTGCAGGAGCTTAGGAACACAGGAAGTCGAGCGGAAGACGCGGCTAGCGAGAAGGACGGCACGGGGAGAGAGCCGACGGGCTCGGTGCGTCCGAGGGACGAGGTGACCGCGGAAGAGTACACCGGTGGACGAGAAGAACGTGTGCGGCGTTCGAGGGACGAGAAACCGGGAAGGAAGGCTGCTCGAGGAGAAGGCCGGAATTTGGGTTCGGGTGAGCCCTATTCCGGATGGCCGAGATCACCCAAGTTAGCGGAGCCGAAGCGAACAAGACCCGGACCGAGATGAGCTGAGCCGGAGTGAAAAAGTCAACTGTGTTGACTTCAGGGCTCAGGGCGCCCTGAGCAGTCCAGGGCGCCCTGAGCAACCTGGGGCGCCCGGAACCCTTCCGGGCGCCCGGAGATGACTTTTTGACCAGGATCGAGATTTGACTCGATCCGACCGTTGGGGGATAAAATTTATCCCCCCAGGGCGCTCGAAACCCCTTCGGGGCGCCCCGACCAGTGCTATAAATATAGCAATGATCTGCACAGCTTAAAGAACTCACTTGTAATCAATTCTTTCTGTGCTTTCAATTCTGTTCTTTTCATTTGTGTTGTCAACGTTGTAAAGAGGCTACTTCGCCCAGAGGAGAATCAGATAGTGTGCTTACTTTCCTTGGATTAGCAATCCCCTGATTGCAAACCAAGTAAAACTTTGATGTCTGCTTTTCTTTACTTAATCTCTTTTATTTATTTATTACAAGTGTTCATTATATAGTTGAAATCCAAGAAAGGTTCGAGTTTTACTTTGTAGGGCAATTCACCCCTCCCCTCTTGCCGGCCTCCAAAGGGACCAACAGGTTTTCCCTTACTAAATCCATAGATTTGGATTTTTGTTGATTCCTATGAGCATTGCTAGCCTTAGGCTTATATCTAAAGTCCTTAGAATTGTTGCCTAAGTAGTTATCTACCTTCCTAACCTTAGGTATGGTAGATCTAGCATGAGGAGGTATATATTTATCCTTAGGTTTATCATGCATTCTATTTTCATGATAAATAGCATTATAACAATTTAAATTTGAACTAGCATTCAAATTAGAGTTTACCTCCCTTACCCTTGAAGCTCGCTTCTTCTCCCACTTCTTCAAGTGCGCCAATTTCTTGAGCTCTCCTTTCCTTGGGCACTTTGTGTGGTAGTGACCCCACTCACCACATGTAAAGCACCTAATGTGCTTCTTCTCCTCCTTCTTCTTCCTCCTACAACTCACATTAGTTTCTAAATTAACTTTAGTGAGTTTAGGGTTTACCTCCTTTACCTTCTTGAGCGAAAGACACCTACTCTTGTAGTGCCTCATCTTACCACACTCAAAGCATTTGATGTGGTCCTTTGTGCTCTTCTTGGTAGTTGAGGTGGAGGGTTGAGCTTCCAAGATATCCTCTTCTTTGGATTGCTCTTCTTCCTCTTCACTTGAAGATGTGGACGGTTCTACGTCTTCCTCCCTTGATGATGTGGATGATACCTCCTCATCTTCCTTCTCCTCCTCGGATGTTGACCTTATGTCAACATCGGAATGGTCCTTCTCTTCTTGGACCAATGAACCCTTCTCCTTGGACTCCTCTACTCCTTGGAATTGTGACGGGTCTTCATGATAAGCAATGATCTTTTTCCAAAGATCACATGCACTTGTGCAGTCACCTACACTCACAATGATATTAGAAGGTAATAGATTTAACAAAATTTTTGTTACCTCCTTATCCGCCTCCGCTTGCTCCCTTTGTTCCTAGGTCCAATGTCGAGGTCGGAGGGACTTCCCCTTTTTATTCGTAGGAGCTTCAAATGGGTCACTCAAGACAACCCATTGGTTCCAATCTATTTGGAACCATGTCTCCAACCGCTTCCTCCAATAATTGAAGTATTCTTTGTCATACGGAGGTAGAATTCAGATATCCCATCCGAGCGGTCCTTCGGACTCCATCTTCTTCTTCCTCTAGCTTCTTGCTCTCTTGGCGGTTAGTCCGTAGAAGAGCGCCCTCGCTCTGATACCACTTGTTGGGACCTTGACGTCCGCTAGAGGGGGGTGAATAGCGTCTCACCCAAATTGATCGCTTCCTATAATGTTAGTGCACAGCGGAAATACAAAAACAAATACTAACAAGAGAAAGCAAACCTAACACGTTGATTTAACGTGGTTCGGAGATAAAGCTCCTACTCCACGGCTATCCGTAAGGTGGACGATCCCGATCCGTCGGTGGATGACTCCCCGGAAAACCTCCGGCTAGCTCAAGCTCCTTGTCGGTGGAGAAACCTCGCCACAAACACTTGAATACAAGCACACCGATCACACGAGGGCTTGGGAGACTCTAATAGGCTTTAACCAAGTCTATTTCGTCACTTTGCCCGGCCATCCCAAGCTCCTTCTTATAGAGCTTGGAGCAAATCAGTAAGCAGATTTGCCCGTTACCAGTCGACTGGTCCTTGCACCAATCGACTGGTGTCAGCCCAACGGCTCTCTACAGTGCACCAGTCGACTGCTACAGTACTGCTACAGTAACACTATAGTGCTGCTACAGTAACGCTACAGTACTGCTTTATTAAACCATAATTTTAGGATTTTACCTCGAGTACATTCACTCAGCGCTCGTTCTCGCATGATTAACCTAGACCTAGCCTTCTAGCCTCCTTCATTAGCCTTGCGAGGGATGCCTCCCCATCCTTCACGTCTTGCCTTCTGGAACTTCCATCGGCCTTGTCATTATTGCCGGGTCTTCCTTTGCCAAGAGGTCGCGCCTCTGGGACTTCATCCATTGTCAAGTCACACTTGGACTTACGTTGCCAAGACTACATACTTGGACTTACACCGCCAAGACTCATCCTTGGACTTTCCTTCTTTGCCAAGATCACACTTAGACTTTCCTTGTTGTACCTGTATCCTGCACACTCACAATGCATATCAAATACAACAATAAACCTAACTTAAACCTTTGTCCAAACATCAAAACCTAGAGCACCTAGATTGCTCCAACAATTAACCTTGACCGTCACCTTCTCTTGACTTTTGACTGTCACACCATCTATCATCTTGACTGTCATTTCTGTCTTTTTACCGAGGTCATCCACTGTTTCCTACATCAGACTACTTGAAGAGTCTATGTCGGACGAAAGAGTTGTTGAGAAAGTGTTAGTGAGCTTGCCAGTCAAGTTTGAATAAAAAATTTATTATTTCGAAGACTCGCGTGACCTGTCACAAGTAAGTATTGCTGAGCTGCTGAACTCTCTATGAGTAGTTGAATTGAGGAAAGAGAATAGAATTGGCCAAGCGACCGAGATGATGTTGGTGGCCAAATTCAAAGGCAAGGTGCAAGTATCAAAGTTCAAGGGTAACTTCATCGAAAAGAAAGGGGATTAGAAAGGAAAGGAATCTAAATGGAACTTCTAATTGGATCTGTTTTGTTCTAAGTGTAATAGAAAGGGACACTTAGAGAAATTTTGCGAGTAAACCACTTGCAAAATATTGCAACTGCAATAAACGAAGTCATTTAGCGAGAAATTGCATAAACAAATCTCAACCCTAAAATTTTCAAATCAAAAGAGATGATCAAGAGGATGAAGAAATAGTCTTGATGGCTAAACTAGAAGAGTATGGTACTGCTAAATGGAAAAAAGGCACCCGGCTGCTAGATAATGGCTGTACACATCACATGATGCCAAATAGATCTTTGTTTGATACCATTCATTCGTGCAGTTGCTCGAGAGTGAGATTGGGTGATGGAATGTTGGTTGGTGTACAAGGCAAAGACGACATTGAAGTATCGACACTTTTAGGTACAAAACTATTATAAATACACTTTTAGTTCTTGATCTTAAGCAAAGTCTTATTAGCATATGACAATTATTGGAAGATGATTATAAAGTTCATTTCTTTGATAAGAAGTGTGAAATTAAAAATGCTAAGAATTTGATTGATGTTATTAAAATGGTGAATAGGAGTTTTCTTATGAATTAGGGCGAAGTTTTGGCAAATGAAGTAGTTGCCAAACCAGATGAGAGTGAATTATGACATAGACGACTAGGACATTGTAATTATTAGTCGATAGCCAGTCTATTGATAAAACAACTGGTGAGAGGAATGCCTCAGATTAAGGAAAAGAACGGAATTTGTGAAATCTGTCAACTCAGAAAATTACACAGACAATCGTTCGACTCTAGCCAAATCTGGAGAGCTAAGGAGAGGCTCACAACTGGTGCACAGTGATATTTTTGGTCCTTTGAATGTACTTTCATTAAGTGGGAATTAATATTTTATGCTATTTGTTGATGGTTTTAGCAGATATACTTAGATTTATTTTATGAAGTTCAAGTTAGAAGTGTTCGGCCATTCAAGAACTTTAAGAAAATGGTAGAGACTCAAATGAATAAGAGAATTTGCACTTTCAGAAGTGACAACGACGGAGAGTATACCATATGATAGTTCAAATACATGCTGAGAGGAGCTAGAATTCATCACTAGCTAACCGTTCCTTACACTCCTCATCAAAATGAACTAAGTGAACGAAAGAATAGGACTATCCTAGGCATGGCAAGATGCGTGCTGCATAAGATTATAAGTAGTAAACACTACTATCTATTTGCAGAACCAAATAGAGTCTAAAGCTGTGGTAGGAAAGACGCCGTACAAAACCTAATTTGGTGAGAAGCCACAAGTGGGACATCTCAAAGTCTTCGGAAGTCCATGTTATGCTTGGGTTCTAGGGATTAGAAGAGACAAGTTGGATAGAGTAGAAATTTGTATTTTTGTTGGTTATGGCCTACATTCCAAAAGCTATAGACTCTACAATGTTGAAAGCCAGAAGATTATCGTGGCAAGAGATGTCAAGGTGGATGAGAATTCTGTATGGAATTGGGAGGACAAAAAAATTGTCCACACTGTAACATCTGTGCCAAATGTCATGCAAGATGAAGATGAAGAAGATAAGGAAGTAAACCAACCAGAATTAATTTTGGAAGAAGTCGAAGATGACATTCCAGTAAAAGGAACCCGAAGCCTCTAGGACATCTATGAAAGATGTAATATGGTTGTTGAAAAGCCATCTTGCTTTAAAGAGGTGTACGACATTCCTGAATGAGAACAAGCAATGAAATAAGAGCTTGAGATAATAGAGAAGAACGGAACTTGGAGTCTGGTGGGCAGACCAAGCAATAGGAAAGTTATAGGAGTGAAGTGAATATACAAGCTAAAGCTCAATTCAGTTGAAAGCTTGAATAAGAATATTGTCAAGGGCTATGCTTAAAGGGAAGGAATAGACTATTCTGAAACCTTTGTACTAGTGGCTAGGTATGATACCATATGACTTATCTTAGCTTTGGTTAATCATCATTCTTGGAAAATCTATCAAATGGATGTGAAGTCCAATTTCTTGAACGACCACCTCCAAGAACAGATATATGTAGAGCAGCCAAAAGGGTTCTACAAAGAAGGTAAGGAGGAGGTATATAAGCTGAAGAAAGCACTAAACGACTTAAAACAAGCGTTGAGAACTTGGTATGCAAAGATCAACGACTATTTGATCTCGCAAGGATTCAAGAGGAGTTGGAATGAAACAACTATCTACATAAAAAAAGGTGAACAAATACTCATAATCTCTATATATATCGATGATATTATGATCAATGCGCGCTACCAAGTTTAAATAAAAAATTTCCAAGCTGCTATGGAGGAGAAGTTTGAGATGAACAAGTTTAGAGAGTTGAATTATATTTTAGGCTTGGAGATCCAAAGATAAGAAAATGGTATTTTCTTATATCAACGAAAATATCTCTGCATGTCCTAAGGGCGCACGACATGGAGAAATGTAAGACATTCTCCACTCCTATGGTTTATGACCAAACTGATGACAATGAAGAAATGAGTTTGGTTGACGTAACAAAGTTCCAAAGTTTGATCGACAACCTACTATACTTAGCAAATAGTAGGCTGAATATTATATTTGCAACAAGCTACCTGCCCAGATATATGAGCAATCTGGTGCGTGGACATATGGTAGAAGCAAAGAGAATGTCGAGGTACTTGAAAAGTACTAGCAACCATGGAATATGGTACCGTAAGGCCATAGAGAATGAGAAGCTAGTGTTGTATGAGTATTTAAACAATGATTGAGGCGGCTCAAAGGAAGACATGAAGAGCACCTCAGGGCACTGCTTTAGTCTTAGTTCAGGGATGATCGCTTGGAACTCCCAGAAGCAAGAAGTTGTGGCCCAGTCTACTACTGAGGTCGAGTATGTTGTTGCAACAGCTGCTGCAAATCAAGCCATATGACTTAGGAAGATGCCGAACAACTTGAACTAGAATCAAGAAGCAACAATAATTTTGTGTGACAAGAAGTTTGTCATTACAATAAGTCAGAATCCCATTTTTCATAATAAAACAAAACACATGAAGATTAAGTTCTTTTATTTGAAGGAAATGGAGAAGGAAAAGTAGATACATATGGAACACATTTCAACGAAAGAGATGGTGGCCGACGTTCTTACGAAACCATTGCCAACAACAAGGTTTGAAAAACTTAGGGAAAGGCTTGGAATAACTTGCAACTATGATGTCAAGGAGGAGATTGTTGCAGTTTACATCAAACGCTGCATGACACCATCCAAAGTACTACAGTCTAAAGTAAATTGCTACACAACACATTTAGTGGAGATCACTGCATAAAGATAGGTGCTGTGTAGAGATACTGAGCAAGCCAACAAAGTGTCAAATGCACCATCAATTCTAAAGTCAATAAAGGATTAATAGTTGGTGATTTAATTTGCAGTCTCTTGGAGTACTATCATTTGTTAGTAATTGTGTGTTTAATATTAGTAATTATTAAACCTTTTTAGCTTTTGATAACTTAGTATAAATACCACATGAGGGTGCTTGTAATGGATAAATTCAATTCTTGAGTATCAATAGAGAGTTATAATTACAACTTAACTATATTTTGTTCTCTCCTTCCTCTCTACACATCAAAAAGACTTAACCTCAACATCCGTTCCTTCCAACAAACTGGGAATTATGGATACTCAATGAAGGTTGTGATGTTTGATGCTGAACTAGAGTTAAGACTTCTGCAAATCTCTCCATCTGAGATAAAAGGTGTTTATCTCTATAGTCCTGGAAAATCTAACTCGTGATTGTCAGTACTATGAATTCAAGTATGTTTCAGATTTAACATTCTCAATAATTCAAATATAATTAATAGATTTTGGCATGTCTTGATAATGATTAATTGATTTATCCCAACATATTCAACTTTGATGTATTTATTGTTGTTATAGGAGAGCACTAACATGATAATATATTTGCACCAAAATAACAAGTATGCAATAAACAGGTAAATAAAAAAGTAAGATTCAGAAATTGTTATCTTCCGGTTGAAGCGGGCATGCCGACTGTCTTTAGAGAATTTATTGCCGCCCACGGTGCAGAGGCTCTCTGGCAAAATTCTCCCAAGATCCGACAACCACTCGCGTCGTCCGTAGGTGCACTCCAAGATGAACGTCGCACTCAGACTCAACCTCAGATCGCGGAACCAAGCCTCAGGACAGCGTACGCACACACAGAGAGGGAAGAAGGAACCAAAATAGCAAGCATGCAATAAACAGGTAAATAAAAGAGTAAGATTCAGAAATTGTTATCTTCCGGTTGAAGCGTGCCGACTGTCTTTAGATAATTTATTACCGCCCACGGTGCAGAAGCTCTCCGGCAAAATTCTCCCAAGATCTGACAACCACTCGCGTCGTCAGTAGGTGCACTTGGACTCAACCTCAGATTGCGGAACCAAGTCTTAGGACAACGTACGCACACACAGAGAGGGATGAAGGAGAGCTACAGAACGAGGAACAGAGGCGCATCATTTATTCACTACGAAGTAGTAAGCACTGTTTCGCCAGCGAACCAAAGCGTCGGTTCCCTCACACGCGGGATATTGCTTTGCCAGCGAACCAAAGCATTGGTTCCCTCATGCGTCCAGGTCGCCTGTAAGCGTAAGACCCACGAGCTAGGGATTTGCAACCCTTCTTGCACGCGATGATCGCATGCGTCGCGCCCGGTTTATGGATTTCCGGCCCGAACCCCCCGAAATCACCTGATTTGGGCTCGGCCCGCGCATGCGTGTAGGTCTCCTTAACTTTGCTAAGCTAGCATGGAAGGGATCCATATATAAGGTCTTCCAACCTTCTTAGCTTAGCAATGTGAGACTAAATGCATACACATATGCATTACTAGCACAACAACAAAAAACCATAAAAAATAGTTTGAAATAAAAACACAGAACTCAACATTTATTACATGAACATCTCAAACATTTTAGCCTAAATGAGAACTTTTTCTTGCCTTTGCCTTGCTGAAATTTTGCAAAGTTATAGACGCAAGCATCCTGCTCTCTGTCTCTTCATTTTGTTCTAGTTGTTCTTTAAGCTGAGGAATGAATGCTGTCAAAACGGCCAGTCGCGTTCGATTGGAAACCGATGTTGATTCGAATGCATAGCTCATCCATGCCAGTGTCACCAAACTTGTTCTAACAAGATCTTGGTTTCCAGAATCTAAACACTTGGATAGAGCCCCTAGAAAAGATGCATTTCCATCACTAAGAATGACCAGACTTGCTTCTTTCACCCACTTCCACTCTAATTTTGCTTCATCTATCTGAAAATCAGTAGTTTCAAGTAACTCTTTTAGTGGTAGCTAAAGAAGGAATGGTAGAGAGCAAAAGAAAAGAGTGATTGTTCAATAACAACATACCGATAAATTTTCATCAACTTCATCATCGTCATCATCATGATAACTAGAGGTGTTGTTGGTACCATCAAGGAATCCTCCTTTCTCAAGAAGCCACGACTCTATCAAAATCTCTCCAAATGTGGAGAAGTGGCCCCTCAACACGAGAAGAGCTCTTTGAGTGTTTGGTATGACTTTCTTGTCGAACAAACAACAATTCAGAGCTAGAGCAATGGCTTCCATGGCCTCCTCTTTGTATACACTCTTCTTACTTCCTCCAATCTGCTTCCAATCAATTCAAGTATTCTACATCAAATGAAGTTAAGGTAAATGCAGAGAATTAAAATCATACCATAAGATCAAAATGAAGGAGAAGAACAGCAACTAGGGCTTTTTCCTCTGGTGCTGTTCTGTGAAGATACACAAGCAATGCATTCATAGTTTCTGCAATTCTCTCTCTCAACAAACCACTTAAGAATGATAGGACATCCCTTCTTCTGTCACATGAAGAAATAGGATCGATATCAAACAAATGGCAAACCTAAACACAAAAGTCTAGAGAATCATTAGGGTCTGTCATATAGAACAAACCTATCGAGACAAATCAGTTCAGAGAGCAGTTTCACTGCATTGGTTCTTGCATCAACTAGCTTACTGTGGAGCTGCTCAAGGATGCATGAGGCTTGAAGGTTCACTGCCAAATACTTCCTGCAATTGCCATTCGCCTTGATGCAACATAACAAAGATCGAACTACACGGGTCTTTCCGTGTGAGTTTCCTTTCTCGAACTGTTCTACCAGAAACTGCAAACCTCCAATAGCTATAAGGTTTCTAGCATTTTCCATTTGTTCTTCTTTGCTATGGCCTGTAAGAAGCCTATCCACTATGTCTAGTGCCAATTCATCCTTGGATTTGTAGTTTCTTTGCATTTCAATTTTAGCTGTTTGTGCTGTAAGAAACAAAACATGGCCAAAATTTTCTGATACTGAAATATCGATCATTTTCTCTGACACCAAGTTTGTAATTGCTAGATCACATTTCTTAGGCACAGAATCAATCCTTCGGAGTTCACTAAATGGCACCTAGATGCAATTAGCATATTATGCACCTGTTAGGAACCATATAATTTCAGAGTTAAGGTAAATGGGCATTTACTTACATTGTTTTTAAGGTAATCAGTGGCAATAGAGTTGGTTTGGAACTGCAAATCAACATTATTGAGTTGAAATATTGCTTCTGCTAGTTTGTTTAGAGTACACTCATTTTCTTTAACCTGTAGTACAAGAATGATGAAATGAATGATTTTTGATCTAAAATACAAGGTCACACTAATAGTTTCATCTAAATTAGAAAAGAGAGAGAAAAGAAAAACTAAATGACTACTTACATCTGAAGATTCATCCACCATATCGAAGAAAGTCCTTTTACTTCCATTTGCTTCCTCACCTTCATGTTCTTTTTTCAATTGGTCAGTGTCTTTGTCTAAAAGATTTTTGATACTTCTTAGATACATATCCAAATTGGCACCCTTTTCGATCACTTGGCACCCTTCTCGGCCATTAGCCTGCGACTTTTCTCTCCTAATTCGATGAAAATCAGCAGAAGGGAGATCGATCGAGGGAGGGAAAGGAGCTTTTGTCTCATCAATAAGCCATTCCCTGTAGTAGATTGCAAATTTTTGTGTTTCCTTATTCAGTGCACTGCCATACATCTTCAAGAGGATATCCGTGTTCTTCGCTCTACTTGGCACTCGAGAGATGGAATCCATTTCTTGATCATACCATTCCCTTATGTGAGCTAGATTTGGAAGGAATAGTTCTTCCCACAATGCCGGTAGCAAGATCGTCCGTGCTTCGAAAGGCGCAAAGCAGAAAACTTGGAGAAGATGGCTTGCTGCCATTCTGTCCTCCTTGTAAATCTTACAGATCACACTCAGGTAGAGATGTGCACATGCTACAAGACAAGAATTTGGAGCACCAAAATTAGACTCATTTTTCAGAGCAACTGAACTCAATCCAGTCATGATATTAAGTTTGGAAGAAGCCTTCTGCAATTCCTTTGTGCTTCTGCGCTCGACTGCCTTCTCTACGATCGTAATGGCCTTTTCGAGCTCGGCGAAGGCTCCATCCTCACCTCCTCTGTTCTCATCCTTCAGGCAAGCATCGAAAACCCCGCGACGCAATGCCCGAAAGCTTTCATCTACGAAAAAGACCCTGATGTGGCTTACCAAGATCGAAACCAAAGCCTGGATTGCAGCATCACAAACTGAAAATTGCAGGTCTTCCTCGCTCGGAGCATGATCATCCAAATTGAAGACATTGTTCCTGAGCTTGTCATCTCGATGCCGATCGAAATCCCACTCACCTTGTGATCCTCGAGGGAAGAAGTTCTCACACGCTGCTCCCTCCCTGCTTAAGCTTGAGCCAGCTGCGTTGGTCAGCGACCTTCCGGGGAGTACTTGGCTTCTGGATTTGAGAAAGGTGGCATTTTTATTCGTGTTGGTGTCAGAGTAGAGCGGCATGCTCACAGCTCGAGGAGCTGCTGCCTTCGCCTTCCTCGAGCTCGCCTTCCTCGTGAAGCCGTCCTCCGCGAGGAGCTCGCCGAGGGAAGCCATGGCGTATAGCTCCGTGCTGCTGCAGGATTTGCGGATGGATGGAGTTGGGTGGAGGAGATGATGGAGAGGAAGCCATAGAGGGAGAAGATGAAGAAGGGGGAAGGCGACAAATGGAGGCGAGAGACGAAGCCGACAGGGTTCGTTAAGTCTTCCCGCGCCTCCGCCGGCTATTCGTTGTGTCCTGAGCGAAATGGAACCGCGCGGAATCTAATAGAATTATCAAATTTGATAGTTACATATTTGTATTTAGTATTTGATTTCTGACGTATCATATAAAATTATAACTTCGATAAAAATTAACAAAATGCCTCTTATATATTTTTTTTAAAACATACTTTTAAAATTTTAAAGGTAAAAATTAAAAGGATGCCTTATTTTATTAACATCAAAAAGAAAATTTTAATTTTAGAAATATCAAAATAACACTTCATTCCTTTTTTATCCCAAAAATATTCTTATTTTATTATTATTATAGCAATTTTAACTAAAATTATAAATTCTCTACTTGTCAAAATTATTAATATTTTTTAACTCAACAAATTCATTTAAATAAAATTGTTCTCCAAAATGAAAAATAAAATTATTTTAATATTTTTAATTTAGGCATCTTTAAAAGATGATAATATTAAAGCACCAATAGTATTTGTATTTTGCTATTAATAATAAAATATAAATATTTGTATATCAATAAAAATATTTCTAAAAAAAGTTTGAATCTTAAGAATATTTTAAAAATTAGCCTCTGTCCTAGGCACATGGCATGCATGTGAGGAAGGTAGAGGATACGACGTTAAGGTCGGAGTTTATTTTATTTTTATTTTATAAATATAGGCTAAAATATAATAAGTTGGTAATTAGAGGAGCATAATGAGAAAACGCATAGGGGTCAAATTCAAATTTCCCTTCTTTTGGTCATTCGAACCGGAAATGATGCGATTATGAGCCCAATTCGAACCGCTATCAAAATGGTTCGTAGCAATCGCCGCGGTGCGACGAGAGGATGAGAAAGGGTTCCGTCCCGCCGCATCTGCCGCCGCCCCGTCTCTTCGATCATGAACACCGTTGCTCGAGCCGTCCTCGCCGGCCACCGCCCCTCTCCTTTCTCTCCGAACTCCGTCTCGTTTTTCCATTCAACCCCCGTCTTGGAGCGCAAGTGGAGGAACTACGGGCACTCTGTGAGTTTCGGTCGATGTCCTTATTTCCTTGTAGTTTTTATATTTCATTATCGTTATTTTTGCAATTCTGGTACTCTTTTTTTCCCCTTGTTGCTTAGGGATTTCATTGTCCTTCAAATGTTTGAGTAGATGAGTTTTCCATATCGCTTCGAAGAAACACGAATGAGTTCAAATTAGTTATTTTTTGTTGAAATTGAGGATTTTGTTCGATCAGTCTTCTACCGTTTGCGGAATAACATATTATAGGGTTAAGGGTTGAAACATCATTTTTTTGTTCTTTTATTTGAAAAAAAAACGAGTTAAGGGCGAACATAATTCACTGGAAATTGAACTCGGAAGATCGAAACATACAGTCAAAGGCCCACTAAAATTATGCAGCAGTACATCAAATGAGAACCATGTAGAATAAAAGCAGCGAGTAGGCAAATGAATAGTTTAAGAAGATGAGGAGCAGCTTCAATCCTTCGGTGGTGTAGTAAAAGTTGGTGAATTCGTTGAAGCATCTTCTGATACCTTCATCCATGCAGAGGCTTGACACTACAGGAGCAGACAACAGGAAAGAGAACCTAAAAAAACATGATGTCCTTAGGCACATTTTACTGGCCGTGAAATATTTTCTCGTTGCTGGTCTTCCAGACAGGGAGCTTGGCCAAGCCTATGCACAGGTGCTGGAAATCCATTAACTAGGTTTCTGAAGGGTTCAAGTCCAACCATTGCAGCAAAAAGGCGAAACCCTCGCCCCCAGGTCCCCCACCGACCGGACCCACGGTCATTGTGAGGGAGGTAAATCGCAGCACCCGAGCTAACATGGGACAGACCGGGTGGAATACAGGGATAGGGGATTTATTCCCCCGTTGCCACTGAGTTTCGACCCGGTGGCCTCATTGCAGCAACTTCCGCCCCATGCCATCTCGGATGACCCACAGGGTCGGTTCAAGTCCAACCATGTCAAACCTATCATGAATAGTGAGAATTTTTCTGAAGGGTCCAAACAGTTTTCCTGTTTCCTCTCTTTCCTTAATGTGAGTTCTTATCTTTCCTTTTTTCCCCTTTCTTTTATAACAGTTGATCTTTCTCCATAAGTGATCAATTGCCATTTGGAGATAGGAGTCTTTAACAACATGCCCTAGGAGAAAAACATAGCTCAAGAAAGACCACCACTTTGAAAGAGGTACAGCCTAAGTTTAAAATGGATAAGCAGACACACTGCCAAAAGAAATTCCTTCTAAATCAGGTCCATTTTATATATGACATTTTATGTATGAACCAAGACAGTATGGGAAAGACACATAGCTGATATGAAATTAAGGTAAGTGAGAACACTGATTTCTAAGATATGTTACCCACCTAATTGAAAAAAAGGACCTTGTGCCATAATTCAAATCTCTAGGTAATCTTGCTGATGACTCGATCATTATTTTTCCTTGACCACTAGGTATATGATTCATTCCAAATAATTCAATTTGACTGATAAATGACCTTGGCAACTTCAAGGGCTAGAAGTATAGAGATAGTATGCATGCAATTGAGTTCCCAAGGACTCTTGTAATGGGTCTTGAATATCTCAAGCAAGATGGGTTATTTTTCTCTGTTACCTTGTACTATCTTACATGATGCTTATCTTGTATTGCAGAATATGTTTGACTACTCCCTAAAGTCAGTTTACTTTGGTGGAGGAAACTGGAAGGGAAGACAAGGAAGGAGAGAAGGGTAAGGGGAGGGATGAAAATTGTTTTCATGGAGATGATGAATGAAATCATCCTCTTTTACTCCCTTTTTGTGAACTTGATGCGGGTTTGACATAGCAATCTTCCGAAGGGCATAACTTTTGACTCGGGACTTGGAATCAACTTTGTTGGTGGTCACGCATGTAGAATTCAAAGATCTACGTTTATTACTGGGTATTGTAACCGCCAAGTTTTGAGTCTAAATTTCACCGTTTAGACCCATTTCGGAGCATTCGGACATATTTTTTTTACTATTTATAGTAATTTTTGTGTGTCTGATTTTTTGGTTAATTTTAGTATTGTTGTCTTACAATTAGGGTATATGGAGCTGAATGTTGGGCTAAACGCAGTTAGACCTGCTATGTTATATGGAACTGAATATTGGGCTATGACTCGAGTACATGAGCAGAAGATGAGAGTTGCAGAGATAAGGATGTTAAGGTGGATGTGTGGACATACAAGAATGTACAGAATAAGAAATGAGAGCATTATAGAGAAAGTCGAAGTTGCATCTATTGAGGGAAAACTCCGAGAGACATGTTTAAGATGATACGGGCATGCACTTAGACGACCAATAAATACTTCAATCAGACGATGTGAAACTATGACAAACATGCATATCAAATGCGAAAGAAGAAGACTAAAAAAGACTTGGTGAAAAATAAAAAATAAGATAAAATTTATTTAAGTAGAAATGATAATATAGTTGGAGATATGGTATTCATATAGCCGACCCCACCTAGTGGAATAAGGCTTGGTGGTTGTTGTTGTCGTCTTACAATTAGGGTATTAGGTCTATTTAAGGGTCCTATTTCATGTTTCAAGACAATTTTAGTTTAATACTATTTTTAGCCACTATCTTCTTCGTGGAACAACGAGTTTTCCCTTCTTCCTGGTATTCTTTCTTCGAATCAATAGAGATTAGAAGTATCAATTCTGGTATTTGTGCGCGAATCAATGGAGTTGATAGTATTCGCTGTGTCAGTTGATATCAGAACCGAAGTGATCCTGCGAGATCATGCCTCCGAGAAGAGAACCGAAGTGATCCTGCGAGATCATGCCTCCGAGAAGACAACAACGCGTTGACAACATACACAACATGTATGAACATGATCAGGAACAACGGTTTCAAGAGACGATGGATGAACGAGTTGGGGGGGGGGGGGGGGGGGCCGAAGGGGTCATGGAACGACTTGCTGATAGGATGGAGGTTTTGCTCGAGAACCAAACTAGAAGAAATCTAACCCATCATCGTCCTCAACCGAACTCAGATGTGGAAACGGGTAGGAGGCAGCCTATGAAGAGGAGGCTTCCCACAGGCGACGTCAGACAATAGTAGAGGAAGATCGCCGACATCGGGAGTTAGGTATGAGAAAGGAAATTCCTGAGTTTTATGGCAACCTATAACCTGAGGAGTTCTTGTATTGGCTAACCTTTGTAGAGGAAATCCTAGATTTTAAAGAAGTATCTGAAGACAAGTGGGCGCCTTTAGTTGCGACTAGATTGTGCGGGAGAGCGACTGAAATTAACCCGAAACAAGTTGGGTAAGGCAAAAGTTACCAATTGGGAAAAGATGAAGCTTATGCGGGAAACCTTTTTGCCATACAACTTCCAGCGACTAATATATCTAAGATTGCAAAATCTGAAGCAAGGTACCAGTCAGTGGATGAATATATACTTTTGAATTTTTTCGACTAATTGCGAAGAATGAAATACATGAGACGGAAGATTAGTTGGTAGCACTATACATGGTGGGGTTGAGATATTAGATTCAAGACATGGTTAATATGTTTGATCCTATTTTTGTATCTACTGCACCAAAGGGCCTTAGTGGTAGAAAATCATGCACGATGAAATAGTATAATTTTTCCTACTAGTAGCGTGAGTGCTGGGGTTGGTAACAGGAGATCGGATCTTTTGTTCCCAAAATCCCTTGTCCCCGTGTCCTACTCGTCACCTCAGCTTGTTGTCGGCAGCCTCCGGCCGTCGGCCCGATTAGAAAAGTGGGACAGAGGATTTGATTTCTGGTAACAGGGGTGTCAAACAAATTAATAGAGGAAACGGCAGTAGTGGTGGTGGAATAAAGTGCTTTAATTATAGAGAGATTAGGCATAGACAATCGGATTGTAAGAAGGCTATAGCAAAGAAAACACTATTCGTGGAGAATGAAGATTGTGAAGATGACATAGCAGAATTCTCTAGAGACCTTGAGTATGACGAGGAGGCTGCTGACAAAGTGTTGTTGGAAGGAGATGTTGGAACAACTTTGTTGGTTCGACATTTGACGTAGAAATCGGTAGACGATAATCGTTTGCGAAGTAATATTTTTCAATCGACATGCATTGTTTTGGGCAAAGTATGTCGTTTTGTGATTGATGCTGGGAGTTGTGAAAATATCATATCTACTGAACATTCAAAAGTTAAATATTCAAATAGAAAATCATCCCAACCTAGACAAATTAGCATGGCTCGAGAGGGGGGGGGGAGGTATCAGTGTCAAGAAGGTTCTTTTTCTATTGGTTGAAAATATAAAGATACTATTTGGTGTGATGTGGTAGCGATGGATGCTTGTCACCTGTTGTCTGTTGATGATGATGGACGAACTCATACTTATAGTTTTGTGTTTGAAGGAGCTAAAATTTTGCTACTACTTGGTCGACCAACGGTGGAGCAAACGAGGCCTACAGGTGAAGTGTCGATTTTATTGTCCATGGCTCAGCTGAATGAGGAGTTGCAGAATTCAAAAAGGGGGTTTATGTTGATGTGCAAGGAAGTATTTGAACCTAGCACTATCCCAGATTTAGTGGCTCCATTAATTTCAGAATTTGGCGATGTCTTTCCTAAAGAGGTATGAGTCACCTTCTCAACGAGATATTCAACATATTGATTTAGAGCCAGGGGCATGTCTACCGCACAGATTGCATTACCAGATGAGTCTACGTGAGCATGAAGGATTGTGACTACATGTTGAAGATTTGCTGGTTAAAGGTCATATAAGGGAATGTATGAGTCCTTATATTGTACCTACCCTTTTTGTACCAAAGAAAGATGGATCTTGGCATCTTTCTGATTCCCTCTTTGGATGATTTACTTGATCAGATTAGTGGAGCAACTGTGTTCACCAAGTTGGACTTGAAGAGTGGGTATTATCAAATTCACATTATGCCAAGGGATGAATGGAAAACAACTTTTAAAATTAAGGAGGGGTTGTATGAGTGATGTGTGTATCCAATGCCCCTAGTACCTTTATGCGTGTGATGAATCAATTGTTGTGGTCATTTATTGGTAGGTTTGTGGTGGTGTATTTTGATAATATCCTGATAGATAGTGCAACTTCAGAAGAACATCTACAACACATGAGAGGTTTTTAACATGTTGCGCATGGAAAAATTTTATGCTATTATGAAAGTGTGTTTATGACTTCCAAGGTGCTGTTTTTTAGGGTATGTGATTTCTAGAGCAAGTTTGGAAGTTGACAAAACTAAGATACAAGCAATCTAGAATTGACTTACACCAATGACTTTAACAGAAGCAAGACAAATTGTTTGAAGGGTTACAGAATTGTGTAGACTGATGATGCAGAGTCAACTTTTCGATTGCTTAAAGAATGACTCACAGCGGCACCGATCTTAGTCCTTCCATATTTTTCACCACCATTTGAGTTGTGCACAGATGCTTCCAAAATTGGTATTGGCACAGTACTCAGTCAGAACAGTAGATTCGTGGCATTTTCAGTGAAAAACTTTATGGAGTAAAACTTAATTACAATACTTATGATATGGAATTCTATGCCGTTGTGCAAGATGTGAGGTATTAGTGTCACTATTTGGTATCGGTGTCAAGAACGACTCTTGTTTCTTTTTCTATTGGTTTAAAATATAAAGATACTATTTGGTGTGACGTGGTAGCGATGGATGCTTGTTACCTGTTGATGATGATGGACGAACTCATACTTATAGTTTTGTATTTGAGGGAGCTAAAATTTTGCTACTACTTGGCCGACCAGCAGTGGAGCAAATGAGGCCTACAGGTGAAGCGTCGATTTTATTATCCATGGCTCAGTTGAATGAGAAGTTGCAGAATTCAAAAATGGGGTTTATGTTGATGGGCAAAGAAGTATCTGAACCTAGCACTATCCCAGATTTAGTGGCTCCATTAATTTCAGAATTTGGTGATATCTTTTCTAAAGAGCTACCTGATGAGTTACCTCCTCAATGAGTATTCAGCATCATATTGATTTGGAGTCAGGAGCATCTCTACCGCACAGATCGCACTACTGGATGAGTATGCGTGGGCATAAAGAATTATGACTACAGGTTGAAGATTTGTTGATTAAAGGTCATATAAGGGAAAGTATGAGTCCTTATGTTGTACTTACCCTTTTTGTACCAAAGAAAGATGGATCTTGACATATGTGCGTGGATAGTAGGGCCATCAATCAAATCACTGTCAGTGCTTTCCGATTCCCTCTTTGGATGACTTGATCAGATTAGTGGAGCAACTGTGTTCACCAAGTTGGACTTGAAGAGTGGGTATTATCAAATTCGCATTAGGCCAGGGGATAAATGGAAAACAACTTTTAAAACTAGGGAGGGGTTGTATGAGTGACTTGTGTATCCAATGCCCCTAGTACCTTTATGCGTGTGATGAATCAATTGTTGCGGTCATTTATTGGTAGGTTTGTTGTGGTGTATTTTGATAATATCCTTATATATAGTGCGACTTCAGAAGAACATCTACAGCACATGAGAGGTTTTTAATGTGTTGCGCATGGAAAAATTTTATGTTGTTATGAAAGTGTGTTTGTCTTCCAAGATGTTGTTTTTAGGGTATGTGATTTCAGGAGCAGGTTTGGAAGTTGACAAAACTAAGATACAAGCAGTCTGGGATTGACTTACACCGATGACCTTAACAAAAGCAAGACAAATTGTTTGAAGGGTTGCAGAATTGAGTAGCATGATGATGCAGAGTCAGCTTTTCGATTGATTAAAGAACAACTCACAACGGCACCGATCTTAGTCCTTCCAGATTTTTCACCACCATTTGAGTTGCACACAGATGCTTTTAAAATTGGTATTGGCGCAGAACTCAGTCAGAACAGTAGACTCATGATATTTTTCAGTGAAAAACTTTATGGAGTAAAACTTAATTACAATACTTATGATGTGGAATTCTATGTCGTTGCGCAAGACATGAGGTATTGGTGTCACTATTTGTTTCACATAGAATTTATGTTTTATACAGATCATGATTAATTAAGACACCTACACCAGCAAGACAAGGTGTCACTCCGCTATGCGAGATGGGTTGCTTATTTGGAACAGTTCACCTATGTGGTTAAATATAAAGCAAGGGTTGTTAATAGAGTGGCAGATGCTTTAAGTCGCAGGAGCAACTTTATAGTTACTATGTGGGTCGAGGTAGCAGGGTATGATTCTTTTTGTGATTTGCTTAATACCGATCCTTATTTTTCAGTAATGCTGCATGATGTACGAGCGGGAAGAGGATTAATTTTTTCTACATGAGGGATTTCTGTTTAAAGATAATCAGTTATGCATTCCAAATTGTAGTCGTTGCTTACAGATAATTAAGGAATTGCATGGTGAGGGTCATGTTGGTCGAGAGTGAATGCTGCATTTGGTTCAAACCGGTGTTGTCAAAATCGAGAGTTTAGGTATAATCGTTAGAGCAGTCATAAAATCGGATCGTAAAATCGTAAGATTTTACATCATACTTTAAATCAATTTTAAAAGAAACTTGATATATTCTTTTTAATTGATCATTAAATATTTTAATCCAAATTATAACATAAATCTACATATAGAACATTTTAATTCATATAATCATAAACTACTCATAATGTTAAACTTTTAAACAACCAAATACTTGTCATGAAAACATAACATAAACATAAATTCAAGTCTAAAGCTTAAGTCCAAAGATAAATAAAACACAAGATAACAAATTAATATAAATCATTCATAGACAAGTGCAAATCTAAAATCGTCCCCAAACGATATCGTTTTGTCCAAAATGGTTCCCTTTTATTAACAACACAAAATCAATAAAATTATTTCAAAAATCATGTTTTTACAAGTTTAAATGTGATTTTACGATTTTGATCCGATTTTACTTTAATACATGATTTTATCACGATTTCACTCGATTTTCATAAGTAAACTCGTGATTTGTATGAGTTTACGAGTCAACTCGCGATTTTGATAACATTGGTTCAAACTTCCTACTTTTGGCTTACATTGTGACGAGAAGTAGAGAAATATGTGTAGAGGTGTAAAATTTGTCAAGTCTCTAAAGGGGCAGCCACTAATGCGGGTTTATACATGCCTTTGTCGATCCCTTCTCGTCCTTGGTTTGATATTGTCATGGATTTTTTGCTCGGCCTGCCGTGGTCCCAATGAGGTAATGATTCCATCTTTGTTGTCGTTGATAGATTTTCTAAGATGGTTCATTTTCTTCCTTGCAAGAACACTACAGATGCTGCTATGGTGGCACAACTTTTCTTTCGGAATATCTACAATCTTCATGGATTGTCAACATCCATTGTTATTGTTTCGGGTTGGGACATCGGTTCTGTAGCCACTTTTAACGTAGCTTGTGGAAGATGGTTAATACACAGTTGAATTTTAGTAGTGCATATCATCCTCAAACAGATGGGCAAACGGAGGTTGTGAATAGGTCACTCAAAAACTAACCGCGCTACATAGTAGTAGACCATGTGAAGAGTTGGGATCAGAAGCTGTGTCAGGCGGAATTTGCTCACAACCACGCCGTCAATAGAAGTACTGTTTCAGTCCATTCTAGGTGGTTTATTCAGCTCAGCCTCGTCGTCCACTGGATTTGTTGACATTGCCTAGCACAACTCTAGTACGTAGTAGCGCAATTGACTTCATGAATTGTTTGCAGGAGATCCATAAAACGGTACAAGATCATTTATCCATCTCTAATTTGAAGTACAAAGAAAGAGCAGACCAAAGGCGACGACACTTGGAGTTTGATATTAGGGACTTAGTGTGGGCAGTTTTAACGAAGGATTGTTTTGCCATTAGGGATTATAACAAACTATTAGCCAAGAAGATTGGGCCGGTTGAGATTATTGAGAAAATAAACCCTAATGCGTGTCGCTTGAGGCTGCCTAGTCATATTCACATGGTCGATGTTTTTAATGGGAAGCATTTGATTCTCTTCAATGGCGATTCTTTTGAAGATGGAGTAGCTGACAATTTGAGAGTGAATTTTTTCCATCCCGAGGAGAATGATACGGGTTTGACAGGGCAATCTTCCGAAGGTCATAACTTTTGACTCGGGACTCGAAATCAAGTTCTGTCGGTGGTCATGCTTGCAAAATGCGAAGATATATGTTTATTACCGGGGTACCCGTAATCACCATGTTTCGGGTCCAAATTCCATTGTTTAGACCTGTTTTGGAGCATCCAAACATTTTTTTTACTATTTATAGTAATTTTCATATTTTTGATTTTTTGGTTAATTTTGGAATTGTTATCTTAAAATTAGGGTATTCGGTCTATTGAAGGGTCTTGTTTCATGTTTCAATACAGTTTGGTTTAATACTATTTTTAGTCATCGTCTCCTTCGAGGAATGATGAGTTTTTCCTTCTTCCGGGTATTCTTTCTTCGAATTAATAAGGATTAGAAGTATCAATTTCGGTATTCGTGCGTGAATCAACAGAGTCGATAGTATCGGCTGCATCAGAACTACTGAATTAACATCACCACTAAGGTCTTCTGCCTACTCGTTGCCTTACACTGTCACCAAGACCTTCATACACTAAGTCGCCACCTTTGCAGTCGTTGTAGCCGCTGCATGCTGTGCGAACAGAAATGCATCAAGTTGTGTTGGTCCAACTATTTAGGATTGGATCATGGTTTTAGATAAGTGTTGGCATTGGTGGTTTTGTTTCTTCTTAATATCATTCAAATGCAGATGCTGAATAGATTCAAATTTCTGATAGTTCTTGGGGACACCTACTTAGAAATGCCTAACATTCGGTAGACACTTCTACATTTTGACATTCCATTCTGCTGGCATGACTGAGTCTTGTACATTCAACAAAATCAAGCCTGTCCCTGCATATTCTATTTTAGAAATGAAGGAGCCATCAAAGATGATATTGTTTGTTTTTCTCTAGTTTGAGTGTTAAAGAGGCCCTTCAGGTCCAAACTCATATTGCTTATACTCCAAAGTTAGAGCAGAATAAAATTGGCACAAGAAGTTCAGGCCTATATTTTATTCATTATTTGATTTATCATGGTAAAAGGGCATTATGATTTCTTTTGCATATGTGTGGGTTCCATACTCTTATGCAAAAGTTTGAAATAGAAACTTTTGACTGCAAAAGCTCATTGCTGTTGTTTTCTGAGAATTTTTTATATTCTTATTTTTATGGACTATATTGTTCTGGCCATCTTGGTTTCTAACTGAGTTACATGTTCAGCGATTTGATTATTATGCAAATCAGAAGAGATATATGGAATCTAAAAGGAAAGTAGTCTCCAATCTCTCAGAATACGCTGAGTACCTCATTCAGGTAAATTCCACTATTTGCAGTTTTCTGCTTGCTCAATCATGTTGGTGTATTATATAATGGAAGGTATCAGAGTGACATGAGAATGCTTCGAGTAGTTGGGTGCTACTCTTGGTGTTTTTAGTATATCTTCGGAGATACTTATGTTAACCATATGTCTTAGGAAGTTAGGAGGATTGAATTACTTACTGATTCTGACTGTAATTTCCTTCAATCAGTAAGTATATTTCCTCCTAACCTCCGCTACTCTTTGTGCATGATTTTCACTTAAACTCTTTAAGAGGACCTCGTTTCATTTTGTAATATTCTTTTTTTTTTCATTTCTACTTGCCTTGAGATTCTAGAAGTGGAGAGCTGAGGATGAGGACTCATTTCATGAAACACCCTGGTTTAGAAAACACTTCTGGGCCACAGAAGCAAGGAAGAATGGCTTTCGTGAACCTCATCAGGGATCTTATAGGAATAAGAGTAAGGATGCTCATGTGCCATCTTTCACAATCTTTAATGTGGATCTGAGTTACATTACCATATATATATTTTTTATTTCAGTGAAGAATCAATCATTATTATGATTTATACTGACATGTTAAATTACTGAATCCATTACCTTGATTCACACATGACGTCAAAGTGGTATTGGAATATAGCTTTTATCATGTCTTTTCTTATGATCGTGAGCTTCAAAAGTATAGCAATAGGAATAGGTTTTAGAGTAGACTTCAGTTATATGAGTTGAATTATTACTATAAAGGAGAACATGTAATAATTGCTTGTCCATCTTGTGCTTTATTATTTAAATGCCAGTGATTTATAACTGATATAATGTAAATTTACAGGGAATGGAACATTTGATTTTTGTTCAAGTGACGATGATGATGTGGAAACTATATTTCGTTCTTCATTTGGAAGGGCGCGGTTCTCTTATCGGTCATTTTATAGATCTGAAAATTTTCAGTGGAGTTATTCTGGTGATGATTCTCATAAAAGCTCTAGGAATTGGACATATGAAACAGAAGATGAAATTGATGCTTCTTACCAACAAAGTTTTGCGGGTGAAAGGTTGGCTCTTGGATTAAAAGCAACTGGCCCTCTAAAGTTGGAAGAAGTTAAAACTGCGTAAGTTTCACAGCTTCTGACAATCTAATTTTGTTACAGTTTTCCCATATTTCAAGAATAGTTGGTTTTTGCCTCACATCTTTGCATGTGAACATAAATATAATTTTGCAAACTAAAAAAAATTTGTTGGTCAAGACATATTTTTAAAAATATAAAGATACTTGTTTGACCTCCAGCCCGCCCACCTTCCTTTCCTGTTCACACTGCTTCTGCCTTGCAATCGTACTTTTCATACTCGCATTATCTTGGGACTTGTGCAACCTATTGACCTGGAACATGTATTTGACCATCTTATGTTGTCTGCACCATTCTTTGGATCTATGCTATCACAAGTATAGTTATCCCTCATGTTCTCAGCATGCATCATCTACTATCACTATATCTATATTTGTCTTTGGATTTGCCAACGATTCTTTGTAGGTGACATTATCTCAAACTGAGTATCATCCTTTTGTGCAGCCAAACAAGCATTTTCAAACGAGGCGTTGAAATTAATGCTTTGTATATTCAAAGGAAGAGAAGGGAAAGGGAAGGGAAGGGAAGGGAAGGGAAGAAAAGAGGGAGACGGAATTCTAGAATTTGTGTACTTTGGCGAGGGAAGAAAAAGAAGGAAAAGAGTGAGTAAATGGAAAGTTGTGCCATAATCTTCATCTTCCTCACTCGCTTAACTCCCCTTGCACATGACCCATCCGTTGTCAGAGCTTGTCGCGCTAGCCTGCCTTGATCTTCCCCTCTCACATCCGAAATTGCAATTAGTCTTTAAAAAATTTGAATGGATTGAGTGCTAAAAGGGAGGGAATAATTGATTTATTTATTTATTTTCAAAATAGGTTGATTTCTTGCCTATTTGTAATGAGGAGAAACTGGCTAGAGAAATGTTACTTTGCTAGATTGGAACTGCTGGAATATGAGAGAGAAGTCATAGATTGCCCTCAGTGCCATTTATTTGCATTCAACATTAGGAACAGGTAATCTAGCTTTGGAAGAAGAGGGAAGAACGTGGAAGGTTAGGGATAAGGAAAACTTCTCTTCGATTTAGGAGGTTGATAGATGAGTTCATTTGTGGGGTCCTCCTCATGAACTGCTAGAGTAATTAATAAATAAGTTAATCACTTCGTCAGTTGTTTCAACAGTTATTAATTAATAACTTAATTACTGTAATACAAAGAGGGAGCTCATTACCTTTTCATTAATCATCAATATGCTACTATATTAATTTCATTGTACTTTTAATTAAAGTAGAATCTTGATTCATCCCCCATTTTATATTGCTATAGTATGAATTGTATTATGATTAAATTGCAAGACCATTTGAAGTTTCCAACACCATTCCTAGATTTTTGACAAGAACAGATAGGGGTGGCAAAAATTGGCCCGATCTGCCAACCCGATTCGAGTTCGAGTCGGCCTAAAAAATATCAGATTCAGATTGGGGGTTTTTCAAGTTGGATTCGGGTTGGGGGTTTTCCAGGTTGGGTTCGGGTTGAGGGATTTTCGATTTGTGTTAGGATCAGGTCAGTTTTACCCAGGTTGATCTGAATTTAGGGTTTAGTGGGATTTTTTTAGGTTAAATTAAATTTTATTTTGAAAATTAAGATGTTGTTATGGATATCAATATCAAGCTTAGTATAATAATGAAGTATTGAGATAAAAGTAAAAAAATTACATGGAAAATAGCAAAAAAAAAAGTTATTTTTAATCAGATTATCCGGGTTCAGGTTTAGGATTTCTGAGTAAGGTTCGGGTCGGGTACGGGTTGGGATTTTTTTTTGTTGTAAAATCCTTGCTTTAACCTGACCCGAACCCATCTAACTCACCCGAATTGACACCCCTAAGAACAGATACCTATATTATAATAACTAATTTATATAATTATTAATAGTACATTTAGTTTAATGTACTGTTGATTTTATTTAGTTTAATAATTATAGCAGTACTATTAATTCAACGGTTGGATTTTTAAATAGCAATTAATAAGTAGATCATATATAACACTGTTACCACTTATGAAGTATTATATTTCTAATTTTAAGTTTTTTTTAAATCTTATCCTATATATTTAATATTGTTTACCAAATTATTTTGCCAATTCCGATCAGTTGATTTTACTGACCCAATGCAACTGACATTTACATTTTTCGACTGGGCAATAGCATTACAGATTTCTATTACAACAACTGCTCCTGCATAGTAATATTTTTTCTAATAACATTTCTAGTAATCTCACACATTTACGTTATAATTTTAATAAATTTTTGTACAAGCTGCTTTCTAATTGCCAAGCACTGGGATGCATAAAGAATGATGGGTCTTACCACAAAATTTCTCTTTTAGAATAGGAGACACATGGCAATCACACTAGATTCCAACGCTCATCTCTCGTCCAACCAACCATTCTTTGTGTGATATTTCATCAATATTTGCTTGTCAAAGACTTACTTACAATAATATCACATTCATCCATACTCCTCTTTTCTCTTCTTTTTATGAAATCACTTCTCATGCATTTAGTTTTATTTCTACTTAAAAACATTAGTTTCTAATTTTTTCTATAATTCAAGATTTTATTTTATTTTATTTATACTTTCACTGTTTGCATAATATCGCCTATAGTTACCATAAACTAATAACCTTATCTTGAACATTCAGTCAATTTAGCTACACAAACAGCAGAGTGAACATTAAAAATCTAGCTTTTTACACCATGTAACAAGAACAATGGGCTAGAAAAGAAAGGAAAAGTAGTTGATCATGACTTGTGAGGTTAATTCTCCTACTTATTCAAATTTGTCGTTGATTAGAAATCATTGTTTCTCCTTTTTACCTGAAAAGTCTGGGACATCAAAGATTCATGCTTTCACTATTTCTCAACAGATACAGAAGTTGTGCTCTAAAATGGCATCCAGATCGACACCAAGGTTCATCAAAGGTAGCCTTATATTGGTCTTTTCTTTATATATGTTTTCCCATCTATTAATAATTTATAATTGTTTGTTCTAAATTTGATTTGGAATTTATTAGTGTACCAAGTAAAATATGACTGTTGCAGGCATCTAGCCTCCTAGTTAATCCTCTTGCTTCATTGCAAAATGTCATCTTCCATTATCCTGCGTCACTATGATTGCATGGTTCCTTTTTATGTCAGATGGCCCATGCATGATATGTGGTGGAGGGTAATCTCAGGTGTAAAAGTGACTGGTGAACTACTTAAGCCGAGCATATGTTTCTACCTGAAGTGAATTTCTGTCACATTCTTATTAATCTGGTCTACCTGTTTGATTCAGATAGTGCAAAATTTTGGCTGTGCTTCTATGCCATATCAACTCAATTGATATAGCCTCCCAATACAAACCAAATTGATAGAGCCATTAGATTTTACCTTAGGTTGGGTTAGGGAAGACATTGTTTATAATTGTAGGAACATAGTTGAGAGAATGGCCTGAGCTCCTAATCTGCATGGTTCATATTTAAAAAGGTACTGATAATCACAGAGGAAAATTGCAGGGAGTTTAAAGCATGAAATATACATATAGATAGCGTTGGATGGAAAACTTGGTTGCATTTGGCAAGTGGAAACTAGGGCATGATAGACTTTGTCTGAAATTATCATTCCATACTGCTAGTTAATTCTGTTCCACATCTCGCTATGCCTATGTCTTAACTATAATTACGTGGACCAAGGAGGAATGCTGTTTTTGACTGCATGCTAATTTAATGTACTTACAGATAGCAGCAGAGGAGAAATTCAAACACTGCACTGCTGCATACCAGACACTGTGCGATAAATTAGCTATGAACTAATGTGAGGGCAGAGATCACGATAACTATGGAAGTTCATCATGTTTTATCATTCATCAATTTAGTAATTCTGGGTGCAATGGTTCAAATGTAGGCCAAGTGATTCATCGATTCTGTTGGCATCATTTGATGAATTATCATGGAATAATAAAAGTATTTATGTCGTAGCTTTAGAGCTGCTTGTCCAGCTTTGTTGTTTCATTGATTAGGAAAAGAAGGGAAATCTTTTCAGTTTTTAAAAGTAATTGAGCATTGTAAAGTGTACTTTCATATTCAAATGAAAGGACCCATTTTGTCTGAAGAGTCAATGTAACCATTCTCGTTTGTGGTCGATGAGGTTTGATATATCCTATTAAGTGAATCAGCAGGAATGCCGTCTATCTGTTGTATATATATAAAAAAAATCATAGTTGATGGTCGGTTGAGAAAATATTCTTCCCAGCCATATGAAGAAGACCTAAAAGCTACATGGTTTCTCTTCAATTTTTTTAAGGGCAAAGTTATCTATTTTGGACTAGCAAAAGTTTGTGTGCTCCATCTTTCGGTTATTTGATTCCTGGCTCTTATATTTAATTCTCGGACTAACAATTTTGAGCTTAGCAATACATATATTTATTTAATTGGCAGATTTGTGAATTAAAGAACATAAAGCTTGCCACTTTCCAAAGCTATTCATCACGAGAAGACACTCAAGTATCGATCCCAATACCACAACAAATTACAACTCTATTGCCTATTGTTCGACTCAAGTATCTATCTCAACCGTGATATACTTAAATATTTGTTGAGATTCAAATGATCATCCAGATGGTTATAATTTATCATCTCAAATTGTTCATCTTATACTCCCTCAAGATAAACTTTGTTAAGGTGAATGGTCAAGTGTGTTATTTATGAGACTAATTATTTTTCCTTTTTCAGTAAAACGGAACTTGTTGCAAATGTAAGATCATTTATGATTATCACTAGTGTATGTTTATTAAACCGTCGATTAAATAAATATCCAACATCGATTGTGTTTGATAATTTATGAAAAAACATCAAGATAAAAGAACCATAAGCACCAAAGTACAAACATGAAGCCACTGGCGTCAGACCATGATGGTGTCAAGAGCCACAATTCGATACTCTCATAGAGCATGCGTTAATTTGGTGGAAAAGCTTTGCTGGTGGCCTCGGTCGAAGTATCTACGTACGTACAGACAAGATTAGGAGGTTGCCTTCATCAAATAAAAGTTGAATATCAAAGATACAAACATGAAGACTAAGGATACTTTTTTAGTTTCAGGATTGAATTTTAATTTTGACGAATTAAGGGATATATATATTTTTAATAGATGATTATCTAAACATACTATGCTGATGAATAATCCTGAGTATGTTTTAATTTATTCGGATGCTGATAAAAAAATTTTATTAGACATTCTTGAATTAGTAGCTATATATACGGTGTGAACTGAAAAAAAATTCCAATGAAATCTAGAAGCATAAACCAAAAAGGGAAAAGGCACCCAAAGATGCAAGGATTGATCAAAAGGAAAAGTAGGTGGCGGTGGGGGCCACAAGTTTTTTAATTTTTCCCAATAGCAGATCAAAAGGAAGTGGGGCCAGCTGGCCAACCCCCACCCCTTCCTTACTCCTATCACTTTAAGCCACGTGCCAAAAGCCCCCTGCCCGATTTCTTTGCTGCTTGTCGGCGAGCTATTTCCGAATTTAATGAAATATATTTGTCAATAACAACAATTAAACTGAACCTGTTTAATCAGACAAATTATATATATAGTTCGTCCACATATTCATACATTCAATTTGGTATAGTTTTCGAAATCCAAGCCATCATCACCACTTTTGATCTTGCCATAGAGCCGTCTGATCTGTATCTCAGGCCCCATATATACTTTGTAATTAAAAAAAAAAGAAAAAGTTATATCTAATCCAAAAGTACAAGAAGCCAATTAATCTCCCTCTTCCAAATCCAATCCGATCCGATCCAGGGCCCCCCAAAATCTAAGCCTCTGGCTCCGAAGAAAAAAGAACAAGACAAAGCCACACCATCGACAAAGTAAAAGACAAAAGCAAAACCATTAAGGCACACAAAAGCCAACGAGAGCTTCTCTTGAACGCCGACGAGAATCCGCACCAAAGCCTCTATAAAAGCCATGGACAGAAGGCTTTCCCACCTCCCCCCTTCTCCTCAATTTCCCCCCATCTCAACTCACCATCTTCTTCTCCAAGGTCTTTCTTTCTTTCTTTCTCTCTTGATGTAAACTCTATTAGCTATTGGTTTCTTGCCTATTATATCTTAATTAATTACCATATGATTAATGTGATTTCAGGTTTGTCTTCTAATTGCAATAATATTGAAGTTCATGGCGCCTATGAGTTTGCCTCCCGGCTTCCGGTTCCACCCCACCGACGAGGAGCTCATCGTGTACTACCTGAAGAGGAAGATCAACGGGCGAAGGATTGAGCTAGAGATCATTCCGGAGGTCGACCTCTACAAATGCGAGCCATGGCAGTTACCAGGTTGATGAATGATTCTTATTCTTATCCTTCTTAATTATTGTTTAATTTGGTGTTAAAATTTAACACGAGAATTAAGGTGTTTTTCTTGTTCTTATGTCGCACTTCATCTCGATTCCTGGATTACTTCTGGATGGAGCCAGCTTGAGATTCCAATTCTTGTCGTATATATTAGCATGCATGGAAGCTTTTTTAATAAATTATATATATATAATTAAATCTGTCCTAAAAAATAAAGCATTGTTTAACGATCGATAGCTAGGATTACTATCTTAAACCTGCACTTGTTGAAATTTGAGTAGTTTTTAATCTGAAACAAGAGATAATATTTGAGTAGTAATTAATTAAAGATCACGTACCAAAAGTAACCCTGAAACTAGAATATATATTTTATCTAAAGTTAAAGGCCTCGTCTCATATATATATATTTGGTTCTTTAAGCCAATTCGATCTATAGGTCAAAAAGTTACATATATAGCTCATAATTAGCATGCACTACATAGGGCATACGAGAGAGAGAGAGAGAGAGAGAGAATATACTTTGGAAGTACATAAAGCTTCTTCAAAATGTTGGCATATCTAGGGTTTGACGGAAGATTCGCCATGGTCCACAGAAAGAAAGATAGAATGATGCATTCTTTTACTACTTTACCTATACCATATCTCTAAATGCATTCTTCATTTTGACCTAATCTTCTTCAATTCATATAGTGCAACAGTTAATATACTAATTAAGAGTGTCTCTCATGCTCATAATTTATCAGAGAAGTCATTTTTACCGAGCAAAGATCTCGAGTGGTACTTCTTTAGCCCGCGAGATCGTAAATACCCCAACGGATCGAGGACGAACCGAGCCACTCAGGCCGGCTACTGGAAGGCCACCGGAAAGGACCGGAAGGTGAACTCGCAGCGACGGGCGGTCGGGATGAAGAAAACCCTTGTTTACTATCGGGGTCGAGCACCACACGGCTCCCGCACTGATTGGATCATGCACGAGTACCGCCTTGATGATATGGAATGCGAGAATGCTGCTGCGGGTTTACAGGTACGTACGCTCATGATGATCAATTAGTGTCGATCGAAGTTTTAATTAATTTTGTGTGAATTAAGGATGCATACGCTCTGTGTCGCGTGTTCAAGAAGACTGAGCCGGGTCCTAAGATGGTAGAGCATTATGGTGCCTCTTCTCATCGAACAGCAGCAGCAGCAGCAACAACAACAATCGATCTCTCTGCGGATACAAGAGGAAGCGAAGAGGATCAATATTTTCAAAATGGTTCATGCTCGTCGAACGTAATGATACATGGAACTTCTCCTTTTCAAAATGGTCACAGCACTCCGAGATGCTTCTCTTACACTACTCCATGGAAGGTAGACTTTCAGACTTAAAATCAAACAAGAAGAAGAAGAAGAAAAGAAGATTAACATTATTAATTTAACACAATATTCAACAGGTGGATGCCTCATTGCAATGCACCAGGCTCTCCTTGCCGGCTTTGGAGGCCGAGGACTTCCCTCACTTCGACTTCAACGAGTCAAAAGTCTCACTGCATTTCGATAACAACTTTAATAATAACCATGTCGATAACGCCTTAGAAGAGATCTTGTCCATCTCCAACTACACTGACGACGATCACATCTGGGTCGGAACTAACTATTCTCATCTCGACGAGTTCACGTCTCTACTGCAAGGGAATGATGAAGCTGCTCGTGATCAGTACTTTTGCCAAACGAGTACTGAGTGTGTTGTCGGGGAGCCAACAAAAACGGTTGAGATTATTGTTGGGGGTTTGCAGGAAGAGAAGGAAGTGCTGCATTGCGATTCAACAGAGGTACGATCGATCGAGAAGCTTATTGTGTAAGTGTAACAACACCACCTGATGCACTTAGGGTTATATAGTTTCCTTGTTCCACAGATACTTGTGGAAGATGAGAAACTTGCACCGTTGCAGTTCGGAGAGGTTGAAGTTCAAGGTATATATATGAATTAATTACCATGCAAGTGATGCAAATCTCTGCTTAATTATTTCTTACGTTGCTCACGAGCTAAGCTTGACAGGTGAGGGTGACTGCGTGGGCGCAGAGCCGATCTTTTCACAGTGTCACGATGACTTCGGCGTTGGGTTCGTCGGCGGCGGCGAGGCCTACGAGAAGGTGGAGTTCCAGCAGGGGCTGTTCGTGTCACACGCGGTCATGTCCGACACTTTCTTCCACCGGGTGGAGCCTTCCAAGAAGGTCAGCTTTCATTTGAATCCGACGAATAAGAGAGCGCGAGAGGCGGCGGCGATGACGACGTTGGAGCAGGGAGAGGCGAGATCCGGCGGCAACGGAGGCAGAGCCTCATTTTTCAGCAAGTTTAAGGCGTTCGTGTGGGAGAAGCTTGTGGGGAATTGCTCCTCGTCGTCCTTCGATTGCGTCAGCGGGAGAGGCATTTGGAAAATGTTTTTCCATGGGAACTTGCCGCTGCTCGCCTTTAATCTCTCTACTGCTGCTGCTGCTTCTGCTGCTGCATGCGAGAATTGACCATGGATTTTAAATGCAACTTGGATACCATGATTTTAGCTGTGATTATTGTTTTATTTGTATCATGTAGAAACAAATTATACAACTGCTTCACAATTATACTTGGGAACTGGCCCTGTGTATGATAATATTATGAGCTTTAATTTACAAAGTTCTGATCAACTGGTTTGCTTTCACTTTTAAGAGAAAGCAATTCAAAATTGAATAAATCCTAATAGATTAAATTATTTTTTTAATAAATTGAATCAATTGAATTTTATTATTAAAACCAAATAAATAAAATGGATATAAAATGGATTAATTTGATTAATTATTGAATTAATTAATTTTTTTTGTCAGTTGATTGACGATATAGACAATCAAATTAAATAAATTCTATCCAATTAAATAAATTCGGTCAAAATCAAAGGAGCATCCCTTTTTTAAAAAGTTCATCCTCTGTTGATTTATTATCAAATCAAAAAGTTTCCAAAAAGAATTTAAATGATATTTTCTGAAATTGAAACTTGACCATTACGTGTTTCATGTAATAACAAGGTATAGATATCTGAACAAACTTCGATTTAATATATTGTGCATGTGTCATATGGTTCAAGTTATAGATATCTGAACGAACTTGAAACTTGGTCGTTATGGGTTTCACCCCATAACAAGTTGTAAATATCTAAATGAACTTCGATTTGATTTATTGTGTGTTAGCGATTATGGTTCGTAGTTGCTACAATGTAAATATTAAATTGTAAATTTTGAGAGGTTATCAAATCAAACTTTTAACTCGGGATGAACCATAAGACACAATATATCGAATCGAAGTTCGTTCATAGATCTTTGATTTGATATATTATGCTTTTTTAGTTCAATCTGAGTTAAAATTATGACATCTCAAATTTTATTCAACATACACGTTATAGCAATTACGAAATTGTAACTACTATAACTACAAGTTCAACTTTATCAATTCATAACTTGTTATTCATGTTGAATAATTAAACACACAATATATCAATATCAATTTGAAACTCATTCAAGGATTTTTTTTTATTTGATATATTGTGCGTCTTATGATTAGGGCTGTAATGAGTCAAGCCGAGACGAGATTTAGGATGTTCAAGCTTATTTGATAAGGTAACTGAGCCAAGACGAGCTAAGCTTAAAATGAACTATAAGCCTCTGAAATGATTGTTTAAGCTTGACTTTGTTTATTTTTTTTGAGCATGAGCTTCTTTGAAACTTGGCTTACGCTTGGTACGTTTATATATTATCGAGCTTTCAATTTAAGCTTGGTTCGAGCTTGGTTCATTTAGATGTTATCGAACTCAAACTCATCAATTTAAACTTATTTGATTGTTTGAAATTTTTAGTTATTTGATTGGTTATTGTCATAATTAAAACTTATTTGTTTATTTTATTTTATTTTATTTTATTATTTACTTAGCATATTGGTAAGAGTTTTATTAATGAATATGTTTCATGAACATTGTTCACAAACGTTAACAAACTAAACATATATGTATTCAGGATTGTTTGTTTAGTTTAACGAGCTGTTCAAGTTTGTTTGTTTAATTGATCTTGTGTATATTGAACGAACATAAACAAACTCTTACCAAGTCGAACATTAAGATTGTTCACGAACTCTTAATTCATTTACAACCCTACATGTGATTCAACCCGAGTCAAAATTTACCTAGCATATACGTTATAGCAGCTATGAAACTGTAGCTACTACAACTATGTGGCAACTCAGTTACAACAACTATGAAATTGTCACTACTATAACTATAAGTTTAACTTTAAAAGATAATAACTTTTGATTCGGGTTGAATCATGAGATGCAAAATATATGAAATCAAAGCACGTTCATAGATCTTCGATTTATAATATTGTGTGTCCCGTGATTCAATTCAAATCAAAAGTTATGACCTTTCAAAATTATATGACTTATAGTTATAGTAACTATAGTTTCGTAATTGCTACGTCGTGTATACTGGATAAACTTTGAGAGGCCATCATTTTTTCCTCAAATTGAATCACCAAATACATAATATGTCAAATCAAAGATATTTGAACGAGCTTCGATTTGATATATTATGTATTTCATGGTTAAATCTAAATTAAAAGTTATGATATTTTAAAGTTGAACTTGTAGTTGTAACAGCTATGATAAAGTCACCACACAGTTGTAGTAGCTACAAAACTATGCTACTATAATATGTATGCTGCTAAACTTTATGAGATCATAATTTTATCATTAAAATCGAATCAATTGAACTTTATCATTAAAATCAAACAAATAAAATTTGTATTAAATGGATTAATTTGATTAAATATTGAATTACTTTTTTTTATCAGTTGATTGATGATATAGACGGTTAAATTAAATAATTTTTGTCAAAAATTGAAAGGGCGCCCTTTTTTAAATAAATCGTCAAAGAGGCACCCTACATTGATTTATTATAAAAAGGGTGCCCCACCCTCTTGTAATATGATATAAATATCCTCCGATATAAATTAACAACTTATTGTCATTATTATCACTCTTCTATTTTTTCCCACCTAAATAGGCATATTATAGTGGTATTATAGCTACTACAACATGGAAAAAAAAAACTAGGATTATTCGGAGCTTTCGAAAAGGATTTAAACGAGATTTTTTTGAACTTGAAACCTGGTCGTTACGAGTTTTACCTCATAATAAATTGTAGATATCTGAATGAGTTTCAATTTGATATACCTAGATTGTTACACTTTCTTCTTTTGTAACCGAGATTCGATTGTTTAGTGGATTGCCCATCGGATACGTCCCAAAGGGGCATGAGCTCTAGAGTAGGAGTCGTCGAAGATTCCAAACCAAGTAAAACTAAATGTGTTTTGATTCCTCTATTTCTTTTTCTTATTCTATTTTTTCCGCTACACATTAATTTTCAAACTAAAAAAGAAAAGTTTTTTTAAAACATGATTCACCTCCCCTCCTCTTATATACTGATACATGAATGAGCTTTGATTTGATATATTATGCGTCTAGTGGTTCTACCTGAGTCAAAAGTTATAGTCTCTTAAAATTTACAATTTAATAATTACATTGTAGCAACTACGAAACCGTAACTGCTAACACACAATATACACTTTCTTATACAAGAGTTATAGTATTTAACAAAAAAAATGTTACCAACACTTGTAAAGTGTGAAAAGTGTGGCTCGAGGTTAGTGTTGCTCTAACGTCAATAGTTGGACATAGCAGTGTCATAGCAAAGTAAAAGTGAGAAGATGGCACAACATAAAGAGTTTAGGTGCTTGTTAGAAAGTTGGATAGAATTCACTGACTGAAGCCTCCTTTTAAAGGGTATTGGAGGTGCCTCCAATGCCTTTGGAGCGCCTCCATTCGAGTTGATCCTCTTCATGAACTTTGGCTTCTATCCACTCAGAGGTGTCTCTATTCGGCTGAGGGTGCCTCCAACTCTCTAACCCGAGGTGCCTCCATCAACTCGAGGTACCTTCAGTGCTGAAGTTTTATCCTTGATGCTTATCTGCTCTGGGACACCTCCATCAATCCAAGGCGATTTGCCGAGGTACCCCCAATACTGTTCATCTGAGGCTTATTTTTTTCATTTAGCTCCTACAAAAGCGTGTAAGTTCAAATAACAAAATTCTCTATAAAATTGAGTTAGTACATAATAAAATAAAATAAATTTATGAATTATATCTTGTTTTTATCAAAATCAGGACCTAGCCTTGGTCTCAACTTAGATTTTCAAAATAGATATAAGTTGAACTAGAGCATACAGTCGCATTAGGACTCGTTCTCACTGGATCTCTCATCCAATTGCTTATCTCAACTTACCAAATGCGAACTTACTTGACATCTGATCTTTTGACCTACTAGGTCTTCCTGCTATATACCCCATCTGAATTTCAGCTAGTTGTTAGGTCCTGCAAGTCCAACTAAATTTCCTATCAGATATCAAGTCATCTCTTGACCTATCTGAGCTTCTTACCAGTTATCAGGTCCTCTTGACCTAACTAGACTTCAGCTTAGTATTAACTCCTTTAGACCTGTCAAAGTCTACACACTAGGAAAATACATTATATCACAAATAATGTAACTTTAACCTTTTGTCATATATCAAAATCAAAATTTGATTATTAGTACTAACGATACCAACATTTAGAGATCTCGAAGTTCGTTTAGAGATCTTCGATTTGATATATTATATGTCCTGTAGTTCAATCTGAGTTAAAAAATTATAACATCTCAAAGTTTACTCAGCATACACATTATTAGTGGCGGATCTAGGAATTTAAGCATGAAGGGGCGATCACGAGCTAAGCTGAGTGCAACCAATTTTTACACGAAACAAGGGGTGATATCTTCCATCTTCACCAGTGGAGCCCCATAATACTACGGGTTGCATCGTGGTCCGCAACACGTTATAAAAAGAACTATACCTTAAATGGTCCTGCTCAATATACTCAGAGTGTACTAGTGTAATTTTATAGTTAAGATAAACTAATATCAAATTACACTACGACTATTCCAATGGTTTGTTCCTTTCCATCTTAGTCGTAAGTTAATGTTTATAATTTATAAGGAATTGATAACATGCTCTTCTGTGTGTGGTACCACACACCATGTTATTTACAAGATAAATTAATTGAACAACTACACTTAGCATTTAAATATAGATATTTGACCAATATGATTCTTTATTTCAAATATAAATATTTACAAAAAAATAAACTTTTAGTATACATTCTAACATTCCAAAGGCTCCAAATAATTTTAGTCTTAAATTTTAATCATACAGCTATCACTAGATAGCAACTGTAAATTTGTAACTGCTACCTACTAGGAACATAAACTATCTGTATAATGAAAGACAATTGTATCATTTTATTATTTTACAAGGATGGGAACATGTAACAATCATTTAAAAGGGCGTTCTTGTCATTTAACCCAATAATTTTCATCCGATTTAGATATATCAATAATAAATTGTTTATAATATAATAATAGTTTGATTTGACCGATTTATAAAATTTTAAAACAAAATCGAATCAATTTTTTTTTAAAAAAAAACTTATATATTTATATAAAACTAAATTTATAAATTAATCAAATCAAACTTTGATCGATCATGTGCCCATCCTACTTTCGATCAAAGCCAACTGACTCTGTTGAATCGTTGGACTAAAAAGTCCTAAATTAAAGATCTCAATATTGCAGAAATATTGTATAAAAGTAATAGTAAACTAATTTTTTTTTTTTAAAAAAAAGAAGAAGATAAAGCAAATTAAACCAGTGGCGGCGATGAACGCACCGCTAGTGCAGCAGGCCGCCGCCGTGGCAGTCTCAAAGAGCGACGTCTAGTTTCCTCGCTCGCACATGGCGTCGCGCATGCGCACCACGCGGCCGGCGCGGCCTGTCCACGTCACGAGCCGAGCTTCCCGGAGTGATCCTTTTTAAGGACTCCCCTTCTGGCTCCGGCTGTCGTACTTCCGCTAATCCTGACATGGAGCGCCTAGGACGCGGCAGAGGGAAGTCGGCGACCGCCGCCTGCGACGACTCCTGAGGCTGCGACGTGCCGTGCGCAGGCGGCAGCGCCTGCAGGTGCGCGAAGTCGGTGGAGGTGACGCACGCGCTGTGCTCCTGCGGGTCGCACTGCAGCTGCGCCGACTGCACCTGCGGGGCAGTGCCGGCTGACGCCGCGGTGGGGAAGGAAGGCTGCAGGTGCGGCCCTGATTGCACCTGCACCGTCTGCCGCATGTGACGCTTCTCAGTGTTGACGATGGTCTAGTTACACACAGTAGGGAGCTATGAGCTGAGCGTGTAAACGATACATGCTGAAGATGCATATGTATGTGTAAATCTTTTATATATATATATATAAAATAAAGTAAGCTAACTATTTGTCGTCTTAATACTCTTTGATTGCATTGATCCTTTCTTCTCGTAAACAATTTTATTTTATCTTCAATTTTTAATTTTTTTTTTAAAAAAAAATTATTTCGTCCTGTGATCGTGCTGGGTTGGTTCGAACCGGCTGAGTTGACCCGAGCTGGTCTAACCCAGCACGACCCAGCAAAGCTGGCAAACGGATTTAGGCCCAGACAGTACACGGATATGGACTATGGAAGAAGATGTGATATTCTCAACAATTTTTTTTTAAAAAAAAAAGTGAAAGTTTTTAACAGAATTTTCAATTTGGGCTGGGCCAGGTCATGGGCCTTGAAATAACAGGCCTGTAAGCCGCAAGGATCAAGGACTATAAAAACGAAACTAGGGTTCGATTTCTCCTGTTGCACCGGCGGAGCGACGGCGTCTACGCGATATCTTGGTGATTGATTGATCGCCGCGGCGGAAGAGTGCAGCAAACATGTACGGGTCACGAGGGTAAGCAAGAAAATCTACTCGTTCGTTTTAGAAGGCAAAATTCGCCCTTTGTTTTCTCACCCTCTCGTTTGATCTAATCTTTGGGGGATTTATTTTGAGCCAGATCTTCGTTTGCGATTTGTGCGTTTTATTTGGACTGTTATCTTCAGATCCCTTTTTCCTCGAAAGAGATTTCATTATCGGCTTTCTTCATTCTGGTGAGCTTTCAGAGTTTTTAAGAACGGCCATAAAGTTAATCGGAAAGTTTAGATATTAGAATGATATTATGTGACTCCCTTATAAGATTTTGAATCAATTAATTTGATGTTTAACTGGTTTATTGCTGTAACATATATGCCGTCTGTAAAATTAGGTCTGTGATTGCATAGGTACTATGTGTGTGAGGCATGGAATCCCTTTAAACGTGGAATACAAAATTACTAGAAGTAATTTGAGTTCTCGCCAGGCGGATCCAAGGCACGCGTTTCGTTAGATATGTACTTATGAAAATTAGTATTATTATAAAAAAACTCAGAAAATTCATCAACATCAGCTGGCTTAGTTATCATCCTATTGATTTCATTGCTTGTTTCAGATGAAAAATAGCCAATTGTTGTATGTTTTCTCCAAGTCTTGCATGTTTTCTTATCTATTCTTTATATCCATTTTGTCAATTGTTTATTGGTCAACTTTTTCCTTGATTTTTTTTCTTGGATTTATTTCGGTTTCATGCTTCCTTTTTTTTTTTTGTTGCATTACATGTTCATGTTGAGTGGGAAACATTTTCTGGGCGATACAATAATAGAGTAAATTTTATTATAAAGTTGGGTAAGGCCTTTAATAAATATGGGGGATTGAGCGAGGGGGGTTTTGTCTCCTTGGGTTGTTGGATTATGTGAAGGGCAATGTTGGGAAGCGGGGGGTTTTCAGGCGGGTACGATGGGACAAAGAGGCCGAGAATGATGGAGTCAAATCCCTACTTCGCAGTGAACAGCAGCTTCGGCGGAGCGGATGGATACGAGGTTGGCTCGAAGAGGTTGCGGATCGTGGAACCATCCCCTTTCTTGCCGATGGGAGGCATCGGAAGCTCCTACCAACCCCACGACAGCAGTTTCAGCAGAGGGTTTAGCAGCATTCCCCCCTTCCCTGTGGTCAGACTGAGAGGCCTTCCTTTCAACTGCACTGACTTGGATATCATCAAATTCTTCATGGGTCTAGATATCGTGGATTGCCTGCTGGTTAACAAGAATGGGCGTTTCACAGGAGATGCTTTTGTCGTCTTTCCATCGCCCATGCAGGCTGACTTTGCCTTGCGGAAGGATAGGCATAATATGGGCCACAGGTACATTGAAGTTTTCCCGTGCAGCAAACAAGACTACTACCGGGCAGTGGCTGCAGAGGTTAACAGCGGTGGCTGGTCCTTAGAAGATGATTACTACAAAGATGCGCCGCCTGTTCATGCGAGAAAGTCATACGAAGACAAGGATAAGTTGGAGAACGAGGTCCTGAAGCTCCGAGGTCTTCCCTACTCTGTGACCAAGTCTGATATCATCGACTTCTTTGGGGAATTTGAGCTGAGTGAGGACAAAGTGCACATTGGCTATCGCTTGGATGGGAAAGCCACTGGTGAGGCCTTTGTGTTGTTTCCGTCTGAGGATGGGGCAAGGAAGGCTATGTCTAAGGATAAGATGACAATTGGCTCAAGGTATGTGGAACTTTTCCCGTCAACACACGAGGAGGCGAGGAGGGCTGGATTTAGATCTAAAGAGTTGAATCTATAGTAATGTGTTCTTTTAGGCCTGGTATCTCCTTTTCACTTAAGTTCTGCACTTCTCAAGTTCTCAGGACTGGAGCTTTTATGTTGATTATTCTGTGATGACCTACAACCTTAAATTAATGCTAAACTGTTATGTACAAAGTTTCTTGTTGGTCACTGATCACTGCGTTTGTTTTCGTATGGTCATCATTTTTCTCATTTGTTGCAAGCTAAATGTTTTTACTCAGTAGCTGCGTACTTTCTTAAGCTTGACTATTATAACTCAAGGAAGCTTGTCGCATTTTGTGAACTCGATTTGAATGATTCTTATTTCATGATTTGTTAATCTGCAAACTAATTTTTCCGTTTTATATTAAAATTTAGAGTTTGAAATTCGATTAGTAAAGATATTTGTCCAAATTTGATATCCTTTTGACTAAGTCTAAACCGACTTCATTCCATTTAGACATCATCGTCAACATGCTGTCGATAACCATGACTCAGTAAAAAGCTTCCTTGCTATCAGCTAATCTAATGGAAGCTGTCGTGAATATTAAAAATCATAGGCTTGTAGTGACCGTTCTCAGTATATTATAGAAAGAAAAAAAAACATGAGAATGAAGTACGCCTTGGCTTTGCCTTCAGACAATGAACAATCAACAATCTATACATTATTAATCGCCATGATTATTGAGTAGCAACAATTTTTTACATCAAGTTATCTGGTGTTACCAAGCAGTTCTTTGTTCTGGCCAATCTTCATGACATGCATGAGGCAGTTTGCTGGTGATACCATCTAACATGGCTTCCGATAAAAAAAATTGTTGAACAACGCTGGGTAGCCACTGTAGAGAATAAAGAATACGAATCTGGATTTTATACTTACAATAGCATTGTCCCTCAAGAGGCTCTCCTCGTCCCTCTGTCCAACAGACTTGTATTTCAACCCTCACCGTGTAAAGTCTCATGTTGGCTTGTAGTCAAATAATAAGGTGTTTGGTTGAAGGCATTGACACTAAAGGACAATCGGGACCTTCTCAATAGGAGTTCAGTCCAAGGAAAAGAAATATGATCCATGTTGGTTCCTGTTATTATACCTGATCAGAATAATTTTCCTCATCATCAGATTTGTTCATCCCGTCTGCCCATTCTTAAGCTTTAAATCCCTCCTAGTAATGCTGTTTGCCCAACTGTCAATGCCAAACCAATGAGGTCTTGCAGATTAAAGACAATGAGATGACATTCAAGTATCAAAAAACATATTCTGTAATTGTATGCTCTTTTCAAGTCTTCACCAGTTCAAAAACTTCAATAAAGGTATCATTTCATGGTGGTGGAGCTAGAAACTAACAGTTTGGGGGTAACCAATGCTTTGCTATACCGTTTCTCTGAGCTCTTTACAAGTTTTCTGGCCTTCCAGGAAGCTGTAACTCACAAGTTCAACTAGATATCATCGTCCCAAGCAAGACCCTATCAGATGATAATATAGGCATTGCCTGTGTAACAAAAGTAACTACATCAGCTAATCAGTTTACTATTGGATATTAGAACTAAGAGGCCTCTTCTTTATGCTCATTTGTGAAAATAGAAGCAGAATATAACTATTGAAATAGAGAACTATGTTCAACTGAGAATACTAAAGATGATATCAAGAATGAAAACATCAAGGTAGATCAATGACTGAATATTTTGCCAGTGCCTGAATAAGATAGCGTAGCCATTTGCAGTGTCAAAAGTCAAAACCATTAAGTTATGATAATGTCGTGACACTGGAATTTGCATCAGTGGAGATGTATTTTGATGAATAAGATTATGCTGATGATGGAACTGGCAGCCATAGCAAAAGATTAAAGATACACAATATATACTTTCTTGATTAATGGTCTTTAAGTCAATATCAGAGGGAAAAACAACCTCCTGCGACTCTAGAAAATTGCCATTAGATTCATCATCCTGATAATATTGTCTCATCATTTAACTCAACTCTGCAACTAAACTATAGAAGAGATCACATTTGGGAAGCTTACAGAGAGGAGCATCAAGCATCATTTCTAAGAGCAATTCATCTAAAAGGTAGATACGCCCAAAAGAGCAGATAATGACAAATAAAATAGCACACTAACACCAGGAAAAGCAAATATTCTCGATGAGCAACACTCTTTTGGTATTGGCATGTGATCATGTAGTCAGCTTACCAAGGAATAATTGTTCATTACAACAGATGCAAAGGCAATTTCAAAGACCACTGGTAGACTTTGATATGTTTTTCTAGTGCTTACAAGCTCCATTAAAAGATGATTATATTCATCCTAGCGCCCCTAAGAGCTCGTCCTCAGGTTACATGAAATAAGATAAATCACGAGATCATCTTATAACCAACCACTAAGTTGGCTAGGGGTTGGAAGAGATTTTTTTTCCCGAGAGCATGCGTCCACCAATTTAGTGCTTACAAGCTCCAGAACTATTAACAAATAACAAAAATTGGGATTATCAGCAATATGAATCTTGCCATTAAAAAAATAATGATCTGTATAGCCAACCACTAAGTTGGCTAGGGGTTAGGAGGGATTTTTTTCCCGAGAGCATGCGTCCACCAATTTAGTGCTTACAAGCTCCAAAACTATTAACAAATAACAAAAATTAGGATTATCAGCAATATGAATCTTGCCATTAAAAAAATAATGATCTGATATCTGTTTTTACCTTAAATATAACAATGATGAAAACAGAGAATCAAGGAATTCCAGACATCCACTATTTTCCAAGAGGAAGAACTGTCTAGCCACGGTTGGGAATCTTGCTCTTCATCTGGCTGAATAATTTAAGAAAAGTAGACATCATTTTTTACATTCAGTTGATGAATTAGGATCTTTATTTTCTGAATGGCTGATTCTTTTCAACTGGATGAAAACTTGATTTCAGAAGGTTGTTTTAGTACTAAATAGATTCTGATGACTCTGGAAGGAAAATTTGCACCCTAGTCACCAATAGTCATCACATGAACACCTTCCACCTCTGAAATGATGGAATCGATTTGAATCTCTTACGATTATCTCACGTCCAGTTACTTTAGAAACCATCTTTGTAAAAGAATGACAATCATTACAAACACGAAGATTCTTAAAAACTGTAATTGGACAGCGTGTAGGTAATGACATAAGCCCAAAGGCAATTGCAAGCCTCTCACTATGGTCAAGAAGTTGCTCCATTCGCTGCTTGTGTATGATACTGACGTCTTCATTAGTGGAAACCTGAGATTCAGAAAGCATTACTAATCTCTCCAACTCATGCAGTTTGAAATAAATATGTTTAGTCAAGGGGTGGTGTTTATCACCCACAATAAATCTATGAATGGTACCCCTAACGGTTATCCAACTGCAACTAACTTCCTTTCTAATTCCTCTTTCATTCATCATTTTTCTAACAAAGGCTGCCTCTTCCCATCTTCCAGCTCCAGTGTACATGTTGAATATGAGGATATAAGCAGCAGTATCATTGGGATCAAGTCTAAGAAGATTCTCACCTGCAATCTTACCAAGGACCATGTTTCGGTAGGTGGTGCACCCACTCAACAAAATCTTCCAACTCATAGAATCAGGTTTGAAGGAACCAGAGCTGATCAACTCATATGCAGCCTCCAGTTGGCCAGCACGACAGTAAACATCCACCATACAGTTGTAGTGATCAACAGTAGCTTCAACACCATAACCCACATACATTGAATCTAAATATTCTTTTGCTAAAGAAACCAAACCAGTGTGACTACAGGCATTCAGAAGACCAATAAATGTGATGGCATTCGGCTTAACATTACAACTTATCATCATATCAAAAAAATCCAAAGCTTCTGAAGCCTGACCATGATAAGAGCAACCTGTAATGATAGCTGTCCAAGCAACAGTATCTGGTTCTGCTATCAATTCAAATGCTTTCTGTGCATATCGCATGTCACCACATCTTGCATACATAGTGACCAAAGCACTGTCACCAACAAGATTGGAAATGAGACATCTCTTTATTGCATCAGCATGCAATTGACTACCAGAACTTGAATCAGTTAATGCTGAAGAAGCTTGAAAAAGGCTAGAATATATGAAAGAGTTCAATGTAATGTTTCTACTCCTCAAGAATTTGAACATCCGGAAGCACTCCTCATGTCTACCCAATTGTGAGTAACCAGCAATAATTGCACTCCATGCAACCTCATTGGGTTGAGAGATCCTATCAAAAGCATTTTGAGCTTCGAGAATATTGCCATCATTGACATAGAAGTCAACAATAGGTGTTCCTGCTGAAACATCAGAATCCATTCCTAGTTTAATGATGCAACCATGAATCTGCTTCCCTGCCTTCCAATTTCCCGACTCAGAGCATGCCTTGAGGACAATTGAGAACACAAATGGATCCAACTCTGTGTTTTCCAACATCATATGCTTAAACAAAACCAGTGCTTCAAATTGTCGACTAGCCTGGGTATATCCAACCATGAGACTTGTCCAAGATGTGGCATTCCTCTCCACCATGTGATCCAGAACAAGAGCAGAACTATCCAAGTACCCACATTTTGCATACATATTAACAAGCTCTGTATCAATAGATATATCATTTGAAAACCCAATTTTAACCATGTAAGAGTGGATCTGCTTGCCAATATCAACATTCAAATCTATTGTGCACCCATGCAGCAAGCAAGCAAAAATTTTCATATCTGGGTCAAAGCCCTCGTCTTTCATCCTCAAGAAAAGATCAAGAGCCTCTTGAAGGTGTCCATTGTGAACAAAACCAGAAATCATGATGTTCCAACTACTCAACATCTTATTAGACATTTTATGGAAAACTCTATAAGCATCATCAAAGCCTAAACAACGAACATACATCTTAAGGAGGCAATCAGCAATAGATGTATTAAGGTCTTTACTTCCAATTTTCTTCATCATGTGATTGTGGAAGAATCTTCCATCATTTATGGATTTCGAGATGCCACAGGCTGTAAAGAGAGATTGGTACACATGCCGTTTTATACTGATGCCAGAAGAGTCCATGAAATCTAGGAACTCTCGAGCTTCATTGAATCTACCATGGTTGGCAAGGGAAAGAAGGTGGACACTCTCAAGGCGGCCATTTTGGTGTTGACCTGGCATGGATGACAAGCTGGAGGGGGATGGATGCAAGGAGGCCCACGATGGGATTTTAATAAAGGGAGAAGGATGGTTTTTTAGTTGTATCACATTGCTATTGTCTTTTATAGTTTCATCCTGAGGAATAACATGGTTACCAATATTCTTGTCCATCACGGGGAGGCTAGATCCATCAAATAAAGCATTTTCCACAGGGGCTTTTGTTGAGGAAGACACAATGTGTTCCACGTTCCCTTTTGCTACTACTAGATTTGAAGCACTTGCCTCACTTTCTACTGTTCTCCTCTTGTTGGCCTTATCAATTAGAGCAATTATCTTGTCCCATAGCTCCTTATCTCTTTCAGGTTGATCAGCCTATTTAAAAATAGATGGGAAAAATTATTTTCATATAGAATATACCAAAAATCACATCCCTATCAAAACCTATATAAACTGATTCTTCAAATATAAGTCCATCAAGTCTGGATCAACTCTTCAAATATAAGCTGTTATTTACCTTATTTATGATGCCTGGATCAACTCTGAGATTCTCCAGTTCAGAAATACTTGCACTTCCACTCTCACAAAGTAACCCAATAAGCAGGTGTGTCATTCCTATATAGTTATGACCTAAAAATCAATGATAATTACCATCACTGACCAAGAGAAAGCAACTAAAATATGTGTGGATATATATTATCATTTATGATTGTGTTGCTTTGTACAGCTGAAATGATGTAATGATCACTGCTGAAAAGATTCAGCAACCAAACCCAGTATAAGAGTGTCACTATAGTTGCAAACCAGATTAACACAGAAAAGATTCCCGGTTACCAGTCAAGCAAGAATATCAATAGCCATTTTAGTCATTAAAGCAAACTTTAGGAGTAACTGTTCTTGCAAGTTGCAACTGCTATGCAATAAACAGCTTTGCTTTTTGAAACTGGTAGATTGCTTGATTGAGATTTGAGATAACATTATAAAGAGAAATACTTCAAAAGCATCTCCTCGTGACCTCAAGGACTCAAGATAATAGTACACAGGTAAGATTTCAGTCAAGTTTTGGCCCAGATCAGGCAGATGTAAGCCAAAATAACCAGGTCATTACTCAAGGAAAAAAGTCAGTCCCACATAAATCAGGAAATAGAATGACGTTTGTGGATCATATGACTAGCTCCTATTCCACTGAAATAATATGTCCCATATTATAAGGCCAGATTTTGGCATATTTCAATGTACAACTTCCAACCCATATTTAGAATCAATTTCAATTACACAATTATCATTATTAGTACCTAATCATTTTCTATATTTTATAAAGAACGTATAAAGTAAATGATTTGCATTCCTAGTATAACAACAACAGTTCTCATATTTCTTTTAACTATAGAAATAACTAAAAGCATCCTTTTAGGATGAAACATTTAATTTCATCTAGTATCAAAGATACACGGAGAATAAAAGAAATTAATCTTGTTATAGCTATAGAAACCTCAGATATGAGTGTCTTGAAATCTGAATAATTTGATCCTTCAAGTCCTCTGTAATTATATGGGGAAAATTCACAAATAACAAAATAATTCCAGTGCTGAAATGTTCCTTGTGCTACTTCCAACACCGCCATTTGAACTAGGATGAAAACGGTGATCATAAAACTTTACCAAGGACCCAAAAGATCACACTTATTTCAACAACTTCCTTACTTTCTTATCCAAAATGACCAAAAGGGGAATCAAAGTTGAGTGTTTTTTCTGTGTATTAAAATGTACTGCAGAAACATATGCAACTCAAACTTTGGCTTGATCACTATGTATCATTAGTTGAATAAACACAGTGTGTACTTCAAATGGTACCATTTACTGGCTTCTCTTGAAATATGTATCAAGAATGTGCTGCTTTCTATAAAGAATTACATGAAATTGCACTGTTCAGCTGGATTATATTCATAAATGATTGAAAACACTCTAATCACTTGTTTGAGAAGCAACTAATTGAGAATAAGCATAGTTTGCAACACAAAATTTAAACAAATCCTTCAAATAAAGATAGTGCTCAAGAATATTGGTAGCTAAATAAAAAACTAGCAAAAATCTAAACAAGTGAACTAACATAAGGAAGCTTAGAGAGTAGTTCTGAAGAAAATAAGAAACAATCCAAGGTAGAGTTACCACTTCATTAGCACAAATGGTCAAATATTTGCCTAATGAGTCAAATGGTCTCAAGTTGAAACCTGATAAATGCACTTTCTCCTTCATTTAAGAACCTCCATGTATTTGTGTAACTAAAAAAGAGAGTTGAAAATTCAACCTATAAAAAAGTTCCAATGATAGTTTCATGTCAAAAACATACCATGTTTATGAGCTTCTTTCAATGAAAGTTCTAGAACATGTTTTGCACGTGGTGAAAAAGATATCTCAGTAACAAATTCACTTTCACTTAGAGTAATATCTTGTTGATCGACATGTTTTGTGGTGATTCTCATCAATTTAAAATCATTTGTCACAATACTATCTTTGTCACCCGTAAGAGCCAACAAAATATGTTCTGGCTCGACAAATGCATGGCCCAGCCCTTTTGCTTTTTCTTGTGCAATAGTGATAAGCTTAACTGCTTGCTCTGTTAAAAGTTCAAACACACTGACTTCCAGACTAGCTTTTCCATGTGGGATAAAGCAGTATCCTGAAGCAGAAGAATGAAAATCATGCAGAGGTCTTGACAAAAAACTTAAGCTAGCTTCCTTTTGTAAGCCCGCAAAGAAGTGAAATTGCAACATCGCCCTATTATCCCTCCTCAAGCACTGAAGCTGACTATTGATCCTTCTGACGTCCTTGACTGGAAAAATAGCAAATTGGGCCAAAGAAGTGGGCATTGTTCTTACAATTGAGACAGCTATGTAAAATATTATTCACTTTCACCTGCATGAATGTGAAGGAAAAATAATAACTAGATAACAGTGTTTAACACAGCCTGTCAATCTCACCAATAAGTATCTTACTTCTATTCTAATTCATTCATCTTATTTATTTTGGCAAATTTTAAACGAAAAAATATTATTTATTTATATTTATTAGATGTTTAAATTTCATTTCATCATTTTTGTTTGACTGGGACCAGTAATAGAATGGTGGAATTAAATTCCTTCATATCTATTTTGTGAGTACAAAAACTGATATTATTATCTTTATCCTGTAGTTCTCTTACTTTTGTTGAAATAAACACAACATTTAACTATCACATCTCAGGGTGTACTTCCATGTGCAAGGAATTACCTCAGCAGGTGACAATTTGCAAGACAAGGACATCCATAACAAGGATAACAAGAAATAACATAGGATAAAGACTGTATAGCAAACTACACATTGTATCTATTTCTAAAAGATCGTATAATATTTCAGATTATGAACAAGAACATCTCATATAAATACTAAATCTAGAAACACACAAATACCAATCATTTTAAAAAGTAAACACCATACATTAATAACCCGCCCCACATTCCCCCTAAAGTTATCTGGTAAACAGGGACATTAGCACCAAATCAATCTTAAAACAAAAATAAAATAAGATAGAACCCTTACCAAACCACTTCCTTAACCAAGGAGGCGATAAAAAGGAGGTACGCAATGGGGAAAATCCGAATCAATCCAGTCTGGATGACCAATAGGTGTTAAGCTTTGAAGGTAACAGCTAAACATTTTTGCAAGCAATAATTGCACGCATAGAACTAGGAGTTAAGGAACCCTTACCTGCACTTGTTTACCGATTGAGAGACCCGACAAATCGGATTGAAAAATCAGCCCACTGCACCCCGACAAGATCAACAAAGGAATTAGCAGGGGTTAACATGAAGATAAGCGATCAACTTACCTGAGAAACTCACCTCCAACACAACGATCCGGTCTCAGTGACGTCACTGCCACCATACGGATAGCACGAGCGAGCGACAGAGAGATCGGAAGAAAAATGAAAAAGAGCCGGAAGATCGCCCCTCGTTTCCGAGGGGAGGAAACAAGAGAGAGGACCTCAGGTTTCCGAGGGAGAACAGCACCGCCGGCGGTTGCTTGGGGGTCGTCGTCCCGCGCTGCTCGAAACGGGAAGGGGAGAGGTCGCTGCTCGCCAGTGGCTTCGAGCAGCGCTCCATAATAAATGGATTGTCTCATCCGGCCCAACCGTAACTTGTTGTAGCTAAAAATTAGACTCGGACTCGGTCCGGCCCAGGGCAAATTTGAATTATAAATGGGCTAACTCATCCTATCCATCCAACACTGTTAGTACGGTGCATTAAGTAGACTCTAAAGAATCCACGATGTATATATATATTTTTTATAGTGGGATGTAGTTAGAATCTAAATTTATTTGAGATTAATCATCGGCCGATGTTAGCATTCTGGCAATGGTAGTCGCAGCTGAATCGTGATAACATGGCAGAGTTGATGTCACTTACGGTAGGGAAAGCAACGATGATGAAACTCTTGAGAGAGATAGTAGTGAATGTGATACAATATAAGGAGAGCAGTGAACATGATGCACTGGTGGTCAAAAAGGAAGAAAGCGATGGTAGAGCTGAGAACAATAACTACGGTGATGATCATAGAGATACCACACGTTATTTGAAAGAAGGGATGTCATAGTTATACTAGTCGAGTTTCAGTCGAATTGCACAAAACATGAATATGAAATATCAAGTGAATAATAATATAACAATCTTCAAGAAATAGATAGATTACACTATTGACAAGAGCTCAAAGAAAATACATTATAAAGACAAACAGATCTACTCGAATCTAATGAAGTAAAAGGACAACGAGTATTTAAACTAGAATTTTCGCACCTGCGACTCCGCGACTACGAGGGAGAATAAGGCAGCGCCATCGGCTTCTCATGCGACGTGCCGCATATGGCAGATAGAGCACATCACATGGGAGGGGGGTTGGAGGTGAAGCGCGTGAAAAAAATTAGGTTTAATTATAATTTTTGACAAGAAATGCAATAGAAAAAAAAAAGAAGAGGAAATTAATGTTACTTGGAGCTGATTTTTTTTTTTTTTAAAAAAAATGGGTATGGTTGGGATCCACCCTAGCCCACTGGTGGCTCCGACCCTAAGTGGAATGAAATCATAATTGTTATAACTATATAAAAGCTATTAAATAATAATTGTTACAATGAAATTGTAATTGTTACAACGTAAATATTAAACTCTAAATTTTAAGAGTTATAACTTTTGTCTTGGGTTAAATTATGAGACGTACAATACATCAAATTAAAGTTTGTTCAGATATCTACAATTAATTAATGGATATAACTCATTTCAATCTCAAAAAATATCATTTAAATTTTTTTCAAAAATTCTAAATAATTTTAGTTTTTTTAAATAATTATATTGTAGCAGCTACAGAACAGTAATCACTACAATTATGTGGCAACTCAATAACAACTAAATCATAGTTGCTATAATTATATAATAACTATGATTTTATTATTATTACAACACACCCAATTTAGATAGAAGACAAGATAATAATGAGAATAATACTAAATATAATTATGTCATTTTATAAGGATGGATGAACTTTTTTTGATAAAAAAAATTAATATAGGAGGTCCTTGATGATTCTTATTTGACTTAATTAGAATTTATTCAAATTATTTCAGGCTGTTAAACTTGGGCTTTGACTGTAACGGGCCCTGCTAATGCATCCCAAATGCTCCATTTTTCATCATTACTCTTTTGATTTCATTTTTTTTTAAACGGCCTTTACTTATGACATTACATAAATTCTTTTCGTCACGCTCACTAACCTTCTCTCTGCTTGAGCACCATGAAGCGGCGCAGCATGTCTACCAACTTAGTTGAACAACCACATGAACCACTCGCTGAGCCGAACCTTTCACCTTCTCTTAACTACTAATTCAGTCACGATGTGCTTATTCATTCATTCATTCACATCTTTAGTTTGTTCTTTTATTGTCAGAGGCGTTGAGCTACCACCAAGGACTGTACATGCATAATTTCTCTTATTTAGTATCTTTGAAAAAAATTCTGTATAAGATCGTGAAATTTATGTTTGAAAGAGATTCTATTTTTGAGATATTAAAAATAATACTATCTCGTTAAAATGTTTTATTCTTTTTCAACTCCATTTTCTTTTTAGAAAAGACTTCGTTTTTTTTCCTACTTTCCATATGGGGCATCCTTATTGTTTGATTTTAATTTTTATGTTTTTCATCCTTCAAGATTTTGTTATAGTAATTTTTTATTTTTTATGATGGTTAAAGATCTTTTCTCCGAAGAGATGAATTTTTTAGAGAAGTGTTCATAATTTATTTTTAGATTTTATTTACAATACAAAGATGGCTAACAAAAATCGTAGCTATGTATTTAATTAGTGAGAATTGACAATTCAGTAGAAGGAATCATCATTTCCGTTCTTATATGTGTCCATAAACGTCTTAAATCAATCTCCATCCTAAAGTCATATTGTAGTTATGTAATTAGATGGGGATAAATTTAACTTCCAATTTGCATCATATTTTAATCCACTCTTGATTAGATATATGATTTTGTCATTAAAATATTCAAGACTCAGTGTCACTTTATGCTTACTTTATTCTAAAGCACGGATGAAAAAAAGGAAAGAAATTTAGGATAGAAAATGATCTTCGGATGAGGTAGAGAAGAGAAAGGATTAAGAAATTCTTTTTTATGCTTGTTTATCTTGATAGAGAAAAATAAATACATGTAGCATACTTTTATAAATAGAAAAAATTATATGTCTCATTGATTTTATGAGTTAAAAAAGGATATATGCTTTAATTTTTTTTTTACATAGTGTAATTTTGTGAATGAAAAAAGGTGTATGTGTCATTTTTTTCTATCTATTATTTAATTTTGATTTTAAAATTATTCGTTGATGAATTATATATTTTTATTTAAAAATATTAATTAAATAAACGACGAAAACTGTGAGAATTTTTTTTAAATTTTATTTTATACTCTCTCAAATAAACTCGCATAAGGCTTAATCAATCACTCCTTTAATAAATGTATGATTTCACGATCGGGAAAAAATATAAATCAAAACAGTTCGTGATTTGGATTGACAATATGTAACATAATAGTTTAATGATGGCCCCAAAAATGGTACACGATGAACCTCAAAACTTAATACTGTGGATCAATTAATTAATTAATCTTAATTCAAATTTAATTTATAAATTAATTAATTTTTCTGCAGCAGCGACAGGAATTAGAAAAAATATTTTCTTTTTCCCATAAACTTTAAAACTTTGTTTATATTCCCGTTAGAAATCATCATTCTAATGAAAATAGTTAGTGACCTAATATAATCAATCCACTACAGAGAAAATTAATGTTCATTAAAGCTAATTATACACTACCATTCAATTGTTAATGTTATATGCACTGCAATATAGAATTAACTAATAAGTAGAAATGATTAGAATGGCTAGAAATAGGACGGTAAATGAACCAAGCGTTAATGAATAAATTTGATGTTCGACTTAGTAAGAACTTGTTTATGTTTGTTCAATATACATAAGATTAATTAAACAAACAAGCTTGAACACATATATGTTCAGCTTGTTAACGTTCGGGAACAATGTTCGTGAATAATGCTCGTGAATAACGTTCATGAATAATGTTCATGAATCATATTCATTAATAAAACTCTTTTCAATATGCTAAACAAACAATAAAATAAATAAATAAATAAATTTAAATTATCAAACTCAATAACCAATCAAACAACTAAAAGTTTCAAACAATCAAACAAACTTGAATTGAGAGCTTGATAACATCTAAATAAATCAAACTCAACCCAAGCTTAAATCAAGCTTGAATTGAGAGCTTGAACAAGTTACAGGACTAAGAACATAAATTAATTCATAACATGACTAAAATTAAAAAAGATGTAAGTTATAGTACTGAAAATATAATTTTCTCATTCAATTGTTAATGTTATAAGCACTGTAATATAGAATTAACTCATAAGTAAAAATAGCTTGAACACCCCAAAACTTGGCTCGGCTCGACTTTTTTACAACCCTAGCTAGGAAATGAATTTAAAGGATTTAATAAATGTATGCCATCTTAGAAATTCAATTAATTAATAATATAGAGCGATAATTTTTAAAAATTAAATATAAAAATAGATGAGAAATGATATAATTGGCTCATAAAATATGAAATTACTTTGGCACCCTTAATATAATAATCTTAAAAATTAAGAAAAAAAAAAGTATTATTAGATTCTAATAATTTAATACTGTCCTTAAAATTAATCCATAGATTTAATTTCATCTTTCAAGCACATTATCCTATTTAAGCGTCACTAAACTAAAGGATTAAAAAATAGTTAAATTAAATAAATATATAGATCATTCGCTATCCACATAATTATGGATGAAAAAGGACGTATATATCGAAAACGATTACTGATTGGACAACCCAATTGTTTTTTTAAAAAATAGATCAGTGAAGTAATAGGATATTTCATAGCCAACAACATGCACTTGTCTTATTAAAAATCTATATATTTTGATGGAAAATATTTATTTAATTCTTATTTTTTAGATGACTTTTTATATCAGACAAATCCATTTTAATCTCTTCATTTTCTACTTCTTTTGTCCCTGTATCATTTTTCAAACTCGTATGATCGTATCCTTTTCATATCCTCTATGATTCTACAATTTATATCTTTGCTTTCCACTTGAAAGGTTCAATAACTTGATTAAATCATCCAACAAACAACAACAAGCATGTAGACTGATTGTGATACAAACCACCAATCAAAATGAATTAGAAGTCATCAAAGATTGCGACATAGATGGTATATGCATGGCAGTTAGATTAGATATATACGAGTAAATTTATCTATTTAATTTTAATGTATATAAGTATGTTTTTTTAAAAGGGAGTTTCGATAAAATTATTGAGATGTGATCAAGATTTTTATGTCAATCTAATAATAGTTTTTATTACTTCTTTAGATATTATATCAAAGGATAAAATCCAAAGATTTTACACAGTGCAAAAATTTATTAATTCTAAAGATTATGATTTCATTATAATTCTTGTCAACTAAATAAAACTATCTGTTTATGTAAATTCACTCTTTGGAATAGTTGAATAGTAAACCCATTAACAATAAACACTGTTTCTAAGTCTTTAACATAGTGAGCCAAGTAAATTTCACTATGACAAAATTGAATGTTTTAAAAATATATCAACTATAATCACTAAATAAAATAAATTTGACTTCGAAATATAAAAATGGAAACTAGCCAAAATAATTGTAGAGGCTGTTAGATTTTTGTGAATAAAACACACATTATCTTTTTATACATATTTTAATATTCCTCACTAAATAAAAGATATATACATAATTTTATCATCAATATCTTAAAATTTCCATAAAATCTCATTGATGTTCCTGTGATCACACTTTATGTGTCTCATAATTTTAGTTGAACATTTATATTATCATCTAAATAGTTCCAACTCCAATTATAATATATTTATAAAAAAAAATTTTCAAATGGATATGTAACTAAAAGAAACTGAGTTTCTGGACTGGCTGTCGCGTGTACTTCTTAATTTATCCTGATGATCGATAAAAATTTTTTATAGGACCGTACCAATTATCACAGGAGTAATCAATGAGAATAAATAAAATTATGAAAATTTAAACTAGACATGTTTATTAGATGAGCAAGTTAAATAAGTATACAACTATGATGTATAGCTCCTAGAACTCATCCGCCCGATCCAAAATTTAAGCTGGGCATAATAATGGGAATACGATTGGAGAAATTATATGAATTATTAATGAAGTGATAAAAAATAATATAAATAGAAGGTCTATATTCCAAAAAATAGAAACAAATATTTTTTTTTTTTGCCTAACAAATTTAAAAACTTTGTTTATATTCCGGTTAGAAATCATCATTCTAATGAAAATTGTTAGTGACTGATCCCGTCTGAAAACTGAGTCGAATGAAGGTGGACTACGCTGTTGTTGGTATTGACGGAAAGTCGCTGCTAAACCTGGTCGATCCGGCACATGCCGAAAAAGCTTACACGAGCGGATGACGGGGGGTGATGATAAAGAAAGGATCCTGCGCACACTCGGACGAGCCCACGAGTCGTTAGAGACCAGAAACTAGGGAAAAGGTCCCCGGGTCAGACCCTCCTACGGTCAAGTCAGGTATTTTTTCCCCATAAACACAGAGAAAGGACTAAAAGTAAAGACGATAATGAAATGACGAGTGAGTGTACCTGCGTAAGAGACAAAGCATCCCTTTTTATACTGGCATGGATGCTTCTGGAGTCTGACGGGTGTCAGGGAATGTCGGATGTCAGGCTTTGTCTGGTGGTGAATGACACGTGGTGTCCTCCTATAGGTCTAGGAAGGAATCAACGGGTGGTGAGCACCAGACCGTTAGCATATTCTCTGACATGTAGAGATTATTCCCTGATAGGTTGTTACGAATCCCTGACTTGCTTGTCGTATAGTGTATGCCTACGCCGCTCTGTTAACCCTGGACTGGATCCTTGTATCTGCCAGCCTCGAGCCCTCGACTTGTGGGTGTGGACCTACCTTTTCTGAGCTGCGTTTGTCGCTTCATAACTCCATACCTATATGTCCCTCTCTATCTTGCGTGTCCTGCTTTGTGAACTCCCGACCTGCCTTACCTTGTAAGTTGTGACCTGTTTACGCCTTCGTCTAGTTCTGCTTATTCTGAATCCCGATCTGTACATCTCAATTTGCTTCCACTTATCTTGAATCTCGACCTATACGCCTCAACCTGCTTCTGCTTATCCCGAGTCCCGACCTGTACGTTTCAGTATGCTTCCGCTTATCCTGAGTCCTGACTTGTACGCCTCAGCCTGCTTCCGCTTATTCTGAGTCCCGACCTGTACGTCCCGGTCTATGTATCTTATGCCGTAAGGCTATAAATCCTAACCTGTATTCTTGGTTTGCACATCCCGACATGTGCGCTTGATCCATGTATTTTGAGTCGTAAGGCCATAAATCCTGACCTGTATCCTTGGTTTGCACATCCCGACCTGTGTGCGCTAATCCATGTATTTTGAGCCGTACGACCATAAATCCTGACCTGTATCTTTGGTTTGCACATCCCGACCTATGTGCGCTGATCCATGTATTTTGAGTCGTACGACCATAAATCCTGACTTGTATCCTTGGTTTGCACATCCCGACCTGTGTGAGCTGATTCATGTGTCCTGTGCCGCCAGGTTATAAGTCCTGACCTGTGTCCTCGGCTCGTATATTTCGACCTGTATGCGTCGATCCATGTATCCTGAGCCGTAAAGCTATAAGTCCTGACCTCTATCCATGGCTGGCCCATCTTGACCTATACGCCTCTGTCCATGTGTCCTGAGCCGTAAGGCTATAAGTCCTGACCTGTATTCTGGCCCCCGAGTTCCTACTTGACATGTAGACCTAGCCCCGGAACACCACTTGTGCCCAACTCATCCCATCCTATAACAGGGTCCTTTGAACTACACGTAGATCGAATTCTTGACCTCTAGGTAGGTCAGACTTTTGACCACCACGCGGGCTTAACTTATGACCGTCATGCGAGCTTGACTTCTGACCGCCACGTGAACTTGACTTTTGACCATCTCACAGGCTTGACCTCTGACCACATCATCTCTCCGACCCCACGATCCTGTACTGTATCAGTGACCTACTACAATCACTATGCTATAGTGAAAATTAATGTCATTAAAGCTAATTAATGTATTTAGTACATTACCATTCAATTGTTAATGTCTAATATAGAATTAACGTACAAATTAAAATTAATGCATAAAATTATTTCCATCTTTCAAGAAAACGATCTTCAGTGTCACTAAAATAAATAATAGCATTTGACTAAATAAAAGATTAAAAAAATAATACATATATCGATCATTCACTATCGATCAGAATGAGTCAAGTTGCTACAGACTTCAAACCTTATCCACATAATTATTGATGGAAAGGTTTTTTATATAGAAAATGATTACTGATTGATCAACCATTATTTTTTTAAAAAAATTGATTAGTGAAATAATAGGATATTTCATGGCCAACAACATACACTTGTCTTGAATAATCGTGTAAATCAAGCTTAATTAGCTTTTTCGTATGAATAAAAAACTATATATTCTGATGGAAGATATATTTATTTAATTCTTAATTTTTAGATGACTTTTTTTTTATATCGGACAAATCCGTTTTAATATCTTCATCTTCTACAACTTTTGTCCCTTGTATGATTTTTCAAACTTTTGTTCTTTCACTGTCATTCTACCATTTTTGTCTTCACTTTCCACTTGAAAGATTCGATAGCTTGATTAAATCTTTCTTCAAACAGCAACAAGAAAGTAGATGGATAGTGATAGAGATCGTCAATATAAAAATTAAATGAATCACAAAAAACATCAAGAACACAAATTTGTGATCCAGATCGTCAATAAAAATATATCACAAAAATCATCAAGAACACAAAAATAGATATCTATTGTGACCATAGATGATATATGATAGCTAGATTAGAGATGACAAGCGAATTAATGTATTTAATAGTATTACTAAAATACTATTTTTATAATATTTATTATAAAAATTCTAATTGTTTATTATTTTTAGATTTAAAAAATATAATTTAAAATATAAAATATAATTTCTGTCCCATTGACATCTCAAGAGCTGCCCTATTGCCATGTCCCTAACGCAAATACATTTTTGACTAGTTGTTATTGATCACATGCATAATATAAAATATATATGATATATAAAAGAGATAAAGTTGATTAAGACTGTTTACCCAATACAACAATTATTAATTTTAAAGATTATGATTTCATTATAATTATTGTCAACGAAATAAAACGATCTTTTAATGTAAATTCATACTCTTTAGAATAGTTGAATATACATTATCTGACTAAAATAAATTATTTAATTTAATCCATTTAATTTTAGTATTTTTCGCTTAGATTTGTATTGATATACTGATATAAGCATTTGAAGTTCAAGCAATAACTCTATGCATCTCACATCGTTCTAAATTTTTGAATACACAATCAAAGTTGACCTAGTATATTTGTAAGATGCTCGATACTTAAATCTATAAGAACATATTTTCTATGAGTTTGATTTAGTTTAAGGCCAAAATAAATTTTGAAATATTTGAAAAATAATTTTTTTTAGAAAATATAAGTATTTTTTTTTTAATTTACAAACCATTTGAAAATTATTTTGAAAATAACAGTCTTAGTTTATCTTACACATTCCTAATTTTTGTCGTAAGTTACTAAATTTGAGTTTTGATAATAGTTTAGTAAATATGTCAGCCAAATTCAATTTTGACTCGACATAGTTAAGTTTAATATCGCCTTTGACTACATAATCTCTTACAACATGGTGTTTAATTTCTATATGTTTGGTTCTTGAATGATATACTGAATTTTTAGTTAAATTTATTGAACTTATGTTATCAATAAAGATTTTTGTATACTTATAGTTTAAGTTAAAATCTTGTAGTGTGTGCATCATCTATAATAATTGTGCTACATACTCACCTTTAGCTATATATATATTTTGCCTTAGTTGTAGATAAAAGCAACACAATATTATTTTCTACTAAACTAGTTGACAAGTGATTGTCCAAGTAATTGTCATCTACCACTTGTACTTTTTCTATCTAATTTACAGTCAATAAAGTCTGAGTCAGAATATCCTAAAAGGTTAAAGTTAGTTGTCATAGGGTACCATATTCTTATATTCTTGTATCTTTTAAATATCTAAAAATTCTTTTAATAATTTTTAGATGGGATTCCTTAACACATGTTTGATATTTAACATACATACTAACTGCAAATAATATGTAACTAATTTGATGTCCATTTGGAAGAGCTTAAACCTAAAAAGAAAGTTAACTTACCTACTAGACTCATTTTAAATTCATGTTCCATTAGGTTTATAAATTCTTGTAGAAAGTCTGAGTTTGTAGATCCAAAGATTATGTCATCGACGTAAACTTAGGAGATAAAAATATGAGATTTAAAGGTTTTTGCAAACAAGGTTGGATCAATTTGACATTGTTTGATTTTTTTTTTTGAAATTAGATGAATGGATAATCGTTCATATCAAGTCCTATGTGCTTATTTTAGACCATATAGGGCATTTTTAATTTAAAAACACAATCAGGGTATTCTAGGTTTCCAAATTCAAGTGGTTGACCTACATATACTTTTTCTTTTATTAGTCCATTTAAGAAGGCTAATTTGATGTCCATTTGATAGAGCTTAAACCTTTTATGAGCTACATAACTTAGTACCATTTTAATGGACTCAAATCTGACTATTGGGACATAGGTTTCATCATAGTCAAGTCCCTCTACTTGACTAAAACATTCAGCTACTAGTCTAGCTTTATTTTTGATAATTGATTAATTTCCCTCTTTTCATTAACTTATTCCTAAATACCCACTTAGTCTCAATGAATTTTTTATTCTTGAGTAGTGGAACTAAGTCTCATACTTTGTTTTTATTTTCAAATTGGGCTAGTTCTTCCTATATGGCAATAACTCAGTCTGGATCAAGCAATGATTCTTCTACTATTTTGGGTTCAACCTTAGAAATTAAGGATATTTGACTTAGGTTTCTAAATGATGATCTAGTTTGAACCCTTAGTTTCGAGTCACCTATTATTTGGTCAAATGGGTGGTCTGAGCTTACTCTTATTATTCTAGGTTCAGTTTGTGTTTGTTCATTTTCTTGTGGTTGATTTTGTTCATCTTTGTATTCATTTATTGTGTTTTCACTTACTCCCCCTAGATCAGTGCTAGCTCAAATGAAATCAATTGGTTGATATTGAGGTTGAGTTGAGTTAGATTCTTTAGTAATTTCATCAAATTTTATATTGGTTATTTTTTCAATTCTTAGAGTAGTCTTATTATAAACTCTATATCCTCTACTGTTTAGGGAATACCCTATAAAGATTCTATTTTATACTTTTGTGATAAATTTTCCTAAGTATTCTCTTGTATTTAATATGTAAACATGACATCCAAATACCTTAAAGTATTTAATATTTGATAATTTATTATAGTAAATTTCAAATAAGGTTTTATTATGCTTCTTATTTATTTTTGTTCTATTTTGTATATAACAGACTGTACTAACAGCCTCTGCCCAGAAATATTTTTATAGTTGGTATTCATTAATTATTGTCATAGTGGCTTCTTGGAGAGTTGTATTTTTTCTTTCAACTATTCAATTTTGTTGAGGTGTATTAAGACACAAAAATTCTTGAGGGTACCAATTTTCTAAGCATAATTTAGTAAACCTATGATTTTTAAAATTTCCACCATTATCACTCCTAATTCTTTTGATTTTTAAATCTTTTTCATTTTCAATTTGTTTAAAAAAATTACTAAATATTTCATTTTTATTCTTTAAGAATTTTACCCTAGTAATATTGAGTAATCATCAATTATTACTAGACAGTATAAATTTTCTTTAATAGATTTAATCTCATGTGAGTCAAATAAATCTAAGTATAATAATTCAAGTGTTGAATTGGTTTGAGTTTGATTAGTTGGTTTGTGAGTTGATTTGGTCTGTTTTCCTTGTTGACAAGCATTATAAATTATTGAGTCTAAGTTGTGTAGTTTTGATAGTCCTCTAACTAAGTCATTTAGTTTGGTGAGGTTTCTAAAATTAGTATGAGATATTCTCTTATGTCATAGCCAGGTTTCTTCTTTTTGTGTTAAGTGATACTTAAGTAAGGAGTTGGTCAGGTTAATTATGTAAATGCTATTATTCCTAAGTCTTGTAATTGTATTGTAGGGTCTTTTATATGTTTAATTAAACATTCAATGGATGTAAACTTAACCTTATACTCTGAATCACGCAATTAACTAATTACACTAAGTAAGTTAAATTTAAAATTTTCAATAAGTAGTACTTTATGAATAATGAAATTAGATTCTAGTTAAATGTTACCTATTCTAATTACCTTCAGTTTGTTGTTATTTCCAAAAGCAATTGTTCCTAGTATTTTGAAGGTTAATTTTGTGAACATTGTTTGATCCTAAGTCATATGTTGGGAGCAGCCACTGTCTAATATCCATTTAAATTCCTACAAAGAGTAAGAAAATATTTTAGCTCAAGTGTGAACTTAGTTTAACTTGATTTATTTTGATTTTAATTTTGATTTAATTTAATTCTTATTCATCTCACCCGATCTATATTTTCAATTAAAGAATCCTATAACTTTGTGAGATGAGTTAAGTTAAATTTTAGAATTTGGTTTAACTTATGTTAGATTCAAGTTTAGCTTTGGGTTCAACAAACATACATTTTTTGGATAAACGTCTAAACTGCGGTGAGTCACCAGGACATCATTAGTATAACCATGTCTTTCAAAATTTTCTAAATAGTCCTATCCACTGAACTTAATACAAAACTTTAGTCTAACTAGTTAGGATTAATAAAGAGTACCTTCAATTAGTTCCACTAAATCAAATGCACCTGGTTGAAACTATATCTTCTTAGACATGCATAGATAGAGTTTTCCTAATCTACTATCATCCAAAACTCCTCCAGTACTGTTTATCAAGTTAAACTTTTATCTTTATTTATCCTAGTCATAATTACCCAGCCGAGTAAATTATTTTTTTTAGAGATGCTAACTAATTTGGACTCTCCCCTAAATGATTGAACTTTAAGTTTAGATTTTAAATTTGTGTCAATTTGTTTTATAGTTATAATAGACTTGGTTATAGGTTGAGTTTAGATTAATTTTATTTTTATTTAATTTAGGTTTAGGTTTATTTGATTTGATTTTATTCTTTAGGTTTGAATTTAGTTTTAAAGGTTTAAAGAGTGAGTTATTTGATTTAGGTAGTGTATTTTATTTTGTGGTACATAGTATTGATTAAGTCCTAATTATATGGTTAGACACGCTTTTGGAACCAAAGCTTTAGTTAGTTTTTTATTTTGAGTTAGGGTTAGGAATGATTTAAAGGTATAGTTAGACTTGTATCCAAGTTCGGATTTATTGTACACAACTCTTTGGGATCCAAGCATCATGTTTAGATTCTTAGATCCTGAGGTAAACTTTTCCAACTGTTCCATTAACTCTTTAACTTGACTTTTCAAGACAAAATTTTCTTCCTCAAGATTTACAGCTTGAGTTAAATTTCTATTTTGAACTTGGTCAGTTAAGAAGATCAAGCTCAGTTGTTCCTTAAAGATGTTATTTTCCTTAAGGAGGAGTTTAGCGTGTTCCTTAGTTTTTGTTAACTTTTTGTTTAAGCAGGAAATAATTTTAAAAAATTTTATGGTATAATTAAATGTTACCCCAATTGGTTTATTTGAACTGAATGCAAATTTGTTGCTCGACTTGTATTTGAACTCTTCTTCTTGATCCGATTCACCTCTGGTTGTCATCAGTGTGAGGTAGCTAGTTTGCTTTGGTTCGTTAGCTTTCGATCCATCCAAGGAAAAGTCGTCCCAAGTTGCCTTGAGTGCTTTCTTTTGCTTTGTCTTCTTGATATTGGCTTCGTTCATGCATTCATGTTTAAAATGTCCCTTCTTGTTGCAGTCGTAGCATGTGATGTTCGCCTTTGAGTTGTTGGATATAGACTTGGACATCTTCTTCATGTCACATTTGGTGAAGTTTTTCTTGCATCTAGTGAACATTCCTTACCATGTTCACTAGCTACTCTTCTTCATCTAATTATGAGTCGGACTCAGTTTCACTTTGGGTTTAACTCCCTTTGAAGTACCTGCAAGAAGTGCAATTCTTTTCTAAACCTTTGCGGAGTTAGTTTGTTCATACAACTTTAATTCATAAAATAGTTCATCTAATTTTAACTTTGAAAGATTCCTCAAAACTTTGTAGGCATCTACGATTGATGCCTATAATGAGGTTCAAGGAAACGAGTTCAGTGGACCTTAGGACATCGCAGTTCTCAAGTTGATGTCCGATCATGTACAGGCCGTTGAGAATATCTTTGATCCCCGCGTGTAGTTGGCCTGTTGTTTCTCCGTCTTGCATCTTAATATTAAATATTAAAAGGAGGTCTCATTTTGTTACCTTGGCATCGTTGGTTCCTTCATGTAATTCGATGAGTTTGTCTCATAGCTCCTTTGCATATTCATGTGGGTCGACTCAGTTGAGTTATTCTTTTGTGAGTCAGCACTGGATCGTGTTCAATGCCTTCAAGTCGATCCGGGTCTTCTTTTTATCATCTGGGTTCCATCTTTTTGAATCGAGTAGTACCTTAGTTGCTTCGTCCACAGGCGCTTGGTACCCTCGTCGAATGATAAACCATTGTTCGATGCCCATCTTCAAGTAGACCTCTATTCTCTTCTTCAAATACGAAAAGTCATTTACGTTGAAGAGAGGAGGGCGAGCGGTGATGTATCCCTCAAGTTGGACCATTTGAAAAAATATCTCAATACTAGGTCTTGGATTAGTAGAGTTTGAGGTGAAAATAAATATCGAGGACTCGAGTGGTATTGCACCAACTTCGAGTTAAAACTGAACGAGAAAGATTTATTTGAAAAGATAAATGTTACCAATTCAAATAAAATACGAAAAATTGAAATCTAAAAAAAATAATTCCCCCGACTTGATTGGTGCTTGCACCAATTTAGAGCTAATAGGACTCTGATACCACTTGTTGGATTGAGACGCATATGAGAGGGGGGTAAATCACGTAGTTTTGAAAACCTTTTCTTTTCAATTTTGAAATGAGTATGCAGTGGAAAAACACAAAAATAAAAAGTAAGTAAAAGGACAAATTCAGTTTTACTTAGTTCGGAGCCTTCAGCGACTCCTACCCCAAGACTTAGGTCCCGCGGACCTATCGATAGATAATCCACTAATAACCTCTCTCATAACCACTAGAAGAGGGGATCGAGTACAAAAGAATAAGAACAAGTGTAATGCACTACACTTTTCCTTTTGCAATAATTAAGTATAAAATTTAAACTTCGTTATCCAACAGCCTTTTGTAGATAGTTGGCTCGAGCTCGGTGTTGGATGACTCCTCAGTTGGCGTAGCAAAGTCATAGCAAGAAGTCGGAGTAGTCGAAACTCCAATAGGACGTGTAGAAGTTTGTAGAATTAATTATTTGACAACCTTGGTCAAGATAGTCTTTTATAAGGTGTGGAAGGTGTCTTCCATAGACAAAAATCTATCCCGAAAAGTCATGCTCCTTATCGTCGACAAAGTCTAATTTTATCTGTTAGAAGGCAACTTCTAAGCTCCCGAAGGCACCTTCCAAGTTCCCGAAGGCACCTTCTAAGCTACTGAAGGCGCCTCGGGTACTATTCTCCCGAGACTTTTTGTGCTCTCTCTGCCCTGCAACAAGTGTCTGTTCAATGCAAAGATATTTAACCTGTAAAATAAGATTAGTATAATAAAAATTATGATTAATTTATGACTTAGACCCTATCCAACTGTCTTCCAGATCAGGATCTAGTCAGAGTCTCAATTTAGATTTCTGAAATGAACTTAAATTGGATCGACGCCTACTATCCCCTTAATCGGGACACATCCTCACTTAGTTACTCTCCTCCAGTGGCTTACCTTCACTTACCAAGTGTTGAGTTACCTCCTCGATGTCCAATCTGACCCAGCAGTCTTCCTACCAGAATTGCACATCTGGACTTCGTCAACCAGGAATCAAACATCCCGATCTCTTGCCGGAATCGCACATCCGAACTTCCTCCCGTCAAGAATCGAACATCCTGACCTCCTGCCAAAATACCACATCTGGACTTCTTACCTAGTATCAGGTCCACTTGACCCGTCAAGTTAGTCAATCCTACATACTCGATAACAAGGTTAGATCAATAATATATCTAACTTTAATTTATTTGTCACTCATCAAAACTCAAGTTTGATTATTTATGCCAAATGCACCAACACGATACTAGTATTCAGTCGACTAATTCAGTTGATTTCCTTGTTTATCAAGATTTAATCTTCCAACTATGTTTCTAAAATGGGTTCGGTCGATTGATCCACCTGGCTTCTAAGTTTGCTGTGTATGATTTAAACCCTGCCACATCAGCTAGGTTCGGTTGACTGAACCTCCTATTTGATATACTGATCCTTTCAAATTCTACAAAAAAGAGTTAATTTCATAGTATAAAAAGTATCCCTGTAACACAAAGTTAGAATAGTAATATAATGCTACATGAGAAAGAAAAGACAGTAAGACCTGTCTTGATCTTAATTTGGAAATCTCCTGGTTTCTTTAGTTGGACCAATGACTTAGGGTTTCTCCCTTCCCGTGACATAACCTCCCTGTTGCTCCACTTCTGTTGCTCACCTTAGCCTACCTGCTAAATATTTGATTCTCTAGATCTGTTTAGACTTTCTTTACTCAGTGTCTAATCGTCTGATCCATTAAAAATTTTCTTACAATACTAAATTTGTCAACAACAATAATAATATTACAAAATGCTATAGTAAAACTAAACTTAGGTTTACTAAGATCCGTTGGTCCGATCGACCGCGCGTGGTTGACCGAAAATCTTTTAATCAACCTTGCTTGGAGTTCACTCCTCTGAGACTTCTCGTTATGTAAGGTTACCTTCCCCTAGGATTTTCACCACCTGATTTCACTCACCAAGACTTTCACTTAGAGCTCACTCCTCCAAGACCTAGGGTTATCTCCCCTAGGTACATAGGGATACCTCCTCTTAGGGTTTTCCTCCTTACTTAGGGTTATCTCCCCTTAGGCACCTAGGGTTACTGTTCCCTAGGATTTTTCTTCTTGCCAACTATCAGGTCATGTTGACCCGCTTGGACTTGCTAGTCACTCGGTAGACCACTTACTACTTGGCAGTCATCTAGTTAACATTGACCTAACTAGACTCCATTAAACATATTATCAAACATACATCAAAACCCAAGGGGTTGATTGCACCAACACATAGCATGCCCTGAAATTGATTAACAATCGATTGACTCAAGACCAATCGCACAGAAGGCATATGAATCAATTGGGACAATTGATTTAGTAGAGTTCAATCAATTAGGCTAATTAATTGGTCGGAGTGCTTTTCGCGATAATAGAAATCTTTTGAATTAGTTGGGTCAATCAATTAAAGCTGCTAATCGATATGACTTACCAATCGATTAGACGAGCAAAAAAGAGTGGTTTTATAGGTTTTGAACGATCGATCTGACATAACAATCAATTGGGAATAAGGCTAATCGATTAAAAACATTTTTTAACATGAGAGAACCCCTAAAAAAAGGAGGTTTCGTGATATTTTAAAAAGCTAGTTTTGAGAAGTTTGAAGCAAAGTGCTACTACATTTCCAACCAATCAAGAGACATTTCCAAATAACAAGAAAGTAAGACTCATGTAAAGTTGTTTGTATTTATTATATTTGCATTCATTTCTTGCTGTATTCTCGTGCTCGAGTTTATACAAGACTTCTCCGCTTCCAAGAATAAGACTATCATAGTGAAGTTGACCCTTGGATTAGTCATTTCAAGAAGACGGATACAAGTAAAATCGAAGGTGTTAGTGATAAGAGAGTTTTGCTTTGAGTTTTTGTTGTCATTCAAGTCCAAAGAAGCAAAGCAGACTATTCACCCCTCCTCTAACTCATACCCATCCTAATAAGGTCATAACAAGTGAAATCAGAGCGAGACCGTTCTTCATCGGACTAATCGTCGGAGAGAGCAAAGACCTAAAGGAAGAAAAAGAAGTTGAAAGTGAAGCCCTAATATCAACAAGTCAAATGACTCATCATTGAGGGAGTTCAACTTTAAAATGGATCCATGAGATGAATTTGGATATAACGTTCAGGCAACTCCTCCCTTTATAGTTAGAAACTTCAACTTATGGAAATCAAGAATAGAGAATTTCTTCGTGATGGACATAGAACAATGATTTGCTCTAGTGGAGGGATTAAGCCCCAATGAATAGCAAAATAAAGCTCCTTAAGAAGAGCAAATGAACTGAGCAGCAAGTGAAGAGATATGAGGCAAAAGATGAGGTAACCAAACTTTTGATTAATTTATTACCTAACAAACAATATTTTTGTGTAAGATAGGTAGATATGAGAATGCAAGTGATTTATGGAGAAAATTAGCCAAGCTCTATGAAGATCCAATCTCAATGCAAAATGAAGTCAAATCCAAAGAGAAAAGCTCATTGAATCTAAAATAAGAGGTTTTGAAGGTTAAAAGATTCTCGACATCTGAGGATGAAATCGAAGAGACATCACCTTAAGAATTGAGGGGGAGCAGAGATCATTGACACCAAAATAAGAAGAAGTATTTACATCCAAAACTAATGAAGAAAGATCATGTGTCACCTCTACGAGTAAAGGAGACACAACAATTTCAATTCATAAAAATCACATAATATGGTTTCAGCGTAGGGATAAAGTGACACCTAAGACAAAGAAGAAATCAAAAGAGGATAGCTCCTTGATATGAAAGGACAAAGGGTATATTGTGTTGGTGCGGTTAGCATTAACGGTCTAACTCAAGTTTTGATGAATGACAAAATATATTAAGTTAGTATCGGTGTTATCTAACACTCTGACCGAGTGTGCAGAAGAAGCTCAGCTAGGTCGACGGGCTGACCGGATAGCTTGCACGAAGTCCAAACGGGTCGACGGGCTGACCGGACGTTTGACACGAAGTCCAGCTAGGACGACAGGCTGACCGGATAGCTGGCAAGAAGCCCAAACGGGTCGAAGGGCTGACCAGACGTCTGACAGGTAAGTGAAGGTAAGTCACTGGAGGGGAGTGATTGTGAGGACGCGTTCCCCGGAAGGGAACATTAGGCGTCGATCCGACTTAGACCCATTTCGGATATCTAAGTCGAGATCGTGACTAGATTTTGGTCTCGAGGAGACGGAATCTAATTAATATTCTGTTTGATTTTTAACTATGCTAATACTCTATTTTACAAGATATATATCTTATATTTGCCTCCGGACTAACGTTTTCTTGCAGGAAGAAATTTGCTGGAAAATGAGGATCTGAGCGTCGGGGATGGTTCCGGGTGCCTGGAAGTGAAATTTTATCCCAACGTTGCCTCGCCAAGTGGAGCTCACTGATTGGCTTGGCTACGTCATATCAGTAGCTCATGACCAAAAAGGACAAATACCAGCAGAGCTCTATAAAACATCTCTTTTATAAGGTTCTACAAAAGATTAAAGAAAGAGATTAAATCTCTTTCCTTATTTGTAGATTGGAAAGATATTTTATTTTTCTTCTTTATAAATTATTCACATGCTGAAAAATTAAAATTATAGAAATTTATTTTTATCAACTGTGAAGGGATTTTAATTGGAAATTTTATTTTTTAAAATTTCCGAAGACAAATAAGGAATTTTAATTGTTGATTGAAAATTACCTTGTTTGCTCTCCATGACTTAATTAATTCATGTTAAGGAAAGTTAAGGAAATTTTATTGTAATTAAATTTTCTTATTTGCCAAAGCTAAGGATTATAAAAGAGGAGGTTTTGGGAGCCTTCATGGTGAACAACCTCTATTATTTTCTCCCTCTTTTCTTCCTTGGTGTGGCCAGCCTCCTTTCTTTCTCTTCTCTCCATCTTGTGGCCGAACTTCTCTTCTTCCTTGGAGATCAAGTGGTGGCCGGATTTTAGCTTGGAGAAGAAGGAGAGAAAGCTAACATCCCTTGGAGCTTGGTTGGTGGAAAAAGATCTTCATCTTTTGGAAGCGCGTGCTATCTCAGATCGTACACAACGTCCGATGAGAAAATACTAGTATTTAATTTCCGCATCATACTAGTTTTATCTTCATGTAAAAATACCAAATACAAGATGCATGCGATTCTAGTATTTCGAATTTGTTTTCGATGTTGTGTTCTTTTATTTTTCTTTTCCTTGTGATTTGATTGTTCCTTTTGGTTGACCTAAAGTTATTTAAGGAAATTAAATATTAACTTTCCTTAAAAGGCTTTGCCTAGGCGGTGGTGGTTGTTCCCAAATGAATGTTAAGTTCCGCAGGAGATCCAAATCTAAACCTAAAAGAACAAGTAAATTAAACTTTGGATCAAACGTGTTAAGTTCCGCAGACGATCCAAGTTTAATTTAAAAGAACACATGGTAGCTAGGAAAGGTTCAGACCTTTGTACAAAATTTATACAACTATGTAAAACTACTTGTGTCATTTTTTTCGCATTTTTTATTCTGCCGCTTACTCGAGAATTTAATTTTAATCAATATTCACCCCCCCTCTCTATCGAATCTACGATCCAACACATTGTGTGTTTTTTGTACTCCAACAAAGGATATTTTCAAAATCAATCTCTAACAAGGAGGCTCTCAAGTAAGAAAAAGGGAGGTAGCTGAAATTAAAGGAGAGTTTCTAAAAATAAAACTAAAGTACCATTGGTTAATGATTATTCTTTATATCATGATAACAAATATGCTAGAAATAAATGCTATCATTTTAATCCTATTTATCATGAAAATAGAAAGCGCGACTATCTTGAGGAGAATTATAAATCATATTATGCTAGAATTATCTTATATAAGGGTAGGAAGGTAGAAGATAATCTAGGCAAGAACCATAAGGAAGGTAGGTCCATGTCTCGAAAAAGAAATGTATAAAAGAAAAATGAAAGATCAAAGTTTGAGGACTTAAAATTTAAAAATCAAGTCTTGAAGTCAAAGACTTAAAAAATTGGAGAAGACCTTGGAGCAAATGACAAATAATGTCAAAAGATCTAAGAAGCAAAAATTATGGTTAGGAAGACAAGAGCCATTTATAGACAAGAAGGGTTTGAGATACAAATCTAAGTCCAAGGGCAATGTGTCCTCATACCATAGAGTTCCATATACCTATGGAACTAATTATAGGTCTAGGGTTAAGCCACAATTATAAGGGAAGTATCCCTATAGTTGACCTTGAGGAAACTAGTATGACTAAGGCTTCTTAGAAGCTTAAGAAAGTCATTAGGAATGTATATAGAAAAGTTATCCCTAATGAGTATCTAGTACTCCCAAGGAGCTTCAATAAATTTTGGATTTCTAAGAGTGTGTTTTTTTCACACTAAATGGGTTTAGAGTGTGTCAACTCTAATTGAAAGGGTAATTAATCTAACCATAGTGAATGTATATAGAAAAGTTATCCCTAATGAGTATCTAGTACTCCCAAGGAGCTTCAATAAATTTTGGATTTCTAAGAGTGTGTTTTCTTCACACTAAATGGGTTTAGACTTTAGAGTGTGTCAACTCTAATTGGAAGGGTAATTAATCCAACCATAGTGAAGTTGACATTTTAGGATATTTTCAATGTATTGTGACACCTTAAAAATTAGAAGTTGAGTTTAAACTCTTGAAGAGTAAAAGTATACCAATAAAATTTTTGAAGTATTGAACTTAATCAAATTAACGCAAATAAGATAGAATTTAATAGTATGTTAAGTCGAGACTTTGACACTTTCTAGGGAGCTAGGGTCATCTATATTAAATTATTAATTGACCTAACAATTACTTATTAAAACTTAGATAACAAATCTTAGTATTAGGGATGTAAATGAATGAAACGGTTCGCGAGTTATTCGGAGCCCGGTTCGATAAAAAACTCGTTCGAGTTCGTTCGTTTATCTTATCGAGCCGAGCTCGAGCTCGACAGTTTTATCGAGCCGAGCTCGAGCTTAAGGGTATTCAACTCGTGAGCTCGTGAACATGTTCGTTTGTAGGCTCACGAGCCAAAAAAATGAGCCAAAAAATGAGCCAAAAAACGAGTTCTAAAACGAACCTTAAAACGAGCTTTAAAATGAGTAAAAAAAATGAACTCTAAAATGAGTCCGAAAACGAGCCCGAGCTCGCTTAACAAATTAGGCTCGTTAACTATGATAATCGAGCTAATAACGAGCCGAGCTCGAACTGTTCGTGAACTTGATAATTTCAAAACGAGCTGAGCTCAAGCCTTGTAATAAAAGTTCGATTCGAGCTCGAGCCGAGCTCGAGCCTGAATATAACTTAAACGAGCCAAGCTCGAGCCTAATACTGTTCGGTTCGGTTCGGTTCGTTTACATCCTTACTTGGTATTATTCTTTGTGTTAGGTTTTTTTTTGCGCTATAATTGTTATATTTTATGTACCTTACACATGCCATGACATTATATTTTACATTCATATTATTATAAAAATGCTACCATGTTATATCATATCATACATACTTCATTAAGCTATGATAGTTTTTTTTTTTAAAAAAAAATACTCATATGATGTATATCATGTGGCAAAAAGGTGATTCGCTCGCCCCCAGCGCCCCCGCTAATCCGCCCCTAGGCCAACACGGAGGAGGTAAATCACTGGTGGCTACTAGCCATTAGTGCAAATGACCAAGACATGGGGGAGGTTATGCTCGGTCACGTCGAGTTTCGACCCCAAGACCTCATGTGGCAACATCCCATGCCTTAACCATCGCACCGCCCCGAGGGGACCATATGATGTATATCATAACCATTATCATGCATTGCTTTATTTCCTTATAATTAAGGACAATTGCATCAATTGACATTTTAGGTAGGATGATCAAAGTTAAAATTTCTAGATAAAATGCCCCTTAGTTTAGGCAAAACCAATTTTTACATCTCATAGGACCATAAGATAACTTGTATGCGTATTGAGATACATTAAATAAAAGTGAGATGTTAAGAGGATGAACGAAACTCAAGATGTTGATTTAGTGCATCTATTTGAGTTTTATATCATCAAAATATATAAATTTTGTAAAGTCTAATCATGGAGAAAGTTAATGTGCAAGTCATGTGTATTTAGTCCAAAGATCGTGGTTGGAAATTATTTTGGAAAACTCTAGTGAAGTCTATTTGTTGATAGGAATCACTAATGATTAGTTAGATATAAAGTTAGAATGAAACATTAAAGTTTTTAATGACTTCTAATTTTATATCATTCTTTTAAAATGTGATATATTTTTATAGAAACTATTTTTTCGTGATAGTATATGACAAAACTAATGTCTATGTGAAATTTCATGATTTTTTAAAAAATCATAGAATTCTTTATAGATTTCTGAATTTCAGTCTGAAATTGAAATTAGAAATGTCAGCTATAGGAATTGATTGGGTTAATTGATTGCTACACACCAATTAATTGCGTCAATCGATTGGTAGTAAATTTCCACAAGTACAAAAACTCACGAAATTGATTGGTATTCGACATCAATCTATTTGCACAGGCTGAAATCAATTTGTAACTAAAACATCTATTTATTGTGACTGATTTTGGCTAAAATGAGTTTATTTTAGTTGATTAAGCCGCATTTAGATTATTTAACTATTCTAACCCTATGAAATACTTAGACAAGTATCTGAGGGTATTTTCTTGATGAAAATGAGAAAGAGATGATTAAATGGGGACTAATGTGGAGTTAAGAAGAGATTTAGATTCAAAGTTGAATTTCTTAACCTCCTGACTCAAATTTTGAGATTTTCTAAAGGTTTAACAACTCCAAATTATTGTTGGGTACAATGATAGAAGTCGGAGCATGATTTGAGGGGAGGTAACCCTTAAATGCATGATTTGGATAAGAAAGGAGATCTATAGAAGGATCATGGAGGTATGCTCAATGTTGAGCATTGAAAACAATAGAAGGTTTGGAACCTTGATTGTGATAAGAGGAATTTTGAGAGCATTTGGAAACAATAGAAGGTAGGAAACCTTCATTATCATGGTTAGATAAATCTTGGGAAAAGATTTTTGATGTGTATCAAAGGGGGAGAGTGTAGGGTTTAAGTTAGGAAACCCTCATTTATGCTTTTGCATAGGATGAAGAAGGAAGTTGAGATAATATGAGTTAGCATAACTTAATCATATTGTTAAATATAAAAAAGGATAAAATTATTGATGCAATCGTCCTTAGATTAAGGTTGAACAATTTAACTAAGCTTACGCTGGCTCGAGCTTGAGTTTTGATGTTTGACAATACGTGAGAGAAAAGTCAAGTAGGTCAAGGGAGGACTGGATACTTGGCTGAGAAAGTCTTAACTGAGATAAAAGAAAAGTCCTAACTGGAGGTTAGACAACAGAAAATTCTAACTGAGTTTAGACAAGGGGAAGTCCTAACTGAGGTTAAGCAGATGAGAAATCTACCAAGTAACTAGTTCTAACTGGAGGTTAGGAAAAGGAAAGTCCTAACTGGTGTTAGGCAATGGAAAGCCCTAACTAGAGGTTAGATAACGAAAAATTCTAACTGAAGTTAGACAACGGAAAGTCCTAACTGGAGATTAGCCAGGTGAGAAGTCTATCGGGTGACTAGTCCTAACTAAGGTTATACAAAGGAAAAATCCTAATTGGAGGTTAGGGAATGAGAAGTTCTAACTGGAGATTTGGTAGGTTAGAAGTTTATCGAGTGATTAGTCCTAATTAAAGGTTAGACAAGGAAAAGCCCAATGGGAAGGTTGATAAGGAAAAATCCAAGTGGATCAAAGGGTGACCAGACACTTGGTGATTAGAAGTCTAACGGAAAGTTAGCAAGTAAAAGTCCACGTGAGTCAAGGAGGACTGGACACTTGGTGAAAAAATCCTGACATATTAAGGTTGACTGGATGTTAGGCAACAAAAAGTCCCAACAAGTCACGACTGATTTTAGTGTTGGGCAAAGGAATCCTAGATTCGAATTAGTGCTTAGGGTTGGACAATCGATTAGAGTAATCGATAAGCCTAGACCAATCGATTGATTGGTACAATCGATTGAAGGTCTTATTTGGGAGCACATTATGTCTCCGAGTCGATTGGCCGATTTCTTGCTATAACATAGAAGATGCTGGAATTGATTGGGGCAATTAATTCAACAAGGTTCAATCGATTAGGTTAATCAATTGGAGTGTTTTTTGCGAGAACAGAAAAATTTGAATTAATTGGGTCAATAGATTAGAAGTTGTCATTCGATTGGTATGACTCACTAACTGATTGGACGGGCAAAAAAGTGTCATTCTGTAAGTTTTGAACCACCGATCTAACATAATCATTGATTGACGATAAGATCAATCGATTGAGAGACGTTTTTTAGTCTGAGAGAAATCTTAGAAAAATGAGTTTCACTATGTTTTCGAAATCTAGTTCTTAAGAAGTTTGGAGTGAAGTGCTGAATTTTCAATCGATCAAGAGATATTTTCAAGCAAAAAAAAAAAATCATGTAAAGTTATTTGTATTTATTTCATTTTTTGTTGTATTCTCACACATGAGTTTGTATGATGTTTTCCGCCTCCGAGAAGAAGATTTTTATAATAAAATTGTGAGTGAGAAGTGAATCATTGAATTAGTCATCTCAAGAATATAAATATCAAATAAAATTAAATATATTAGCGATTGAAGAATTTTACTTTGAATTTTTTTTTGTCATACAAATTCAAAAAAAAAGTGAGGCAAACTGTTTATCCCTATCTAACTTATACACCTCCTAACATCACATACAAAGTGTATTTTAATTGCTAAATACTTTAAAATCTCCGAGCAACTGTGTATTTAATTATGAGCTGAGAGGCGCACAGAGAATAGTAGGCGCAAGTGGGCAACGGAGACCATTAATTAGCAGAAGTCGGAGTGCGAAGACCGGCCATAAAGGATGATACTTAATGTGGCATTGATGGCTGGTCCCCATGTGTTTTAGCTCTCATATGGACTCATAATGATCGATGGCTGGAGCCACCAAATGGCATCATGATCGCGATTGAGCCCGGTCCCTGCCCACCATAATGAAATACAACGCACTCCGTGGCTTTCATGCCCGTGTGTACACATGCAAGACTTTTTCTATCTGTTTCATCAAACTGTTGATATTTTTTATAATAATTTAAATATTTAAATTGCCCGATTAATTTTGAAGATAAATAATCTTTTTTTATATAATTTATCTATTGATAAATTCAAAACATAACTCGTGAACAGATGGACTTTTAAAATATTCATCTTTAATTTATTAGATTAAAACTTTGATCTTGGCATTTGTTCTCTTAATTACTTTACTATCGTATAACATTCACAGGCCTAAACTATTGATATTTTAGATCGTACAACAAATATTGTTTGATAAAAACGAAAACAAATGAGATGGAAAAAGCAGTTGAGTTTTTTCAAAAGAACGAAAAAGCTAACGGGTGTGAACATGATCAGTTTAAAATTCAAGGGAGTTTTTATGTGGTGGAAGTGCTTTGATTCCTCCACTCGGTTCAATGAGTGCAATTATGGTTCTATGACCTTTTGATTATATTAAAAATTAAGATGCTTTACTTTTTTTTTTTAAAAAAAAAGCAAGAAATATTAATGTCATCCTTGATCGAAAGAGATTTAACTATATATACCACAAGAGCAATTAAAAATTGATATATTTTTATTAGCCAAGTGTCAAATTTTAATCGAATGATCATTAAAATTTAAATTCACGGAGAAACTTAACTATGTGTAGTTATCATGCACAGATTATGTATGTAATATAATATATTTTCGCTGAGAAACTTAATTATGTGTAGTCATCATGCACAGATTATGTATGTAATATAATACATAAATATGTATAAATTATATAAAATGAATATTTACTGTCAAGTAATTAAATAATATTATTCAATATATGTATCCTATAAAAAACTTAATATGAAAATAAAGTAAAAATTAAGTTATTAATCATATATTAAGTTATATAACGAGAATGTCTTATATTATCTGAATTACTGATCAGATAATCGATGAAATAAAGAGATGGATAGATGCAACTGTGATTTTTTTCAAAGAATTGATAAGATACAAATGGATTCATGTGAGTATCTTAATATGTAGACGAGTCAAAATAGATGAATTGATGTGTTGTGATATAAAAAGGATAAAAATAACAAAACTATACAAAAAATTGGAGAAAGAGAGGGGAGGATGACGATTAAGGTGATGAGATGTAGATAGTAAAAATTAGATTATGTGTATTTGAGAATGATTAGAAGTTGAAATTATTAAAAAAATCTTAAAATTATTTTTGGTGTAAAAAATGAACATTAATATAACTTAATTTTAGGCTTCATTAATTGAAGGTGGATTATTAAATAATAAATAATAATAAAATATCGAAATATTATGCGGAGAGGATCTATTGAGCAAGACTCCCCGAATTAAGTGGCCAGGCCCTTGATTGTCATCAATTTTACAACAATTAACATAATTGTGCTCTTGCTTTTGTGAGCTATGTAATATTCAACCACAAATTCAAAAAGCGTGTGTTTCTTTTCTTCTTTTTTGGTGTCGATTAAAACACGTCTCTATTAAAGCATGTGATTTTCATCTCGCAGAGTGATTATCATAATTCGTTTTACTTGTTAATCTTAAAATTCAAACAAAAAAAAAACGAGGAAAAAAGAAACGAATTCCGTAGACACCAGTCAAACTGGCTCACGGGTGAATAACAACAATATCACTGAATTGATATTGCACTAACGTTCGTAGAATTAGAAAGACGTCCCGTGGAAAAACAAAAACAGAAGGAAGAACTCTCACAGCACTAGACAAAACTTTAAAAGAATGTCATTAATTCAATGCATGCCAGTGTACAAACGTCACATCGCTCAGAACTCTCGACGTTCAACGGAGGCAGGAAGTAGTTGGCAATATGGCAATCGATGCCCACCTACTCGAATTCTACTAGTTTTGTTTGGTTGTCGTCGTTCATCGATCCGCTGCAGATTCGGAATCGTTCAGAGACACGCAAATCCATGGTGACCTGCACAGGTGCGCTGCCCAGCTTGCGATTCATAGCATCTTGAATTGTTAGAGTTCTTTAATTTTTTTAATGATTTTAATATGTCACACCATGCCATATTTGAATTTCAAAATAAAAAAATAACTTTAAATTTTAACTACTACAAGAACTATAAATTTTAAATCTTATATCTATAATTTCACAAATCCCTTTAAAAATTTTATATTAGAGTTAATGTCGCACAACATAAATGCTAATGGTTTTGAACTAAATCAAGCATGCATTTAATGAATTACTATAAAATTTTCAATATAAACTCCACTTTCATTACATAGGTGGAGTTTATAATTTTTTTTATAAACCTGTATCAAAATCTTAAGACCAGGTTTATAAAAAAAATGATGGAGAGATGATAGAGAGAGAATTTTAAAATAAATAGAATTTTTAAAAGAGAAAGATTTTATGATAATAGAGAGTGATTTTTAAAAGAAGTAAGGTTTTTAATTTTTGATGTGATAGTAATATGACAGAACATAAATCTCTTTAAGAAGTTTACGATTCCGGATATCCTAAATGTATAAATTCATAGCGTGAAAATAAACCGTGCCTGATTTGCAGGCCAAGCGGCCGCAACGTTGTGTTTTTTCTTTGAAAAATTGGCTGCAATAAATTGGTCAGCGGTAGCCGTTTAATTTTACCTCGCCCTATTCTTGGCGACACCGGCAAAGCATTCGAGATAATGCATTAATGCCAATGAGTGCCCTTTTCTCGATGGCAGGGCAATCTCTCTCTCGAGTACCAACTGTGCGTTTTTTTCCAGTAAGGAGTGGGGTCGATTTTTAGATAACGACAGTTTAAATTATAAGAAGTGGGATGAACTGCAATGAGATCGATCATTTCAAGGATTAATTGATCATAAAAGTTCAATATCCAAATTATAAAAAAAATGTATGGATCGTCTGGATCGTAGCTATGAGATCACGCTTTGGTTTGGAGATAAATTATAAAAAAAATTTATTACGACCGAAATTTTTGATGACCGTTAAGATAGATTGAAAAGTGCTTAAATATATTATAGTTAAGGATAAATCATAGATATTTAAATGATAAGTATTACAGTCGGAGGCGATAAGACATATGCGGCAGAATAACGTATAGTGCGGTAATAGCTGGAGGTGCTGGTGGATTGGAGGAGGTGGTACGTGACACTCCACCCCGCGCGCGCGGAAAGCCACTCGTTCGCCGACGTCTTTTTCATTTTCCGAAACGGCCCCTGCCCGTCAAGTGGGGCCCTCACGTTCTGATTCAGTCAACCGCATTATACCCAGGCCCACATGTATCGACCGTACCTCGTCGAGTGACGTCACCTCACTATATAATTACCGCCCCCCTCGCTGCCGTTTCACTCATTTCACTCCGCTTGCTCTGTTTGCCTTCCTCGGAGGCGGTGCGGGGTTTGTTCACATATCGGCGGCGAGGGGCGAGTGGGTATGGAGATCGGTCGGTCGGGTTTCCTATTCCTGCTGTCGTTCTCGATCCAGGTAGTCGGATTCTGTTAATTGGCTGATTTCTTCTTTCTATCTGTTAATGTTTTCGAAATCTTTCCCATCTTTGATGCTCGGTTGGAGTTGTGATCTCCTGGAACGGAGGCGATCTATTTTCTGTTACGTGATTGTGTTTTTTTGGGGAATGGACTCTTTGGGTTTTCCTGATGTATAAGTGATCGGGTGGTGGGGATGGGATGGAGTACTTGGCGTCTTGCCATTTTGGAACGTGGGATTTATTTGGGATGTTTTTGCCTGGTTGCTTGTTACTTTCGGATTTTGGAGTATTCCTCTGTATTAAAAGATGGGAGGCGGTGATCCACGGAGTGTATGTAAGCAGGCAATCAGGAATCCTTTATATCTCGTGATTTTAAATCGGAAATATTTGGAAAGAAGATCAAGATTTTGGCGCATTGAAGGGATCCCTGGTACTTGTTTTTTGAGTACTGTTCCTGAATTCATTGTTTCTAGTTTTGCGCCTTTGTATTTACGTGGAAAATTGAGAGACCGCCGTAGTAAGTATTTATGCGTCATTTTTTTCAGGTTTGTTCTGGTAAAGATTGGTTCCTTTGCCTAAATGCTACCTTTTTGGCACCACATTTAAATGTCGAGTGTATGTTAGAAATGGTCTATACGGAGATTGCCAAAATCGCTGAATTGCTGCAGAAATAGGAGTTAGGATACGGCCCTTGTTAATTGGAGTACCGAATTGAATTTTTGGCTAGAACAGGCAAATTGGTTGTCTTGTTCACTCTGAGAACTAATCCTGATATTCGTGTATTGGTACTTATTCTTTGTGAAGTTGATTTTTGCAGCTTTCATCTATAAGATACTCAAATTAGGAAAGCAATGGTCTACCCATGGATAAGAATATCAACAGGGCAAGCTGGAACTAGTTTGTCCCAATTCTATCCCCATCCTGTCTTAGAAAATTGTAACTCCTTCCTGCCTACCCCAGGTATGTTGCACAACATGCTAGCACCTGATCAGAAACTAGCGTTATTAGCCATTCCTACCCTGCCTTTGCCCATCCAGCCTAGCATTAGCTTATAAAGTTTTTGTATTATGAGAATATTTGAGCCAAAACACATAAAATAAGACCAATATTTCATGTACAATCATAGAAACAAATTCTAACATGATAAATTTGTCAAATTAAGAATATAATAATAAACTAAGATATAATATAAAATTTTTGTCTTATTTGCAATATAGACCAAGATAATGTATAAGTTGTTCATCCCAAACACTATCTCCAACTGTTATCCAATAACCAAAGTTGCCACTGGGCATGGGTTGATTGGCTTTCCTGTTCACTTATATTAAAAATGACAATTTTAATCTCTCTTAAACCGATATTATTTAACTATATGGTGCAACTTTCGTAAGCAAGAATTTGTTAGTGTAGAAATTTGAGCTATCTATACATAATTTTTGAGGGTTAAATAGGATACTGACCAACCTTATTAACTACTAGTGTAGCATTCTTCTTCTCTTCACAACTTTCTTTTATTGTTGGGTACGGGTAATACACACATATACGATGAGGATTACTGTTCAGTAGTTACACAATACCGGCCTAGGGCATATCCGAGCTGGTCATTATATGGTAGATTTACAGATATGGGCAAGGATTGATTCCTGACAAAGCTGGTGGAAAATACCCTCCTACGTAGTGGCCTGCTTGGTTTCCCGATTTACTTCTCTACATATGGTTGTGGGGCAACTATGTGGGGGCGCCCGAGGTCAGCCTATGACCTTTTGCAGAAATTAGTTACACAATACTGAACTTTTTTTTTTCTCTGGATTGTGCACATAACTTGTTGTATCACTCTATATGGATACCATCTGTTAAATAGCCTCGAGTGCTCTTACATTAAGGTGACTTATTAATAAAGTCAAGACTGTTGATGTTCCTAGTGCCAAGCTAAGTTACACTTTCACTTAATTAAGTTATGTTTTTCTCTTTTTGTCTTTTTCAAATTTAATGAGTTATGATTATATTTAGTTTATGTTTACAATTTTTAATCACTTCAATTTTAACTAAACAGCTTGCTTGAAAATCTATCCAAGTTTATTACATTTAGTTGGTCAATCAAAGTGAGTGGACATAAAAAACCACTTTATTTTGAAGTAGTTTTCCATGCTTACGAGGAAGCTTCGTGTTCTTCAACAAGTACTTATCTTGTTTAAACATGAGGAAATTGGCATATAGCCATCCATATACTATATTGGTGCATGTTCCAATTCTAATTGTACTAGACCAACTTCAACTCTCAATTAACTGTGACATATTTATTGACATTTGGAGAATCCACTTTCGATTTAGGTTGTTGTGAGAGTATTGTCTAATTTAGGCCTTGGACAACTATGATATTGACCACATTAGGATGCTACAAGAATCAATGATATTGACCACTAACGGATGACAAGCTTTAGTATTAGTAAGGTACAATTACTATTTGGGATGCTTTATATTTTTATAACTTATTTATGAGGGTTTAGGTGTTTGTGTCAAGTATAGATGCAATGTAAATGTAATCCAAATAATAAGAACAATGCTAACATACTTGAATCAATGCCAATCCATGACCAATCCATGACCTATGACTCGCTCGGTGTATCACCCTACTCCACTAATTGCATCACTTTAGAAGAGGCATTGAGATAAACCTCTCGTAATCTCATTCCATCTACCCAAGGTGTTCACAATACAACTCTCCTTTTAAATATAAACGATGAGATGCAAACTAAAAAGGGCAGCCCGTGCACGAAGCTCCCTCTATGCGAGGTCCCGGGAAAGGATCCATTGTATACAACCTTACCTTGCTTTTTTGCAAGAGGCTATTTCCAGGATTCGAACCCGTGACCTTTTGGTCATAAAGCAACAATTTTACCGTTACGCCAAGGCTCCCCCCCTTCAAACGATGAGATGCAAACTAAGTAACATAAATGTAATCTAAGTAAAATAAATGTAAACTAAGTAAAATAAATTGTCAAGAGCTTGAGTTGAAGCCTTAGCCTTGTACAAGCCCCTATAGATCTTTGAGCAAGGTAGGCACAAGAATTGAGGGGTTTAGAAATGTATTCTGTGGAATTATAATAGCTTAAAGATCCCCAAGAGCTTTCATAAACAATGCTAGGTTTTTAATGTAGGCCCATGTGGAATGTTGGCCCATGTGGTATGTTTCTCAATAGTCTGAGAAGAAGCTTCTCGCCTTGCTTGTGCTCTGTCACAATTGAAATCGCTTGTCTATCCCCTCTAACTTTTGTTGCATCAAGGAGTTGTATCAATTAAGCGAAGAAGTAATCAAAGTTGAGAAGGTGTCTTATACAAGCATTAAGCATAGAAACTATCAAACTTGTTGTAGATGTTGTCATGAATGTCTACATCTGGACTTAGTTTTGTGTCTCAGTTACTTAGTGGATTGAGATGTTTCTCATGTGCCAACCAATGATGAACTAATTTTAGAACCATGATCCCAGCTAGTTCTACATAAAATTGTTGGATAACTGGGATGATTATTTATGGACAAAGTATATGATAGCATAGGTTATGTTTTTGTAAGACAATTATATTTATGTTATAAGAATTTTGCTTCAAAATTAATTTATTCTCTCATATGTGCTAAAGGGTTTAATGTTTCTTATGTTCACTAATATTTAGATTCTTTATCTAGGCACTTAATTAGGTTCCAACCTAACAAGGTGCTTCCTTGGATGAATAATAAATTTCCAACTCATGTCAATGCAGGTTACCTTGATCTTCTTTTCAGGAAATTTTCAGCCATCCTATGCACAGTAAGTGATATGTTATCTCTCTTGAAACATATATTTAATGCTCTCTTTTCGAAACTGCTGGCTTCTATCTTTTCTAATGATCTAACTCAGAGAAATTTTTTCTTTCTTAAACAGCTATATAGATATGTTATTTTAATCTTCCATCTATATAGACATGGGCTACAATTTCTATATTTGTCTATATATTAAGTTGTTTGCAAAACTCATTCTATTACTTCAATTTTTCATTGTGGTAATAGTGCTTCCTAATGGTCGGCAAATTGTCCTAGAAGCATTTGTCATGGTTTATGAATGCAAGTTTCAACAATTTAATGCCTTGGGCACATGGTACAAGGGTACAAACCCATTAAAACCAAAACAACATGGGTCCGTGTCATGTGGCTTTTCTACACAACCCCATTGAACTATATAGCAACTATTCTTAGGTAGAATTGAAAAATCTTAAATCTTAGTGCATTTTTATCTTGTTATGTAGATATGCTATCAAAATCTTTCATCTAGCCACAAACTAAATTTTTTTGTTTGGCCTATCGTAGTAAGTCATACAAATTCATTTTCTATTCCTTGAATGTTCCATTGTTGTATACTTATCGCCAACTAGTAAAATCTTGTTGATTGTTAGAGTAGAGGAAATGTTTGGCATGGTATGTAAATATCTTTGACATCATCACCAAGTTGTGCTTATCTCAACTATTGACGGTCTGTTACATGTATCACCTTCATCCATTGAATTCAGACTATATCACTAGCCATATTAAATTACTTAAATAATTGGACTAATATTTTTTCACCTCTTGTTACACCTTACCCCTTCCACTCTAATACATACAACTCTTGTAATTATAAATTTTGTTGGTTGCCTTTGAATATGTTTGCACTATCTCAAACTATTACCTTATATTATATCATCTATTTGAATTACACTTCATTTCTTTGAAATACTGGTAATTTTTATTTTTCTAGCAACTCCATACATCCATTTTAACATTGTTCTCATCATTGATACATTACACTTCTTTAAGCCCCTTCGCACTTTGGCTCGCCTCATGGCTGGCTATTGTTGTGATGGGCTCTATTTTTGGAAGATATGTGAAGGGTTTTTGGAAGATATGTGAAGGGGAGCCTTGGCGCAACGATAAAGTTGTTGCTTTGTGACCAAAAGGTCATGGCTTCGAATCTTGGAAACAACCTCTTACAAAAAGCAAGGTAAGGCTGCATACAATGGATCCTTCCCCGGGACCTCGCATAGCGAGAGCTTCGTGCACCGGGCTGCCCTTTTATTGATCCATTAACTTTTATATACTTTTTTTTTGTCTAAGGGGGACAATATAATAAAGAGTCAAAAAACTCGTAATCATTTCGACCATCTATTCTTTATAGGTCCAAGACTATTGAAAATGCTTACATGAATTTTATATCTATACATTTTGATTATTATTCTTTTCTTATTACAAAAATTATATATCATGTACCCCATTTCTCTGCTACCTATCTTAAACCCTTTAGTTTCTAAAATTTTTCTTCACAATTTATGTTTCAAATTAAACTTAAATAGGATCTCATCAATTAGTTCAATATCATAAGGAAATATACACCAAGGGGATCTATTTATGATTAGGTAATTTATCTAATACTATTGTAATGACATTGAGATTAACCCTTAATTTAAACCTGTAGCTGCGATCATGTGCCGCCCTCCTAATAACTCTGGCACTAATAACAATATTTCATAGATATCTTTTATTACATTAATGTAGTTAGTAGATATTTCTTCTTTAAAATTTACAATAATAATTATCTAGGGACTCTATCATTAGCTTTATCAAAATCAAAAATAATCACGTGTATTTTTTTCTTGTCTCTATAAAATTTATCATATGTTTCAAACTTTGCTACATATATCTTTTTTATCTCAATTTTATATGCTTTATTCTTATTTAATCTATCCTTATTTCCACACTTTTGCCAAACTTAAAAATGCGACTTCTTCAAACTTAGACCAAAACGACATGAGCTTAATTTTTGATTCATTCTATAGAATTACTTGTTGTAAAATTCAGTTCCTATTCCTTCAATTTTTCTTTGTGCTATTGCTTATTACTAATGGGTAAAAATTTTGCTAATTGCTATATCCTTGCTTTTTAATGGGTTGAGAATTTGTGTGCTAGAAACCTTTGTTACCTTTGTTATGGTCTGTAATGTGATTCTCAACAATCCAATGCCTTGGATGTAATAATAGGGCGTACCTAGATTCAGACCAAATCAACATTAGTCCATGCTTAATGGGTATCATCACAGAGCAATTTGATGGCTTAACAATTTTGATACTTGATAGTTAGGGTTGAAAAACCTTAAATCTAAACGCATGCTATCTTGTTAAACATCATTCTGATTCTGTTTCAATGTTTAAGCTACTCATTTCTTGTTAAAAAGTTTTATATTTTCTTTCAAATTAAAATTTCCATCCATCTACCGTCATAAATCCTATTCATTGATCGATTCTTTTATTCTTGGTATTTGATCCATCCATCTACCGTCATAAATCCTATTCATTGATCGATTCTTTTATTCTTGGTATTTGATATCTTGATAATTCATCTTCTTTTTCTTGGTTTGTATAGGGAAAGATATGCAAAAGGGTATTGTTCCATGTATGGTATATGTGGACAACGCAGTGATGGAAAGGCTTTGAATTGTCCTAACTACACACGTTCTATCAAGGTAACTTTAGAAAATCAATCTGATTTACCTTTCATTGTTTGGCCACAAAACATACCAATTCGGTAGCTTAGTCAGGTTGATAATTGATGGAGTATTTTTTTTTCTGGCTTCACATCTATTTCCCAACTCAAATAAAAAAATTAATTCCACTTTGATGTCAACGTAATATATTCCTTTCGGTATTCAGCCAGATGAATTACTTTCCTCAAAGATCCAGAGTTTGTGTCCAACAATCACTGGCAATGTATGCTGCACTGCAGAACAGTTCGAAACACTACGCGAGCAAGTACAGCAGGTTAGATATCTACCCTTGAATTTTTTTTGCTATTATAATACATTCCATTATTTTAACCTTTTCTACAATGATTATCATTCCATTATTTTAGCCTTTTGTATTGTGCAGTAATCTACAATGATTATACCCTAATTAACTTTTTAAATTAGAAGTGTAAACGAACCAAGCCTGATCGGGAGTTTTCAAACCGGTTCGAAAAATATTTGATTAGTATTCAAAATTATCGAATTCGAGCCCAACTTAAACAAGTTCGATAATTTTTTCAAGTCGAATTCGAACCCATAATATTTTGTTCGATGGTTCACAAGCCGCTCACGAGCTGAATTGAACTCTTGTTATTTTTATATAATTTTTATTTAAATGTGCTCAAATTAAGGTTCGAATACTTCAAGTTTAAGTTGTTTCGAATTATAGTTCAATTTTGCTCGAATCAAGGTTCGAATAATTTGAACCGAACTTGAGCTCGAATTTTATTTCAAACTGAGCTCAAGCTAGAATTATTTATATTTTCGAACTTCCAATCAAATATCATAAATATTTTTCGAGCTTGAACTCAAATATTAATATTTTCATATTATTCAACTAAATTCGATTTGTTTGCATCCCTAGCTTGAACTAAATGTAATAAATTATAATAATAAAAAATATAATAAATTATATATATATATATATATAAAATCATAACATTATATTGTTCAACAAAGTTGTGCCTTACGAGATTTTGAAATATAAAATTCATATATAATAGAATTTACATCAGTATCTTTAGCTAAATTTCATTCAATATAGAGTGTCAAGTGATTTTAAGAAAGTCGTCCTTCATTTTATTGCGAAATGCCGTTTAGAAGTAATAGTTAATCAATTTGGCTTGACTACAAGGCTGAAAGGAAAAGAGAACGAAAGTCTTATCCTCTTTTCAAACGATCTCAGCTAGCTCCGACGACAAGAAAAGGCAAAACAAGGACCCCTCTTGTTGGAGGGAAGAAGGATTAGGGTTGTTGTTGGTCGGTTGGAAAACAACAAAAGGAATGGAAGGAGGGCTGCTAGTCTTGAAAAGAGAAAAAGAAAAGAGAGCTACTGTGGGAGAAGGAGAAGAGAAAAACAACTAAGCTATGGTTGGGGGAAAAAAAATAGGAGAAAGAAGGAGAAGAAGTTGACACGTGGAGACTTGTGCGTGAGATGGTGGGAGAGAGGCAACTTACATGGAAGAGAATAAAAAAAGAAGAGAGAATAAGCTTTCTCAAAAACTCACTAACTCATTTTAAATCGAATCAATTTAACTCAATTAAACTTGGTTCGACCACAACTTAGTCAAATCAAGCCCAAATCAACCTCGATTTAGACCAACATACTCCTTATCTCCGTGCCTATCTGATGTATTTTGTTCGACCCCAATTTGATTAATTCTGCATCTTTACTTTGTATCCGATTCGTTTTTTTATTTATTTTATTAAAAAAATTATTACTTAATAAAATTTATATAGATAATTAAAAAATAAAGGATGGGCTACAACCCAGGATAGCCATACATCTGTCTTTGGTTATCGATACTAGCACTTGGAAAATGCAGTACAGCAGATAACTACAGCTGCAAATGAAGCACAAGAGTAGAAGAGAGCAGCACTACCAACTATAGATTCAATAGCTACACAAATTTGTCTCAAGCTCGAATTGCGGGGTTTACCCCGTGCTAGGCCCCCTCACCTAGGAGGCCGCTCGGCTGGCTAAATGGCCCTAATGATTTCAGGTCTTGGAGGGGTCCCCAGGTGAGGGTTATCGCCTTTTGCTACAATAGCTACACAAATTTGGTGAATTTCTCTCTGGAATTAAAGCAACCCATTATGGTGACTAAACCTTGCAGCGTATCTGTAAACTTCTATATTGCACCATATCCAAAATAAAGTAGTGTCTTCACCAGTTCAATTTCTATGTTTTGACGCAATTTTATTTAACAAAGAGTGCATATGTAAGTTTATGAAAGATGCAATATATTGGAGTGTGCTTTTATGGTATTGAATTGAGGAATATATTAGAAATAAACCTTAGGTATTCTCCTCTATCATATATGATTTGGTCATCTTGGTCTTACTATTTACAATCCAATAGTTTGAGTGAACTCCCTACTTATCTATCTCATCCATGGTCATCCCGATTGTAGGATAAATGAATGCAAACTAGGAAACACAGGAGATGACCACTTTAATTTTGAGCTCTAATGATAAGGTCGCTGATCGATTAACTAAGTCTTTAAGTAGTTCTAATATTAAATACATTTGTAACAAGTTGGATTTTCATAATATCTTGAACCTAGCTTGAGCATCTACTGTCCCTTTAACTATCTATAATTAGGTCCCAATAGTAAACAATTACGTTGTTAAGCTAACATGCCTTTATTTTTAATCTGATTCAGCTTCTATTTCTTTGAGGTACTTTTTTTTTCTATCAGTTGGTAATTTATTTATTATTTTTTAAAGGATTCTTACGGCTATTTGTAGGTGTCCTGCTTCTGCAGAAATATTTTCTCACATCCATTGCTTTTATCTTCCTTTTGTGGTTATTGTTTTCATCAGTTTTGTTATGAATATCTTTCACAGGCAGTTCCTCTTCTTGTTGGTTGCCCAGCATGCCTGAGAAACTTTTTGAATCTATTTTGTGAGCTTTCATGCTCTCCAGACCAAAGTCTATTCATTAATGTCACATCAGCCAAACAGGTGATTTCGTGTTTTCCTTGTATCAAAAAAGATGTACAGCAAGTGAGTTTTGCAACTTGTTAGTCTACTGCACATAATATTATTACTCATATGTCGTTCCTCCTCTTTTCTTTCTATTACCTTTTTAGTGTACTACTCTAAATGTTATTACATGCTTATCCATGTGCACCCTGCAGTAAAGCCTCATGTTGATTTTGTTTTTTAAATTTTGCAGGTAAATGGTAGCATGACAGTTGATTCAATAGATTTTTTCGTCACTCATCAGTTCGGAGAACAACTATTTAATTCATGTAAGGATGTGAAGTTTGGTACTATGAATACTCGTTCAATGGATTTTGTTGGTGCTGGAGCTCAGAATTACTCAGGTTAGTTTGACCGTAGTTATCAACCAAGAACTTAACTGATGGCCTTTCACTGTCATGTTGAGACACGGTAAATTTTTTGCATTGAATATACAACTTTTCGTAAAGCATTAAGCTAGAAGGCAACACCCCCTAGTATAATAATAAGGATAATTGCTAAATCTAGCTTGAGTTATTGATGTTTTAGTGAATCTAGAACCGAGTTTCAATTTCAACAAATCTATAGGTGTACTTTTTATTATTTAAAAGATCTAACACATTTCATAATATCTTATCATACTTCTTACCTAACATTTTAAATCACACAATTTCTTAATAGATTAGTCATTTGACTAAAAATAATATTTATAAAATTGTAACAGCTTATTTTTTATTTCATTCTTTGATTCAATTTTACTTAACATCAGTCATTAACTAATTGTGGGTCATAGTTTCATAAAAAACTCTTATTTTCAGCTTGTATGGCCTTAGAAACATTCTGTAAATAGGCAACTTTCAATAGTTTGATTCCTTTAAAGTGCTATATTTCACTTGGATTACGACTTGTGGATTGAATCGAGGCCACCAAAGGGAAACTAAATGCCCCTTTTGTAAATGCTTGGTTTTGCAGTAACAGTAATAAAAATTGCAATACTCTTGCTCCAGTGAAGCTCTTTGGTATAAATTAAGTGTTCCAGTTAATTAGCAACTCTATTTAGAATTTGTTTTTAAGCTTCTTCTAAAATCCTATTGTTGTTTAGAGTGGTTTACCTTTTTGGGTCGTCAAGCAAATCTTAATGAGCCTGGATCACCCTATCCAATTACATTCACATCATATATCAGTGACTTATCTGGAATAAAGCCTATGAATGCAACTACTTATTCATGCGGTGACTCTTCTATGGGCTGTTCTTGTGGTGACTGTCCTTCATCTGCTGTGTGCATTGACTCTTTGTCCCCAGCTCCCCACGTGAAGCAATCATGTTCAATCAAACTAATTTCATTGAAGGTAAATATTATGTTTGTGTTAATTTGAGTTTTTATCATGCCCTCCTGCCTAAAAAAAGGAAAAATCCAAAAATTCCCTAACATATGGATCTATTTTAGAGCTAATAACATTGATCATTCTTCATGATGCCGATTCATTATATTGAAGCTGGCTTGCTTACCAATACTTGAGGTGCTATTGTTTGTAAAGATTCTTAGAATAAACATAATTTGCATGTAATTGTTACATGTAATTCACGTTTCACATGATTTGACTTTTAATTGGTTTATGTTAATTTCTAGTTTTAATTCTCCTTTAAGTTGAAACTTCCGTCACAAATCAACCTTTTTCACCTTCCTTGTTTACTAGCATTTTCCTTGGCATTAAATGAAGTAAACACAGCCACATTGGATGCTAGAATAGGGCAGTTACAGATCATGCCATTTAATCTTTAGTCCACTTTGATTGGATGTGTGAGTGCTACATTTATTTAATGAACTCACATGCCTCATATACTATACTTCTAGAATGTCCAAGAAGCTTAAGATTCTTTAAACTCCCTGCCACTTCTTGAATTCAGTGGATAGATAAACTTCCTAGTTTTACAAAATGGAGGACTTTCAAGCTCCTTATTGATTTCTCATTTATACTTTTTCTCAAGGCTTAATCTTCATAATCTTTGTAATGCCAAAGATTTTAGTTTGCAGACATTTTAAACACAATGATCAATGCATATTAGTCGAATTCATATCATTTGATGAGTTGCAAATTTTCGATTTCAGCCTGTATAGTTTTTCTCAGAAGTGGCATTTTCTGATCCATTAGGAATGATCCTTATCTTATGCAGGTCAAATGCTTGGATTTTTCATTAGTAATCATATACCTCTTCATAGTTTGTGCTTTTCTAGTCTGGAATTTCGTTTATATAAAAAAGAAAGAAGGTCCTTTTAGAACAAAGCCATTGTTGAATGTGAAGGGTGAGAGTTCTAATGACAAACAGGAAACGCATGTTTCACAGGTGCTTTCTCTGATTTTATTTTTTTTCTTAACTCTCAATTTTCAACATGTGAAATGTCTGAATTTTATTTCTTTTTTTAAGCTTGAACAAATATTTATGGATTATGAGTATCATCTAAATTTTGGTAGGAATGATTAGATTGTTCTCTTTTATCGCGTTTTACTATTTATCTCTTTTTGGATTTATGCACCTATAATTCAAATGCAGATAGTGTTTGATAGAATTTGCAAGCTGAAAATGTATTTATTTTCTGACTTCCATGGTTTGGAGAATTATATTAATGGTATTAAGAATTGGCTTTGTCACTACTAGAAGTGTTCCATCAGATATAGTCATTCATTTTGTTAAAAGATAGTACAATATAGATATACTATAGCAAAATGTCAAACAAACAAAATAACAAAAAGTACTGCAAATAAAACAGACCTGTTTTCTAGCAAGTCGAGGATCTATAAACTGTTGGAGCAATCTAGGTGCCCTAGGTTTTGATGTTTGGGCGGTTTAAATTAGGTTTATTGTTGTATTTGATATGCATTGTGAGTGTAAAGGATACAAGTACAACAAGGAAAGTCCAAGTGTGATCTTAGCAAAGGAGGAAAGTCCAAGTGTGAATCTTGGCGGTGTAAGTCCAAGTATGTAGTCTTGGCAACATAAGTCCAAGTGTGACTTGGCAATGGATGAAGTCCCGGAGGCGCGGCCTCTTGGCGGTGAAGACCTGACAACTATGACAAGGCCAAAGGAAGCTCCAGAAGGTAAGGCATGAAGGATAGGGAGGTATCCGAGGGACGCGAGGCTGATGGAGGAGGCTAGAAGGCTAGGTCTAGGTTGGTCGAGCGAGGACGAGTGCTGAGTGAATGTACTCGGTGGGGTCAAATCCTAGGGTTAGGGTTTGACAAGTTGAGTGCCCGACGACTACGAAAATAGTCGAGCGGTACTGTAGCAGCCAACTGGATACTGTAGTAGTTGACTGGTACTGCAGCAGTCAACTGTTGCACTGTAGCAGTTGATTGGTATTGAGTCGTTGGCTTGTAAAGGTCGAATTCCACTTAAGACCAATCGACTAGTGTATACACCAGTCGGCTGGTGGCGAGAAACACAATTTGTGTTTTCTTCCGCTCTCTATTTAAGAGAGCTCAGCTGTTTGATCATGGTTGACGAAATAAACTTGGTTAAGGTCTATTAGAAGTCTCCTAAGTGCTCTAAGCTTCTCTTGTGATCTAAGGATATTTGAATCAAGGTTGTGGTGAGGTTTCTCCACCGAGAAGGAGGCTTGAGCTAGTTGGAGTTTTCCAGGGAGTCATCCACAGATGGATCATGATCGTCCATCTTACGGACAGCCGTGGAATAGAAGCTTTATCTCCGAACCACTAACGTGTCTTTGTGGTTTGTTTGTCTTCATTTTTCTTGTTTTAGTTTAGCTTTCTATTTGTTAGTTTGTTTTGTATTCCGCTGTGCACTAACATTATAGAAAGTGAACGATTTGGGTGAGACGCTATTCATCCCCCTCTAGCGACGTCAAGGTCCCAACATAAACTACTCTATCTACTACTAAAACCAATCAAGACTTTAGAATCAACTTTTGCCTACAAAAACTAGAGGTCAAGGAAAATGGAAAATAGAGACAATTTACTAGGTGGTTAAACAAAAAATATGTGCAAGAATTTTAATCATAATTTGAATTTAAAAACCTAGATTTATCATTCTTATTTTATATAATTTAATCATCACCATTTAGTATCACAAAAATTCCACTCCTTATTTACCGTTTGTTATCGCCAATCATTCAATTCATTCGATTTTCATCATCTTTTATCATAAAATAAACCACTTTTAAATATCAACTTTTACAATATATCCACTAAGAAGTGAATGATTGGACCGGTGATATTCAATGATATAAGAGTCTTACACAAATAGATATTAACCATGGGTGGTCCCTCATTACCATGTCTCTATGGACGGTTGGGTACTTTGGTAAAAGGATTGGTGGTTTTACTTTTTAGTATTTCTTATCACCATTTATAGTAGTCATATTTCACTTTAAATTTTTACATAACAACTTCCACCTTGGATTCACATCTTATTGGTTAGTTTGAGGGACTCTTACGTAAGTTACCTTGTTTTTAAAGGTTGTGCTAATTTAACTGCATATAAGTAATGGGTCTCTAAATTCAAGTTTATAGCATCAAAAAGGTGTACAAGTATATACTTACAAATCAGCAAGCAGCAAGTATATAATTGAACAACTTTTAAACATAAATATAATAAGGTTGTTTAGGGTTTAGGGGGCATATACATTTCGTGGAAAAATAATAGTGTGCAATGCCATTAATAGTAATACTGAAAATAACATGTAATCAATTCAAAAAATAAATACATAAAGCTTTAAATTGACGGAGCTTTATTGTTAGTAGCAGCAGCTGAGTGTCAGCAATAAGGAGACATTATAAGAATGTTCTGTTTATCCAACAATGGGATAAAAAGACCCTATGGTTTAGGATAGGCAATTTTATTTTTTCAGTCAATGACACGAAACACACAAGCCAATCAAATCCAAATAACAGTAACAAGTAATTATTAGTACAGAATTGACGACCATTTCCCAATATCAAAAGGAGATTACTCACGAAATCCTTACCTCCAAATTGATATTGATTGGGGTTGGTTGGCTCTCTGATCTCAAAAGCCAATCTTATCAAATTATGGTGGATGCCAACTTCGGTGTAAAAAGGGAATAGGAAGGAAATCGAACAGATTGGGGGTGCTAAGGAGGGAAATTGACTGCCCTTTGATGTCATATGGAGAGGGTGACCTTGGAAAAGGGAAACAGCAAAAAGGAGAAAAAAGGCTTGGGAAAACAGGGGTGGCGATGGTGGCAGGGTTAGGCATTCTCCTCCGTCTGATATAGATAGAGTAGAATGTATATGAGTCAGGCATGCTACTTTTCTTTCTGTTAGCTCATAGAGCCAATTGGTTGTTGAGTTCTTTTTCACTGATTCTCTTTCATTGTATGATAATTCCATCTAGGATAGTTTGCAATTTTGAATTTTCAAATGTGAACAGTTGGCACATTGGTTATTTGGTTGTTGAGTTCTTTTTATCCCATTGTTGGATAAACAGAACATTCTTATAATGTCACCTTATTGCTGACTGCTACTAACAATGAAGCTCCGTCAATTTAAAGCTTTATGTATTTATTTTTTGAATTGATTACATGTTATTTTCAGTATTACTATTAATGACATTGCACACTATTATTTTTCCATGAAATGTATATGCCCCATAAATAATTGAATCTTATGCATTATTTTTATGTTCTTATTGCTTCCCTTAAGTTGCTTGGCTGCAATTATGAGCATGTAGCTTGCTATGTATTAATCATCTTAATGATGGCTCGTTTTTAATCTATAGACAACTGCAATGGTTCCTTCCGGTCTTAAAGCGCATGATCCCTCTGTCATTCAGCTATATATGTCAAATTTTTTCAGGTAGATGTCTATTCTACGTTGGAAACCTAGACTTGTGTATTTTGTTTTATTTGATATTCCTGTCCAATGTGTTCAACAAGTTGCTTGCTTTTGTAGGAAGTATGGAACCTTTGTTTCCAAGAATCCAACTCTTGTCTTATGCATATCATTGTCTATTCCTCTTCTTCTGTGCATAGGTCTTATTCATTTCAAGGTGGAAACACGTCCTGAGAAGGTATTCTTTAGGACAACTTTTGGACAATGTTAGTAACCGACATTGTTGTATTTGAAAATCTTTTTTTATTGGTTATCAATGTATTTTCTGGTTTATTGTTCTTGTTATGAATTTGTAATTTCATGTTCATTCACAGTCGAACAAGTTGGATGAGCCGAACAGGTTTGACCAGCACAATGGTAGGATGACCCAAATGAGAGGGATGGTCTGGACAGGCCTGAAAGGAAAAGCAGTTGAACCAATTGGAATGAAAAAGTGAACTGGTTAGACTGAGTGGACAACCAATCAGATTGAATAGGTGGACTAGGTTGGATCGAGTGGATGGATCGATTGGAATGAGCTGTCAAACCCGTAGCATTAGGCAGGTGGACACATCTGATCTAGTGAATGAAGATCAGATCAAGAGTGGATTAATTGAATTGAGCGGGTAAACCAATGAGACCAAGCATATAAACCTGAGGGCTAGGTTGAGTGGAATGATTTAAAAGATTTTAAAAAATACCTATTTATAATTAATAGCCGTGAATGCTGCCATGGGGTCATGGCACCCTCCATGACCTCGCAGTCGTAGTGCTGGTATTGTGTCCGCTTGCGCCGATGGACACGACATGAAATTTAAATTCATGGGAGTAGCTTCAATAGATGATAAAGTGAGAAAAACTATATTGATATGATATAAGCATTTCCAAAGACCATGAATATATTTGATAGTTATAGAATAGATTAAAGTGAAAAAGTAAGAATAGTGAGGGACTAATCAAAACTTCAGTTAACTTAGTAAATAAAAAATTATTTGATTTTAATATTACTAGAACATGGTAGTAAATAACCTTGTCTGAACTTCAATGGAAGAATAATAGTTATGGAAGCCGACTATAGATAATTGGAAGAAACACTGCTTGACTGATGTTGATTTGTAATTTGTTTTTTTAGGGGTTGTGGATTGGAAGCTCTGTTTTGTATATGCCCCTGAGTCCTGACTCATTTCTTAACGTGATTTGATTTTTGATGCTGCAGTTGTGGGTTGGGCCTGGAAGCAGGGCTGCTAAAGAGAAACAGTATTTTGATAGCCACCTTGCTCCTTTCTACAGAATAGAACAGGTATATATAATAATAGTTTTAAGTTTCAGTCCTTTATTATCTAACAAGCTTCACTTGTATATGTGGTTGGGTGAAATCATGGAAACTATATCTTGTTAATATTGAAGAATGACAGGAAGTAGTGACGACTAAGTCCTAGGTAGAAGATTTCAAGTGTATATGATTTTAAGGCTTTATACAATGGCGCGTCCATAGTAAATCTTAAGATGATCGAAGCTTATAGTTCATTTCTGTTAGACACCACTTTCACCCATTATTTAGTCAGCCACTTTTCATGCTAATCTACAATGTGTATGTGCATTTTTGGCATAAAATTATGAGCGGACACGGTTCACTCAAATATATCAATGGAAACTGAAAGCAGAGTACCTAAAAGAGATTGAAAGAATTAAGAGAAGCAGAAATAGCAGTATATTCCAAAATGTGACTGAGGATCAAGCATCTCAGTTGATGTATAAACCAAGGTTCAAAATCTCAAGCTGAAATGGAAGTTAGGTTTTGGAATGATACTCTTTTGGTAGTTGTGCCGATATTCAGATGTATGGTGCCGGTAGTGAATTAGAGGTGAAGATTATTACTTTTTGTTCCATTTGGAATGAGTTTTGATACTATCTTGTATGGGCATGAGCTAAAAAATAATAATATTATCTTGACATAATTAAGACAGCAACACACAAGATATTATTTGTTTAAATTAGTATCCAGTTTTGGTAATTTATCGGAATGATATGATTCGATTGATCCACCTTGCATAGAATGAGCTTTCAAACCATAGTATAGATTGTTGATTGCTATGCTTGCACTTATATTTGGCTTAACAACTCGAGAGTTGCAGAGATGAGATCCTCTTATGCAATACCTTCAATGCTCCATCCTTTTGTCTTAAATACTTTGATTATGTGTTTCCCACACTATGTACAGCGAAGCATGGATGCATGTGTTTAAGAGCCAAGAAAAGCGAATAATTTTATTCCACATCAGATATCTAGCAATTTGCACCTAGGACATGATAAAAACAAGTATAAATAAGAGCTCAGCCCTCCTAGTCCAGGTTGCAGAGAATCCTCCATCACCTACATTGGGGTCTCTCTAATAGCTTTAAGAGCCAAAATCTTGAACCATGAATATGAATATGAAGAATTTTAAAAGGTGAATAAGTGTCTGGTCTAAATGACTAGATTAATTACTCATTAATTAATTACTATATTAATTAATTACTCATTTGTGAATTACTGCATTAATTGATTTTTAAGTTGATTAAAAAATACTGTATCAAATCCTATATTAATTTATTTCAAGTTGAAAAAACTTATAATCAACATTATTCACTGAAAAATATCACTTTCTTTGCTGCAGTATATTCTCTAAAGTAGTAAAATTAAGTGTGTTATGCAGGATAGTATATCATTTAAACTAGAAACTAGAATAATTCTGAGCGTGTTTATTTGGTGCTAATAGCATGATAAAATTGTATTAGACAATAGGTGTTAATGCAAAATTTAAATGACTTTTTAATTGGTGTAGACTTATATTTAGAAGCATGTAACTATTGAAATTATATGGGTACGTTAAGGTATCAGAACCATACTATTTGGGTCAGAACGAAACTCGGGCACGGATTGAAATTTCAAACCTGGGTTTATACATCTTAGAATTTTTAAGATTTTCTGTTTTGATGGTCATCATTTATTGACCACCCATTAGCTCAGTTGGTTAGAGCGTCGTGCTAATAATGGTTATCATTTGATACTAATTTGGATTGTTTCGCAATATAGAATTATTTTCTTAGTCATGCCTTGTAAGAAATTTTCATTGTATCTAAGTTCAATTGTGTTTTGAATTTTCTTCTGACCAAGTTGATTGGAAAAATGTTATTTTGCAGATTCTGCTGGCAAGCGTTTCACCCTCAGTTGGTGAGAGACCACCCAGTATTGTGACTGAACAAAATCTGAAGTTGCTTTTTGAAATACAAAAGAAGGTAGTTTAAATTCCTTAAATCTACAATTCATTGACAATCAGCAGTATTGTGATTGTATTTGTCCACCAATCTTTCAAGGTTGATAATCTTCATGCAAACTATTCTGGATCCATGGTTTCTCTTTCTGATATATGCCTGAAGCCACTGGGTAACGATTGTGCCACACAAAGTGTTCTACAGGTGCAATATGTTTTTTCTTTCATGATTTCTCTTAGATCTAGAAAATTAATATCAAAACGATCAATAGAGTTTTACTACAATCAGGAGATTATATTCTGTTTGCACTCAACTTTTCTCTTCTTAAGGGCAAAGGAAAAGGGTGACATTCTGGTTCTCGTGAGGCCAAAATTGTAGAAGAAAATGGTCATGCTTTATGATCTGAAGTTTTGAGAGCTTGAAGATGTTATAACTATACGATCATTAAAATTAATGGTGTTTAATCTATAGTGCATTTTTTTTGATAAATCTCTAATGCAAAATCTTACTACTGTAGAACTTCATTGGAGAGAGGAAAAAATGGTTATAATATGATTTATACTTGATTTTCAAGGAAAACAATGAAGGAAGCTTTCTCTAGTTCTGAAATCTTCAAGATGATTTAAGGATATGATTAAGACAAAATATCAAATAGAAATATATAGTTAAGACCAAATAATTAGATATTATTTGCTACTATAGAATTTTGTGGTTCAAGAAATTGATATATGTGCTCACTTGCATGATTTGTCTCATTAAAACCAGTAACCACCATAAGCAGGAGTAAAAGGAATTTGTCATAGAAAAGGGAAAATGCATATTGCATTGGAATATAGGAGACCTTAATTGATTTCTGGGATACTAATTCTTGGTATTTTATTGAGCAAAAGAAAGAGGATTAAGTCAAATATCATTTCATGTGTTGATTTTGCCAATGCTTTTGTCTTCCAATTGATTTCACAAGGAAATCTTTACCTGACTAAATATATTTCTGTAAATCTTTGCCTGACTAATTATGTTTCTTTAAATCTTTATCTGACTAAATGTATTCTTTGTTTACCAGTATTTCCAAATGGACCTTCAAAACTATGATACCTATGGTGGTTTAACGCATGCTGAGTACTGTTTTGAGGTAAAGACCTTTGGGTTTTGCATTTGAAGTTCTATTATGGTTTCAGGATCATTGATACAGACCACCTATAGAAACCTGGCAATACATATAGTTTTGCAGGATTGAATCTCACTTTGGGCCAAACATGAAGAATTAGACTTCTGTTTGCTGTTCTCATTCTAATTACTCCTACTTGCAAACCTCAATGGATGAACATGGTCAGCTAATCTCAAATAGTTAGAACCATGGTTTAGAAACAATCCTTTAGCTTCCTGTACAAACAATCATTGTTAATATGTAATCCCTTTACTTGCACCATTAGTTTTCATGCTAGTTATTCCATTCATTAAGTTATTAGCATCAAGCTTATAAGAAATAAAACACCTTTTTGCTCCTTTTTCAAGGTCTTTGGCACTATGACTAGTTAGAAGTTCAACAAGAAGATGCTTATGCAGACCTTTTCATGGTATGAAGATTAAGATTATTTGAGCTTTCCCACTTAGCATACAGCTCTTGCTAGAAGTGGGTTTAGCTGGCTCATGTTTTCCAGGGGCATAATCTATATCAACCGCTCATGTTTTCCAAGGGCATAATCTATATCAACCATACTAAGGGGAAAAAAAATTCAATGTTGGGGCATAAACCATATCGGTTATACTAAAGGCATTCAATTGCCCTCTTTCCATCTCTAATAATTGGAATATCAAGGTTTGATACTATTCATAGGAAGGAAAACTGAAGAATAACAAATTATAATTATTAAATTGAGCAAACAAGTACATAGGTGAATTTTTATAATCTCCTTCGGCCGAAACACATATGACATAAGTCTCTTGTATATGAAATTGACAATGAGTGTACTGTTTTAATTTAGACAATTTATTTCCTTTGATAAATGAAATTATCCAAATTAAATTACTCAATATAATGTTCTAAAATTCAACACAAAATATATCCTGAAAACCATTAAAAACTTTATATATCCATATATTAAAACATGCTAAAAAATGTAACTATCATAAAGATTTATCATGGATAAACTATGTTGGTGCCCACATATCCTCAATAAATTATAATAAAATATTTTGGAAATGAAATGCCCGTAAATCATGTTAAAATGAGATATAAACAAGAAACTATGATATACCTTATACATGATCTAATTCTTGAATACCCAATTATGCCCAAATTTAACCCTTGTCATCCATTCTAAAATTTGTATATCAAAATACTCTCCATTTCTTGTTCATCATGCAAATTTATATACACAAAGCATGGTTTAAAATTACATAGTGTCTGACGGAATGACAAATTTCGTCCATTTTGACGCACGACACCGACATCGCAGGATGTAACGGAGGCGCTGCAATCCCGTGGGGTTGTTGAGGTTGTCGTGATCCTACAATTTTTTTTCTTTTTCTTTTAAAAAATTATTTTATCATTTTTTGCATTTCAATTTATTTTAATATTTAGGTTAATTTTTATTTTAATTAATATATTTTATATTAAAAAAAATACTAAAATCGATCATAAATTGAAACTCCATGGATCAAAATTTTCAACTATGACACAAAGTTATCTATATAATAGACCTTGAGCTTAGGAAAACATTAAATTCCATTCCTCTAATAATTTTCTTTGCACAAAATCAATAAAATGCAAAATTAGTCAATTAATTAAGATATCAATGAACATATTTAAGAAAAAAATCTAGAATCGTAATTAATCAATTAATTGTATCAAAATCTAGATCTAGATTTAATCAAACTAATCTAATTTAGAGTGTTTTTCATTTTTATTTTTTTTTCAAAATCTTTTGACAAAAAGTAGAAGGGGAGTCTTGGCGCAATAGTAAAGTTGTTGCTTTGTGACCGAAAGGTCCCGAGTTCGAATCTTGGAAACAACCTATTGTAAAAAACAGGGTAAGACTGCATACAATGGATCCTTCCCTAAGACCCCGCATGGCGGGAGCTTCGCACATCGGGCTGCCTTCAACATCTTTTGACTTTTTTAGTGTTTGGAGTTTGGACAATGGAAAATTATGGTTAACAAGAAACTTATTTGTTGGTCAACTGTATTATAGGGCATTTGGGGAATACAATTATCGGACATGAAAAAGGGTTACTTTACTCCACAAAAGCATCCCCTCATTCTGCCAATCCATCCTCATACCTGTCTACCTCTATTCCCAAACAATTATCATCCTACCCATACAAGGATGTATATTTTAAACCAACTTATCCAACCAAATAATCATTCTGCCAGTCCTTGAGAAATTCCTCTTAACCATCACTTTAATGATGGCAAGAATAGCACTTCCAATAAACACTGGAAATGGCATCACCTGGTCCCTATGTTCAAGTCAAATTCACCTACTCTGTTTGCAGAAGGAGAAAAATCGGCATTAGTCATGTAGCAGTAGGCTTTTGGCTGTGTTATGTCTAGGACTTAAGGCTGGATGACACAATATAGATTCTTGGAGGCAGTAAGCAGAGAGATAAATCTGTCTGTCAGGTGCTTGCTGCTGTCTTAGGGGATCAAGTGTGCCATGATGTTGATGAAAGAGGTATGAGGCTTGATTTTTTTTGGTTCTGGACTGAGGTTTGATAGATTGCAAGATTCGATGGTGACAGTGCACATTTAGAGGAGGTGAATATATCTTGTCTCTAGAGTGCATGAATAATAGTTTGAACCTATGTGGGAAGAGTTGTCAGCTTTGTCACGTCTATGGGAGATAAGCTCAAACTGTTTGGATGAAAGTTTTTGTTATTTTTATTGTATATATGGTGTTAAAAATGTTGTATTTCATTAATTTTTTTTTGCTATAATTAGCTGATGTCAGAGGTAGCTATAATATAAATATATGCAAATGAAAATTACTTAAGTTGATCTCTCTTACCACATTATTCTTATTCTCCACTTTGCTTATTGCACATGGCTTTTAATTTATCATATGACATCTCAAATTGTTTCAGCATTTCTCTTCTGATCAAACCTGCCTGAGTGCGTTCACTGCTCCTCTTGATCCAAGCACAGCTTTAGGAGGATTTTCTGGAAATAACTACTCTGAGGTACAACTATATTAGCTTGCTTCTTATAATACAGTGTTCTGACTATTCTGTCTGCAGGCCTCAGCTTTTGTTATAACCTATCCTGTGAACAATGTGCTTGATGAGACAAGCATTGAATTCAGAAATGCTGTTGCCTGGGAGAAGGCTTTCATTCAGTTAATCAAGGTTCATCTTTCCTTAACACTTAATCATTTATGCTTCTGTATGATTCTTTATAGCCGGCCCGTCCTAGTGGGATAAGGCTTGGTTGTTGTATAATTCTTTCAATGCTCAAATTTCTTTAAATTGCTTGTTGCTATCTCTGAGGGTTGAAAGGCCCTGTGATTACTATTTCTAGATTTCTGTACTCTGTACATCCATTTGAACTTGACATTTTTTATTTCCTGCACAACTCCATCCATGTATATTATATTTGTGCATCATTTCTAATGAGATACTAGTAGGCACTTACCTTACAATCTTTCTCAGAAAAAATGTTGATCATTGTCTTTATATCCTATCGTGCGTGCTGATGAATATTGTTACCATTGTCTTTTCTTGGCAAAATTTTGATAGCACAAAAATTGTGACAGGATGAAATTGTACCAATGGTACAAGCTCAAAACCTCACACTTGCATTTTCATCAGAAAGCTCCATTCAGGAAGAGTTGAAAAGAGAAAGCACTGCTGATGTTATAACTATTTTAGTAAGCATATTACTGTTAATGGAAGCTTTTCATTCCACTAGGAAGTTTATCTGGATAAAATGCCCAGGCAGTAGTATTCTAAAGTTCATCCTAATACATGCAGGTGAGCTATCTTGTAATGTTTGCTTATATATCCATCACATTGGGAGAGAAACATCAGTTATCTTCCATTTTTGTTTCTTCAAAGGTATCATAATTCTCAACTCTTGTTTCTACCCTTTTGTATGTCCTATGGTTTATGCTATTTCCTGAAAGTAATGATTTGCACAAAATTTTAAACATGGACTTTTGTAGTAATTTTTTAGATTATTTACTATCTAATTACTTTCCATTTTCTAAGAAATGTTAGCTTTTGATTGTCACCTCTGTAGTAATTTCATTGTTTGTAGTCTTATCATAGACATGCAATCATACCAGAATTTTTAAATTTAATGCACGATGGCAAATAACATAAGCATGGCATAGTCATTGGAGAATGATATCTTTTTTTGTTTTGTTTTTTCTATTGAATTGCTAGTTTGAATTCTATTATACTCATTTGTTCATGCTTGTTTAATATACTTTCCCTTTAGGTGCTTCTTGGCTTATCTGGTGTAGTCCTGGTCTTGCTCTCTGTTCTTGGATCAATTGGTTTCTATAGTTCCATTGGAGTTAAGTCAACACTCATCATCATGGAAGTGATTCCTTTTCTAGTTTTGGCTGTAAGTCCTGATTCATTTTAGACTTCCAATTCTATCTAAGATCATCATATCAAAATAAAAGATTTGATTTGAAATGGGAAATTTCTTATTTTTGTGTGTTGAACACTTGAACTTGTATATTATAACTCTCCAGTAGGAAAATGGTATGATTTAAAATTCTCATCTACAAAACTCAAGTACTTTTCATGAAAATAGAATTCGAAGAGCATAGAAGTTTCTGCTTAAGACAAAATGTCCCCAAGTTGGAGAAACTAGATTGATGAGGATTAGATGTCCTCATAAGAAAGCGATAAATCACTTCAATAATAAGAAACTAGCATGAAGCATGGCAAACTGGCTCATTGATTGTTTTTATGTATTTTTTCATATACGTAAATTTCAATCATCTAGTATCCTCATCACTTTAATTTTTTATTCGGCTTCCAAGGATACTGAAATCCTGGTATTTTATCTTCTCAAAGATCTTTTCCTTCCTGTAATGAATATCTTGAGTCACACCTGGGTAGCAAATTAATTGTCATTGCTTAGAAATTGAAGTAGAGAAGGTGAGCTTCACTGTCGGAGCCATGTCTTAGGTTATATTGACTATGCTTATGCAGATAAGACTGTCTTAGGAAAAACTATACTTGTGGTACTTAGTAGTTACTAATTATTACCATGTCTCTTCTCTCTCTCTATAGAGGCAATAGAGGGAAGAATTATTGGATCTCATCTTACTGAACAAAGCTCTACTTTATATATCTGATGAAGGTAGAGTGTAACATCAGAATGGTATGACTTAAAATAGTCATAAGAATGTAATATAATAGTATTACCCAATAGTCTATCAATAAAATGAGGAGCTCCTAGAGACTTGCAAACTTATTCTCTAACTATTCTTCAACCAATCTTGTTGGAGAGAAATGTCAAATGATGAAAAGATAGTCCACCTCAATATCTTTGGTATGCTCATAAAAAGTGGTTTGTCCTAAGTGCTAGAGTGACTTTTTTACCCAATCTTGTAAGCAAGTTTCGGTCAACGAATGTGCAATTCCATGATGTAGATTTGTGTCAATTAGCAGATCCAATATAATCTACATCAAAGAACTTTAATTTGTTTAACTTGTACTTTTTTCCCTTAAATACAATCCATTTTCAGGAGTCTTTTTCAACACAGCTTTACATCGACTCTACCTATGGAATAACTATTCCCACTCCAGACAATATATCTAGTCTTGTAATAAGTGAGGTAGATGAGTTTGCCAATCATAAGCTGATAACTATCACCCCATGTGCTTTCATAATAGGTTTTCCAACATTCACAACTATATTGGAAGACAATTACATTTCAAGTTGACTTCTCAACCCTCTAGCCGGCTTGAAGTCGTATCTATGATTGTTGCTCGAATATAATGTTCTTTTTCACTGAACCCTTGTACTTAGTTGGCTCTTAGGTCGATTGACATGCTCCAATTGACTAATTCCACTTCAACTAAATCCAATTGGCGATCCCTCTTTAACTTGGCTTACACACTTGTAAGCCTATGCAAAATTTCAAACTAAGTTAACAACTTTGGACAATAGTCCCTCAGTGAAGGCTTCAACAAGCCTCTAGGTAGTAGGCTTCAACAAGCCACTAGGTAGTAGGCTTCAACTAAGCCACTAGGTAGTAGGCTTCAACTAAGCCACTAGGTAGACTATCCCTACCTAACTAAACACATCATCTTTGATGATGCTTGCCAAAAACACGAAACTCAAAGTCTAAGATTACATATTACTCTCATAATCTCTTAGTTCTCATACCTTCAGGTGTTCAACCTCATCAATCCTTCTTGACATAGAGTTCACCTTCTCTCCAACTGTCTGATCCATCTAATGCTCAAAGCTCTCAAAGCTTGCTTTATGCCATCTAACTCTCTGCTTCTAAGTCCTCATTTTGAGTCATTCTAGAGTTCACCTTGCATTAGGCTAGATGCACCAACCTCCCCGAGCTTGCTCCATTCCATTTGATCCTCCTCTCATTCTAAGTCCACCTTGTAACAAGCCTCTGAGCCTTCTAATCCCCGATCTCATTTGCAAGGATTCAATGCTCATGCCCTTGAATATCTTCCAAGCTCTTCCAAAGCCCTAACTCTCATTATAGACTTTCAAGTCATTGAGCATAAACCCATTTGACTGCACCAACCTTGGGAGTTCATGTGCACTATTTCAAGTCCCTACACACTTTGTGTATATAATAATAACACTTGTTAAATCTAACAAATTATTTCCAAACACATTAAAATAACATGGCTGAACCTCTAAACCATTGGACGCATCAATTCCCCAACATGAGCAACTAGGACGAGAGTGAAAGGAGTAGAAAGGGAAGCGTTCTTGAATTCTTAACATCAATCCATCAGTGATGCTTGTACCACTGATATTGCCTAAATGAATTCCTTTTTTATGTTTCCAATTTGAATATATTGGCTATATGAGTTGTTTTCGAAATCCATGCAACAGGGCCACCTATATTTTCCACTCTTCATGCAAGAGGTATTTCTAAGTTACCCTTTTTTGGAGAGAAGAGGAACGCTGAAAAGGTGAAGGGATAAAAGAAAACAGGACATTCTGTACAGAGAAAACAAAAAGCTAGGGAATAATAATTACTAGATCTGGGGTCCTATTTCAGTTGCACCACAATCATAGTTCAGTGGAAAACAGAAGCATCTCTACTAAAAATGTGAAGGTTTCTTTTTATTGAGAGAGACCAAATTGTTCCAATTTGAATCCTTCTGTAGTCTTTAAGGTGCATTGTTATAAGGTGTCGAAGGTCTTTGAAATGGAGTTCTTCAATAGAAGGTGAAAGATATTTGGGATTGGAGCAATTTCAACCATCCAATTGAAATCTACAAAGGCAAAAAAGCAAACATATACTTTTTCATTCAGAGAGGATATAGGGAAGTGTTAGTACTGAGAATGCCAAGGAAGACAAGTCTAAAACGGGGAACTCTTGAACCATGAACAACAAGGAGGCTGTAAAGTCTGTGGACCAAGAGCAAAGAGTTGCCTGCAAGGGACCATGTTAACTTGTCATCTCAGAATGTCGTAGGGATATTAGCTAGGTGAAGGATAAATCTGATTTTGCTACAGAAAAGATATGACAATCTTACCACAACTATTGTAGTTTATTGAAAGTGGAAAAGTTATGGTAAGTGATCATGTAACAAATGAGATTTTTTCCTGTTTAATACAATAAAAATGAGATTAGTGATCATTTTCAGATTTTCATTTGCTGAAATGAGATCAGGAGATCCAGTATATAGCTTGTTTTGAAACAGCCACAACCAAGAACTAGCATGTGCCATCAGGGTAATAGTAATAAGAACATCCTAGACACCTTTATATTCCACTTTCTGAAAATGTGATTTCCTTATTTTTCTGAAAAAAAAAATTGTGTACTGATTATCTAAAAACTCATCCATCAAGCAGTTGATGATCCAATAATAAGATTTTTTTTTGGTTAACCTGTGATCATTTTTCCTGTTTTCATTTTGAATTTTAGGTTGACTGAAATGCTCAATGTAATCATAGTTTCCGTGTTCTGGCTCCCTCTTTTAAATTATTTTTAGCTAAAAGCTTTTGATCTGTGGTTATAAACAGGTTGGAGTGGATAACATGTGTATCCTTGTCCATGCTATTAACCGACAACCATTGGAGTTACTTTTAGAAGAACGGATTAGTAATGCACTTACAGAAGTTGGTCCATCTATCACCCTGGCTAGTTTGTCTGAAGTTTTGGCTTTTGCTGTTGGTAGTTTTATACCCATGCCAGCATGCCGTGTTTTCTCTATGTTTGCTGGTAGAGTCATCATATTTCAGCTACATTTTCTTTTATGTGAACTTTAAATCCTGTGCTAGATTAATTGAATCTTATTTTTTTTCCTCTGCAGCACTGGCAGTTTTGTTAGATTTCCTTCTACAAGTTACAGCCTTTGTGTCATTGATAATATTTGACTCCTTAAGGGCTGAAGACAAAAGAATAGATTGTTTTCCATGTATTAAACTTAGATCGAGCAAGGCTATCAGTGAAGGTGTGTTAAAAATAATAAATAATCATCAAAGTTGACAGTCAATTCGCTTTCAAATTTTTGTTTTTTTTTACAAGAATCTGTTGGTAATGTGTGATCATGATCAAATATTGTTAATTTGTTCATTAGGTGCTGCCATACAAGAACTTGGATTACTTGCTCGCTACATGAAGGTCTAGTCCAAACTCCTTTTTAGGTGACCAAATGCATAGGATATTGATCTCATGTGTGCTCTTTTATTATTCTTTATTTTATCTTTTAAGTTTATCAACATTAAAAAAAAATGAATATTCCCAAATGGACTTGTTTGGATTGAGGGATATGAAGGTACAAACAACTTTCTCACATACAGAGTTGTGTTGACAATATTTATATAAATAGGCATAAGTTTTCTCATAATCCACACAGCTAGGGTCTTCCTTTACATGTGAGATCATTTATCTATATATATATATATATAGCACTAGGACATGGAGCCTATGGAGCATAAAATCAGTGTAATGATCAATGATAACTAGGATAATACACAAACATGAGGACATGGAACAAAACTAAACTGTTAGAGCATTATTATGATTTCTAAAATGGTCCTTAATGACAACTAGGGTGAGCCATTCCTTTCTTAGCCTAGACTAGGTATAATTGTAGACATGCTCATTTATATGAGTTTTGTGTCCCAATATTTTAGCACCGGTGAATTCTGGACATGCTCAGTTTCTAGTAAATATAGATTGAGAGAAAAGCTCAAACTTTAATGTTTGAAAGTGATAGTCCATCTAGAGGCGTGTTCAATTTTGCTTTTGATTCTTACAACACAACAAACTTAGCAAATGCATATGTGAACAATATCAAATTAATAATATGTTGTGGAAATAATAATAATAAAAAAAAGCAAACACACACTAACAAATTGATACGTGGTTTGATGGCTTCACTCATAATCCAGAGCCTACGACGTGTTGAGTGCATCACTGCCAACTCCACTAAATCACCCTTTTAAATGAGGAACTAAATAAGTTTCTATAAATGTTATATCACAGTAGGATTTCTTACAACAAGCTACAAAACACTCGACGAAGACTTGTTGAGTGCATCACTGCCAACTCCACTAAATCTAAATGAGGAGTTGAATAAGTTTCTATAAATGTTATATCACAGTAGAATTTCTTACAACAACAAGCTACAAAACACTCGACGAAGCACTCTTAACTACATGCCTTCTTGTTAAGCCAATCCTTGATCTAGTCCATTTTCTAGAACAAGAAAAACCCTTAGTATAAGCAATCTATAACCAAATAAACCTCTAAGAACTTGATCACTTCTTGTTACCTACTTAGGTCCTTGTCAGCGAGCTCTCGTCTTTTCTAGAGACTTTTTGGCGAATGATACAATAGAATCCAAATGAAAAGATTCTAAATACCCTAAACAAGAACACTGCCAAAAGAACTAATCCTAGGTTAAGAAGAGTATTGCCAAGAGAGCTTTAAATCCAAGGATGAAATTTTGCCTTTGCTTTCAAAACTTCTTGCTATTCCTTCTCACACTTGGATATGGAGGCAGATTAGAGATATTTATTGCAAGTTCTAATGCCATAGACCTGACACCTAATAGTAAGATTCAGAATGTGGAGCTAGCCTAGATTAGCATCGACCAAAACAAATGTTGGTTGACACACTTTTCTAGTAAAGTCCAGAAAGGTTGTGTCGACCAAACATAGTTTTTAGTTGACACACCACACACCTATATTTTGAAGGTTTGTCAAGGTTATCTTAGTTTGTTTTACCTCCAACACTTGAAGGTCATCTCTAAACCTTAAAACAACCAACCACACACTCTTTAGGGTCCAAGATGAAGCTCCTTAGTTGATAAGCTCTACCTAGAAGTTAAATACTAACAATACAATCAATTTACTTGAAATATATTCAAGATTATATTAATCGGACACACAAGTCTTCAGTTCATTCAAGCTTGATGATCATCCACTAGTTTGAAACTTCTCATAGCTTCACACTCAATCAGTGAATATCTAAACTTGGCAATTGCTATCTTATGATAAGCTATGCACATTCAAGCAAGTGATCTAATACAAATATCTAACTTAAATAGTATAGCCTAAGTATTAAAACACCATGTCTAGATCCAACCATAAGGAAGGAATCATTTTTCCAACACTTAATTTGATGGAACAAAGGTTTAAATGTTTAAGAGCTAGAACAAAAAACAAGATAGGTGGTCAATAGAAGTTTTTTCTAATGGATGAAATAGAAGACACCGTGTACTTGGCAACATCAAGGTATTGCCTACCTTGATTGACATCCCATACTATCAGCCTCATGGTTTGTCATAAAGTGGAATCTGACTCCATGTGTTGAGATTCTCGTAATGTCAATCATCCTAGAATTTCTCCACACTAAGCTTGCTTGATTACCAATATTTTATGGAGAACCCAGTCAATTCTATAAGACATTTCTCATTCTTAATCCATTTAATGTAAGTTAAACCCATGACCGGTAATATTTTTTCAACTTTGTTGTGTATTTTTGGTACATTTGTGCTTGTGTGAGTAGTTGCACTTTGTCTATGTTTGCTGACCTGGTGATCACTCCCTCCCCTCAGCCCAGGTCATTATAGGCCGACCAATTTTGTTGTTTGTTACTTAAATAACGCACTACCAAAGCAGTCCTGCTATGATAATAAATTTCACACAATGTACTCAATAACACCGCGGTATTAATCCTCTTTGAATGGCATCCCATAGGCCTCATGTTTTGTCCCATGCTGGAATATGACTCAAAAAAGCCAGGAGCTTCCTGGGAAATCCACTCATCCCACAATTTCTCCATATTGAGCATGCTTGACTGTGGAGTTTAAAATCAAGCCAAGTCCACCAACATTTGCCTGGTTATTGAGAGTACACATAATCCATTTAAGAAATTACACTCCAGTCTTAGTCACACTTTCTGTGTTTGATACACTTTGAAGTACATTTTCTTCCATTTTGTACGCCTTTTGCATTCTAGAAGCCTGCTAGGAGCTGCACTTTATTTGAGTTATCTAGCATATCGATCACTTCCAACCTTACTGGGCTAGGTTGTTGCATGATGTTGACTAACCGAGACTTGTCTATTAAAATTGCTCAAAAATTGTTCCTATTCCTAATATCTAAATTATGCATATTGACATTTCAAATGATTAGTCAAAAGATATTAAGAGTTTTTGTGAATCCTATGCAATGAAAAGTGAAGAATTGGATATTCAATTGTTATAAGTTATTCATTCAAGATTTTGACAATCTTTTTAAAAAATCAATTTTGTAAGAGTTAAAATTCCTCTAGTAGTTTGTAAGACATCCAATTTTACTAACGCTTGTTTAAATGAATCACTCAAGTGACATGCGTAAAAATTTGGCACTTGGTAATATGGATTAAAATCTCAAGTTGTTTCGCCTGGCACCGGCACAAGCACGCCTTCGATGCCGGTGCATTGCAAACGTGTCATGCATATCCGAGTCCGGAAGCGTCATGCGGGTCCGCGGTTGTCGCAAAATAGAGGTAAGGTTTTTAACTTAGGCTTTAATTAAATAACTTAGGTTAATAATTTTAATCAACTCCTAGCTACCTAGCTATGATTGAGATAATTTAAATAGGTTTAATTAAAGTCTAATAAAATCATCCCATTAATTTAATATATATATATTTTAAAATATTACTTTTTATTTTTAAGGATTTAGATTAAAAATTATATTTTTAGTTAATATATTTTATATTTAAAAAATACTGAACTATATCAGTATGACACGATACGGGAACTAAATCTCGTCACGACTCTTGATTTTAAACCATGCTTGGTATTGGTATGGGTTATCTTAATGAGGTAAATAATTTAAACTTATGGTCGTTGTATAATTAACCAAGATGAATCTGGAAGAGCAACAAATATTTTATTCTACTCATTTGTGTTCCCCATTCTCATAGTTTATGAATATAACTAAAAGTGATTTATTTTTGTATATTTGCTGGGTATTTATTTTTTACATAAACACACATTCATTCATATTTATATCAGTTGCATGCGATAAATAATTCTTTGATTGGATTTTTATGTCACTGTTTCAATCTCTGGATGATCCATAATTATGCATTTAGGAATTCATACTAGTGCATTCCTAAGATTAAGCATTTCTGATGAACTATCTTGTGTTTGACATTTCTGTTGGCATTATCAATTCTTTGTTTTGCTTTAACTTGTTCTTTCTAATAATTCTGTAGACATATTGCAGGATGTCCATGCACCTCTTCTTAGCCACCGAGGAGTTAAAGTTTTTGTAGTTGTTGCATTCATTGGTTTTTCTTTTGCAAGTATTGTGAGTATCTCTAACTTTTGCGCAAGTTTTTAGTTGGAGTTGCTAAAGAGTTGTAGTATCAAGAGAACCATCATTTTATTTTTTCCATTGTCTAAATATAGATCTGCTAAGTCACATAGATTAATAGTTGGCACCATTAAATGCGTAATTGAACATCTTGTTAATGTATCATAAACGTTTTTCCCTGATTGACTAACATGATTTGTGTTAAATCATTGTCCATCTTTTAAGCAAACAATTGGTTCAAAATATAGGTCTGGTTCATTTGCTTTTCTTGAATTAGTTGTCTAATTTTCCTGTTGTGCTTCAATGTACAACCTTCAAACTTTATACTTCTTATTCCTTGGCTACTATGTTTTGTTCACAAATCAACTCGTTCTTGGATGTGCTAGAACATGTACTCTAATGCTATCATTGGAGAGGACAATGTTCCATGAATTCATCTTGTAATCAAACTGATTAAATACTACACTTGCTATCATGATCTAAGTGATCTCCGTTCCCTCGGATGGGTCTAGTGGCTAGCGCATGAGGTGTTGCCACAATGAGGTCTGGGGTTCGAATCTCGGCAATCTCTAATGCTATCATTGGAGAGGACAATGTTCCATGAATTCATCTTGTAATCAAACTGATTAAATATTACACTTGCTATCATGATCTAAGTGATCTCCATTTAATGGAAATGACGACTCTGAAGATTGGACTTCATCGGGACAACCCTCGTACCTCAAAAATGTTAGATAATGTTCAAAGCATGTATAAACTCAATATCAGGATAAAAGAGCAATCATATGTAATCAAAACACAATACCTTCTCGACCATCTCCGCTATGTCGCTCAATGATTTGTTGCCCAAAATGCAACAAGTTTGAGGGAACTACTCAAACTTAATTCTTACACTCAACTTTTCCTCCTTGAAGGCATGATTGTCGCATAATGCTTAGATGAAAATGGAGAGGAAAAAATTGTGGCCGTGTCATGTGCACTGATTGCCGAGAGCATGACCTCGTTTAGTTTCTCAGTTCACACAAAAAGTACTGTGATGTGCTGGCGGTATCACTTGCTCGTACACTAAGTTGATGATGGCTAATGACCTGGCTAAGAGGGGTTGTGGAAAGGTGCTATTGCTCCATTCTGAGGCAGGAAAGGGAGATTATAGAGGAGTGTGGGAGGCCAGTTACTCAAGGTTAGAGGGAGAGGGTGGTGGGAAGTGGTAAGCAGCTGCTCCAGATTGGAGTGAGTGGGTGAATGGTTATCAGTTGGGATTGGAACACAGTTGTTGCTGGGATTGGGAGGTGGCTATGGCTCAAGTTGGGAGGGGTTTTTTTTTTCATTTTGTAACCATGTATAACACTTGCACCCTATAGTTCTATAAATAATATAATTATTTGTGAAATCAATAAAGTAATAATTGATCTTCGTTTTGCTCACCCCTTTTCTGTATTATGTCTGCAAGGCTTTATGTACACGTATTCAACCAGGTTTAGAGCAGAAGGTTGTTCTTGGGAGGGTTTTTTTTTTTTCATTTTGTAACCATGTATAACACTTGCACCCTATAGTTCTATAAATAATATAATTATTTGTGAAATCAATAAAGTAATAATTGATCTTTGTTTTGCTCACCCCTTTTCTGTATTATGTCTGCAAGGCTTTATGTACACGTATTCAACCAGGTTTAGAGCAGAAGGTCGTTCTTCCTCGAGACTCATATCTCCAGGTGAACAAGAGTCTTATTTACCCATTTTCTTTGCCTTGAAGATGCAAATTTTTATTTATGTAACTTTATATGATCACATGATATTTTCAGAATTATTTTGATGACCTTGCAAAATATCTCAGAGTGGGACCACCATTATACTTTGTTGTTAAGGATTTCAATTACAGGTATTGAATGGTGTAGTTTTTCATGTTTCTTCAAAGTGCTAAATTTGAAATATTTATGTGTTGAACGTGCTGTTTCCAGCTTGGAATCAGGGAATACAAACCAAATATGTTCAATCAGCCAATGTGATTCACATTCTCTCTTGAATGAGGTTTGATTACTTGATCATACTTCTAAGAATATGCTCACTCTATTCAAATGCTTTAGTTCATCACTATCACTAAAGCCTAGACTAGATGCCACTGTATATTTATTGAACTTTGCAAACATATCTATTTTTTGTGATCGTGTTTCTCTTGGTAAAATCATTATTTCTCGATAATTTTCTTCATCTGCATTTTTTTTTTCTTAAGCAGATTACAAAAGCATCTTTGGAACCAGAATCAAGTTATATTGCTAAACCTGCAGCTTCATGGCTTGATGATTTTCTTATATGGTTGTCACCAGAAGCATTTAGCTGTTGTCGTAAATTTATCGATGGGAGTTATTGCCCCCCTGATGATCAGGTTGTTGTCTTTCAATGTTGCATATAGCAACAATCATGTTTATAATTTTTTGGTAGAAAATGATTTTTTTTCCATCTCTTAGTTATGATTTGGTATCCAAAACTTTAATGAATTAGATTGTGTTGTAACTTCTTCAACCAGATTGGCCAAAAAAAAAACAATCTGACTGAAACCTGTTTGACTTTTAGCCTCACTACAAATGTAATAGTATAATGTTCTTAATCTCTTATTTATTAGTCAAACCAGCTTAGCTCAAAAGGCACAAGAGAGTTTTATACTCAAATCATTGATATTTGACTTATAGTCAATACGTACACTTCTATTACTGAAGCTGGAAATTTTCCATTGACATAAATATTTTGTTCGAGGAAGGTGTCAAGCACATATCCCCTTGGTTGTTTTATTTTGTGTGTTTCTACTGGTTGTCTGGCGTGCTAAAATTTTTAGCAGTCGGCAGATCTGTCTAGTTTAAATCACAATTGCTCCAAAATCTGAATCATTTTTAACTGGTGACTTTAGACCCATTGTTGAATGCCATTTTCCCTACTAGATACTAGCATGTCCTATCCAGTATACTAGCAATCCAAGATTCATAGCTGTTATACCATGCAGACCAACAAATCAAGATTTTAATATTGTTTGTGGATCTAATCTGATATCCATACCAAATTATATATTCTTATTTTGACAAGGTGCTAAGTTGACAACTGAGTTTACTATTTTGAAAATAACTATTCAAAATTACTTTGTCACTCTAGTTAGTTAGTTCTATCTTATGGGATGTAGCAACACAGTTACTTGGTAAATCCAAGAGGAGGGTGGGGTAAAGAGTCAAAAATGGTCCTTGTTTTCTGTGGTACTATGTCTAGTGTGTATTAGTACGATTGGTACTTATATTATCATGTAATAAACTGTTGTGAAACCATTATATCCTGAATTCTTACAAATTGTATGTGCACGGTATCTTTTGCTTTCAGCCTCCCTGCTGTCAAGAAAAGGATGGATCATGCACTGTAGACATTACATGCAAAGATTGTACAACGGTGAGACACTTTAAAATTGATGCTTTGTGGTTTTCTCAGTATTATTTCATTTGTCCATGAGAATCACCACTCTCCACAAATAAAACATGTATAGTTTCTTATTATTATTATTCTTCGTCAACTTTACTATACATACATCATTAGTGGACCATCCACACATCATTGGGGTTGTTTATAAAATTTTGTTAGGATTGTCCTAATAGCTTCAGTTTTGGGATGTGATCGCTTTAAACCTTAACACTGTAGATACAAAGGATTTTTTTAATAATTAGAACATGTTTTGGTATCATTGTTGCTGTATAATTTGAAATTGACTAAAATGCTTGAACTGATGAAAAATACATGCCCTTTTGGTGCTTTTAGTGCCTACATTATTCAGATTTGCATGATGGCAGACCATCAACAATGCAGTTCAAGGAAAAGCTTCCTTGGTTTCTCAATGCCTTGCCATCTTCCAACTGTGCCAAAGGTGGCAAAGGTGCTTATACAAGTAGTGTGGATATCTCAGGTCTGTGGTCCATCCATATTCTCTCTCTCTCTCTCTCTACCTCTTGTTGTGAAAAAGCTGCTTTAGTAGTTTAATAAAGAAAAGGTTTTCTCAATTATGTAACTTTTCAGGTTATCAGAATGGTATAATTCAAGCATCATCATTTCGTACTTACCATACACCTCTAAATAAACAAGTAATGATTGTGGTTAAACCTGCTTTCTGGAAAGTAGATGCTTTTGAATCTTACAAAATCTGTTTCTTCTCATTCCAGAAGGATTATGTGAACTCAATGAAAGCTGCAAGGCATTTCAGTTCCAAGATGTCTACAACATTGAAGGTATGGTGCTTTATTTTTTCACAAGGACGGTTCTAGTAACTCCATTACAAAAAGGATGGTTCTAGCACACCTCTTTTGCATGGCTTGTTACTGCATATTTTATGTCACAGCATTATTGCCTATTCCCATGTCTACCATTTGGCCAGTTTCTTTGACATCATATCTTTTGTAAAGACTGTGAAAATCTTTTGTTAACCCATACATGATTCCACTTTTCTTAGAGATCCATTTTTATTATTTTTTTACTTTCTGGCACATTTCATGTATTCCTTAAAAGCTGACCTAGTAAATTACCTCATCCTTGCTAGTGTAGCAACTTTTCCAAATCATTAAGATTAACCTAGGAATCATAGATTTTCTGTCATTATCTTATTTGAATTTATGGGCAGAGATTAGTATTTTGTAGGGTTGTAAATAGTCAAATTCTTGTTACACAATGTTTTTTGAAAAGATGATTCATGAACAACAATTCTTAGTATACATTTATGATTGACCTAATTCTTATTTTCATTTGTTTTCTTTTGGTACTGGAAACTAGAGTTGATCTGGATAGAGAAAGTTATGTAAGCATTAACCCAAAATCTTGCAGATGGAGATCTTCCCCTATTCAGTGTTTTACATATTCTTTGAGCAATATCTAGATATATGGAAGACTGCTTTGATCAACATCTCAATCGGCCTAGGTGAGTTCCCTCACTAGTTTATCATTCTCCTTTTTAAGACTCTAATTCCTTTCTGGTATCTGGAAAATGCTATAAACACTTTTTTTCCTTCCCTTTTGTATCATTTCATCAATGCAGTGTGATATGGATGCAATAAGTTTGTGTGGGTATTAATATTTTCTAAAGCTAGCCTTATCACTAAATACAACCCAATTTATAAGATTCCTGCCAACCCTCCTATTTGTAGAATTACTATTATAGAATAGCCGCAGGATAACAGATGCCTTTGTATAAAATTAGATACGTGCATTTGGACTTGGTGTTATCTCATTGAGTAACAAGCACACAGGATTCTTGTTATTGTAGTCCTGGAATACTAAATTCAAGTCCTGGACAGCGTCATGTGCAATTGGCTTCAACTATCTCATCCTGAATTCAGATCATAGGCTCCATGGATGTTTGCTCTTTCTCAAGTACACAGTAAGCAGAAGGTAGAGGAACTAGCTTAATTTTCTTTGATGAATACATCCTTTCTCAACCAATCTCACTATATGAGAAAGCATACAATCAATCGAACAATTCTCTGAAAATTATTAATGGAGAATTCAACCAATCTGTCCTTCAACCTTAGATTACACATTGACAAGAGAAGGTAAAGTGAGAAAGTATGAAGAAACATCTCAAAAACAAGTTGCTACACTAGGCTTCTCTCTGTAGTGGCGCATAAAGTAGCAAACAATAGACTGGTCCTAGAGGAAAGATAACACAACTTGATCCTGTGTTGGAAGTATCAATTTGGGAATATGATCTATTTCTTGATTTAGATCTGCAATGGAGATATATTAAGTGTTGCTCAAGACTTTGGAAGTGGCAAAGAGGTCAAGGAAAAAGAGGTATGAAAATAGAACAGGAAGAAACTCGTGGAAAACAAATACTTGAGGACTCTAACACAAGACAGGTAGGTGTGCAATGGAGTTGGTTCCATCTAGATTTATAAAAATAGAAAAATGTAGATGAGCATCAAATCCATTGAGATGGAAAATAAGGAGACTATCCAGAGAAAAATGGAAACAATGATGAAGTATGGCACAAAATAAGGAGACTATCCAATGGAAATGAGTTTGGCACAAAAGAGAACTAGTGAGATAAAATTGGAAACAAGGATGAAGTTTCTCAAAGAATTTATGTCAGCATCTGCTCCATCAGAATAATGGTCTACTATATTCTCCCAATTGATACGACACAAAAACAAATCAAACTCTCATGGAGATCTAATGTGACTTGAGGTAGCAAGGAGGATAAACAATCTCATAGAGAGAAGCAATCTCACACAGACAACAAAAGCTCGCAAAGAAAAATAAATTAGAAACAAGATGAAGTTTCTGTAGAGGATAGCCTATTTTAATGTTAGCATCTGTTTCGTCAAATCAATCTTTCTCATGGTTAACTATTCTCATATAGAGAAAAAAGATCTAAATGGAAAACAAAAACTTAAAAAGATAAATTTAAGATATAAAAGATGATTAACATGAGAGGATCAACATATCTTTGAAGTCTTTAAATAAAATTGAAAATTTAATTAAAAAATATTAAAGGAAAAAAAACTGATGGACAATCAAACTAGAAATTAAACTTGGTTGTAAACTATAAAATAAACCAAAATGAATTAAACTTCTACCAAAAATTTCTATGGGACGAGTAACAATTTGGAAACTTCCTTTAAATACTTGTTCTTCTAAAAGATGATTAACATGAGAGGATCAACATTTCTTTGAAGTCTGTAAATAAAATTGAAAATTTAATTAAAAATATTAAAGGAAAAAAATAACTTGATGGACAATCAAACTAGAAATTAAACTTGGTTGCAAACTATAAAATAAACCAAAATGAATTAAACTTCTACCAAAAATTTCTATGGGACAAGTAATAATTTGGAAACTTCCTTTAAATACTTGTTCTTCTAAAGAGGATAGCGTTACCAAAGTAAACTCTTACAACCATGGTTTGAAATCTCGTATTGTGATGATTACGGGGTGAAATGGTTGAAACGTCTCATTCCGGTAAATTGCTGAAATTTGATACCACTCAACACGTACAATGTCTCCTTCCTATGTTTTAGGTTCTATGCATTATATTCTTAATTTGCATTGCCACTCTCTAAGAGCTTGGATATGTTAACCATGACGTGGGCTACTAGAAATGGCACAATTAAACCTATCATTTAAATATCAGCAGTATTTCTGCTATTTGTTTGGCTGACTTGTGAAAAGTATGCTGATGGTTCTTGATAAAAATTAATGCAGTACTGTAAATTTACTCATAGCTCTGGTATATGCTTATATTTTTTCAATCAAATAAATGTATTTTATGTATTAGTTGTTGAGGTATTTTGACAGCATCGTCATTGTGTTATTAGGTGCTGTTTTTGTTGTTTGTCTGGTTCTTACTAGCAGGTAAAGATTTCCCAATCTGTGTTTGGTTTTTCATCTTTAGTTGGACGGCTGAAAATGTATAATTTTGCTTTGCAGCTTCTGGATATCAACTATAATCTTATCAGTGCTGACAATGATTGTCATTGATATGCTGGTAACATATCAGCAACAATTATCTCATTTGTAGTTATTCTGATTGCTCATCTGATAATGCAAAGTAATTAATAGCTAATGAAATGTGATTTTATTTCGTTTGTCCCTATATCTGAAATTGTGTTTCTGTGGTTCATATGATCTTTCAGACTACATGAACTATATAACAGGAAAGGTCAAAAATACTACAAGGTGCAAGGTTTAAATTTTTGGTATAGGTGCTGGCTAAGCCATCAATCCGAAATGTATCATCTTGTTGATAAGCTTTTGACATTCGGCTTGGATTGATAGTTTGGACTTTGGGCATGCTGACATGGTTTTGAATTGATCTCACCACTTAATCCTTTCCTATTCGGCTTTGTTACTCCAAGAAAAAAGAACATAATGGTTTCAAGTTAATTAAATTAAAATTTGGTAGAAGCAAGTCAAAAGGCACATCAACCTTTCTTAAATGCAGTAAATGCATCATCATAAGGAACAAATACATAAGAGCCCAAAACATCTTCAGGTGTGTTTAGTACAGAATCTTTTGACTATTTATCGATGTACCTGCACACTGAACCTCAGTCAAAAATATTTATTAATAACTGTAGTAACTTGGCTCATTTCCATAATTTTTCAAACAACCGGGTATTCAGTGAAATACTTAATCTCCTCTACTTCTTTCTCTTTCTTGTGTTTTCCATTACACAATAATATAGTAATCCCAACCTTCTGAAATCATGTTAATATGATCTTAGTTACATTTCTTGTTATGATATTGCTACTTTCTTTATGTAACCATTTTTACTTTCCTAACCCAACGATCATGGCAGGGAATCATGGTTATCCTTGGCATCCAACTGAATGCGATTTCAGTTGTAAACCTTGTTATGTCAATTGGAATTGCTGTTGAATTTTGTGTTCATATAACACATGCTTTCTCTGTAAGTGCATAATGTTTTGAAAAATTATGCATATTATCTTTATGAATCAATTTTGATTAACTGGTTGATATGCAAACTTGGCCATTTTCCCATCTCTAGAATCAACTGTATGTTTCAGCTGTGTAGGTTTGAAATCATCTGTGGACTTGTTTAGGCAAATCTTCATGTGTATTGATTTTCACAAATGGAGTCTTAGGACTTCTCTCACAGCCTCGTTTGTGATTTTTCTATAATTATATTTTTAAAGATATGAGTCGATCCTTGATTAGACCAAACTGCTGACTTGTCTATAATAACTTGTTTGTGTATAATTCTTTAAGTAATCTATTAAAATATCAGGTTAGATATATACGGTGCTGTTTCTTGAGGAACAAGGCAATCTACCTAGACAAATCAAATTAAATGAGAAAGTTAAGTGCAGAGTTAAAGGGATTGCACAGTAGATGAAAGAGGGTAGAATAGTGGAACCTCAATTGCACCCATGAGGGACATCTCTATGAGCCCCAAAAAAAAAGGCCTCAATCATTAGAAAATATAGCCTGCTTTTCTATGTGTGTATGGTCTTTTCATCTCACCTCACTAAGTAGGTTGGCATTCTGAATCCTTTATATACCTTTATGTTAGGAATACAGTTAAAGTCCTACATTGGAAAGATATTGAAAAGATCATGGATTTAAAAGGATGTAAGATATCTCCATTGGCATGAGGCTTTTTGGGTAGAGCCCAAGAGCAAAGCCATGAGGGTTTAGGCTTAAAGTGGACAATATTATGCTATTGTGGAGATATGTGAATTCCTTTTGGGCACAACAATTGATATTAGAGTCATGGTCCAGACCTTGCTGGAGGCCCAGATACCATGTGTGGTGGCCTTGAATGAAGTTATCGGAGGCCTGGAGCAGGTCAAGGTGACCTGATGCTCACGGAAAAGGCTAGAGCAAGTTAGGGTGACTGGATGTTCGTGGGGAAGACTCGTAGCAGGTCAAGGTGACCTGATACTCGTGGGGAGACCCGGAGCAGGTTAGTGATCAGGGAGGCTCAAAGTAAGTCAAAAGTGACATGATGTGGATGCTTGCGGGGAGGCCCGGAGAAGGTCAGGGTGACTGGATGCTTACAGGGAGGTCTAGAAGAGGTCAAGGTGACCAAATGCTCGCGGGGAGGTCCGAAGTAGGTCAGGAGTGACTGGATGCTCATTGGGAGGCTCGGACCATGAGAGTAATGGTGATCCTTCGTTTGAGGGGAGGATTGTTGGAGATACAATCAAAGTCCCACATTGGAAAGATATGGAAAAGATCATGGGTTTAAAAGGATGTAAGATATCTCCATTGACATGAGGCCTTTTGGGTAGAGCCCATGAGTAAAGTCATGAGGGTTTAGGCTCAAAGTGGACAATATCATGTCATTGTGGAGACATGTGAATATCCTTTGGACACAACACTTTCCATGTAGATTAGGGCATCTTGGAAATGAGGCATTGATCAAGTAACCTGCATGTGGATGAAGAGGGGGTATAAATTACCTTCTGCTTTCTTAGTTCAGTGTTCCCTCCATCCTAACAAGATTTTAGTTTTTGAATGCCTTTGGGTGGTTGTCTGTAAGTCCTTAACCTAGTGGAGCTGAATAGAGCTATACCTAAAAGTATGGGCAACACCAAGTGGATGGTTATGAAGTTGTAAGTCTTGTGGTGACAGATTTGTCAGTCTCATGAGTGCACTCAAGTTACCTTCTGCCTTCTTAGTTTAGTGTTCCCTCCATTTTAATGACATTTTAATGCTTTGGGTGGTTGGATCTTGGATGTAAGTTTTTGACCTAGTTTAGCTTCAATATAGAGCTAGACCTAAAGTATGAGCATGTTGACTGCCCAAGAGGATAGTTACAACATTGTAAAGTCTGCCATGTGGTGGGAGATTTTCTGGTCTCATGAGTGCTCTGCAAGTTTCAGAAGATTCCGTATTAATCATGGCTTCATGTTGATTTGCACTGATTGCAGAACCCAACTTCATGTTTACTACTTATCCTATCCATGAAAGCAAGGAAAAATATTTTATTATGTGCATAAAATGAAGTGTTACACTGTAGATGGCTCTGACATAATATCCAGACATTAAATCTCTATTTGTAATTAAATTCATAACATATATAATTATTAACTTAAATAACTTAACACGCCCTCCCACATTGGAGTATAAATAATTCTGTGCCCGGTTTGTTATATGATATAGAAAAGTGCCACAAATGGAAAAACAAAAAACAAAGTACACAACGAAGATCATGAAGAGATAGTATTGCTGCAACAATTGAGAGTCTTAACGACATGATTTAATATTGGAGATCGAAGTACTATATTACTCCCTGAGATGAGAAGATGCAAGAGAGCAAACTAGTAAAATTCTGGCATTTATTCAAAAAAAAAGAAGAGGATATTGGAATAAACATAAACAAAGTTGCAGGAGACGCAATAACATGAAAGAATTTTTGCAAACAAAAGTCAGATTGAATTTCCAACATTTTTTCCAAGATGAGGAGTGTTAGGAGGAAACGAAGTTTATGATCATTCTACTCTATGAAGTGTAGATGTCAAGAGAGACGCCTACTCTGATAGAAGCAAGATGTTGGAAGTGAGATGATAACTAATCTCCTCTTTAACACAGGCAGAAAATTAGGATACCCGGTGCTCACTTATATTATATATCATTATAACTTCACAATCTAATTTGTGATAATAAATTAAAAATGATTTCCAGAGTTATTTTCTACATAGTCCCTGGTAGAAAAATCTATACATAGTAGACAGCAAGATGTTTCTTAGATGCTTCTTCAACAAATGACATGGCTTCTAACCAATACAAGTTTCAAATGCTGTAGTGATGGAGTGATATCAATTAAATTGTCTTAAGTAGGTTTCTTGCTACTAATTTTACTGTGTTTTCTGATTTCAAGTAATATCTGTACTGTTGACCTTTAGATAAGCAGTGGGAATAGAGAGACGCGAATGAAAGTGGCTCTGTCTACCATGGGTGCTTCTGTATTTAGGTACATTGGATGTATCCTAGCTATCATTTCCAGTTTCTTATCTTATTGCCTTATTAAACATGATTGGTTAACCACTTAGCTCAAAAACTTGCTTCATTCATTGAGCCAGTAGGAAAAAGACTAGTATGTTAGCTACTTATATTGTTTACACTTCCACTAGCTAATTTTCGACTTATATTGTCCACTCACTCTCTGAAGCATGGGCAGGCAGATTAGACAGCCACAACATTTGGACTGACTTAATCAGAGATCATATGTTTTTGGAATAATGGCTGTATCAAGATTCAAATAAAATATCATTGATAATAGGCATTGCAATCCAGTGTCACTTGGAAAAAAGGCTAGTCTATACACTCTCACTATTCACAGAACTGAAGCTAGTCAATACAGATTTTGGAACTGATTCGCTTAATTTAATCTTCTAAGGAATTGGAGGCCCAAATGCCCATGTCAAAATTCACTATAATGTAAAATTTGATGGTCAATCTCTTGTCCGGTTGTGTAGAGGGGTCATTCAGCCATAATAAAGCTTAGATTCTGGTCTATTTTTCATAATTTTATTCATCAATCCTGACAAATGGATAAAGGCATAGCAGGTATTTGATGGTTTCTAGAACAAAATTGCAGAGGCCATAATTGGGGTCAGCATTAATGTATCCGTGACTGGAGAAAATTGTATGCAGAGGTTTTAGGATGATCGAACCTGTGAGAGAGGCTCTTGTAATATGCAACACTAAGGTCACAAAAATTAAGAGTACGGATTTGACGGTGTGTATCTTGGGCGATATTTATTGTTGTTTTATGTAGGGATGTATCCTCTGATAGCTATATATTAGGTCAGTGAGATGGTTAAGGAGGAATGAACCAGTGGAAATGAAGGGGTGCTAATGAGAAAGAATTGGAACACACAAGCATCTTTCAAACTTACATGACCATAAATGTTGGGGAAGAGGATCTTAGGGATAGGTGGCCACTAAGAGTCATAGATTGCCATTTCAAGATAAAAAATAATATGGGAACTAATGATTTTTCTTACCTATTTAGTCACACCTCCTTGACATAGGCCAAAAAAGCTACTTAAATTAATTTTCTTATAATTCATTACTGTTTCTGCAAATCAACAACTTGTTAATGTATTATTTTTCACTCTTGCAGTGGAATTACCCTCACAAAGCTTGTTGGAGTCATTGTCCTACGTTTTGCCAAATCTGAAGTTTTTGTGGTCTGTCATAGGATTACAAGTTTCTCCATTGACGATCCCCTTAATGTAGAGTGTTCTCTCTTTCTTTTTTCACATTTTTGAATGATGCCTTGCAGGTTTATTACTTCCAGATGTATTTGGCGTTGGTCCTCATTGGTTTCTTGCACGGACTTGTATTCCTTCCTGTAAGACTATGAACAATTATGTAGACCGCACTAAGCACCATTTGGAATTTTTTGCAGAGGTTCCATCTAATTTCTGGTTGTTCTTGGCAGGTGGTGCTGAGCATCTGTGGTCCTCCTTCAAGATCAACGTCTGATAGCATTCTACAGGATCAGGAAACACCTCAGACTTCCTCTTGATTGTACAGCAAAATTAAAAATTAATAAATTATCATATCATGCGGATGGAATGTTATTCTTTCTTTAGTGATTTCTTGCTGTTTCTATTGCTTTTCTATGGTTTAGCATGCGAGCAATTGTATATATAGTTCGTAAAAGAAATGAAACGTTTCTTTCTGTGCTTGCTCTGTTTTTTTTTTTTCATTTTCTTTTTTTTATATAATAGGTGTCTTGAACAGCTACTCGTTCTAGTTGAAGTTAGATTACTTAGTTTTGCAAACTGAGCTCAACATCCATGGCTAAGTTCATCAACATTAGCAACAGGACTGTGTAAAGGCGAGGCGTTCAAGCACTCACGGTTTAAATTGCTGTGGTGTATTGCAATATATTTTCTTCAAGTGAGATGAAAAACCAAGACATTGATTGTGAGTTGAGGAGTTGCCCGTGCTTTCGGATTTGCCTGGTTGTAGGTCCGGACCATCCACCTCTAAGACTAATTAGATTGAACTTGGATACATGGATTATTAAAATCTCCTCTTTGTTTTTTTCCCTCTTCTTCCCTATCTTCCTTTTTAGTGCCTACGGTACCACAGAGACACCACGCTCATAGCCAAATTGAGTTCCAAACAAGATTAATCAATTTTAAACTTTACACTGAATACATTGATTTTTAATTTATTTTGGGAATAAATCTCTTTCAAGCAATTCACATATGACTATTGTGAAATCACCATAGCAACAAGATAATTTCAACCAAACTCGGAAGAGATTGGTTGAGTTGCTACGGAAGACAAGAAATGATAGATAAAAAGAATAACTTCCAATAGTCAATTTCAGCACTACGATATGGCAAACTAGTTTCAGCCTTTGGAACATAACCCCACTTTCACCGTTAATTCTGTGCAATAATCTTTCATCAACGAACTCAAAAGTTTCTAGTCTTAATCAATCCATGAGATGCCTAACACCTTCGCCATGAAGCTATATCGATCAGCAGCTTCATCGATCTATCATAATTTGAAACAAGCATTTTAAGATATGGTAGGTTGGAGGACATAATGTTGCAGCTGAGTAAAGGAACTGACCATTTTCTGCGTAGGTCGACCAGCTCCGTGCCCTGCCTTGCATTCAATGCGACCAATTATCGGATTGCTCTGTGGACTATTCTCAATACTAGTGCACAGGACGTATTGCAAAGTCTGTTAATGTTAAAAATCAAACATCGAACAAATGTCAACCATCAACGTCAAGAATCATGGAATATAAAATGCTCGTCTTGAAGAACAATGGAAAGTTTAATTGTCACTTGCTTCTGTATGAGATGCTTGCTGCTTCTACTTTACTTACTGACATATCGTCAGATTTAATAAAAAAGATTGGATTACGAAAGTATTTTTATCTAAATGAAATAGAATGAACATGAAATTTGAGGTGGTTTAGGTTAGTTAAACACATTAAGTACAAGAGAATCAAGCTTCTTCGAACAGGAGGTTGAGGATATCGAATACAAGAAAAACATCTAAACCATGAGCAAAAGGCTTTAAAATTCCAGGAACCTGGATTGGGCTAAAAAGAGGAACTCACTGCTAGTAGTTTCAATGAGTGCAAAGGCACAACACGATCATCATGATCAGCTGTTAAAAGCATGGTTGATGGATACTGATAAGTTAGATCAGAGCTTTTTTTCCATGGTCTTGTTACACTGTGAAGTGGTGAATATCTGAAAACAAGCATTTGCACGTATTCAAATATAGAAAAATGAAACATCACTTCGCAAACAAAGAACTAACAGCGCTGCCATAAAAATTCAAGATGTCTCCATGCATACACAAGGCATGTACTTCAAAACAAAATCAAGAACAACATTGTGCATTAGCATTTCAAGAAATAGGGTTCTCCATGTTAGAAGCAGCTGCAGGAGCAGCAGAACAAGATACAAGTGCCGAATATTGGTTGACAACAAGCACGTACCCTACTAACATGGACCAGGTATTTTGCTAGCAGTGACAATTTACCATTACAAGAAAGGAGAAATGAAGGTAAGGTTTGTTGACGAACCTTGGCTACAAATAAACAAAGTAAAGTGATCCTCCCAATATACTCTAGTACATGATACATGATTTGAAATCTTGTGTCATACCTGCCAATCTCTTATATGCCACATGTTTGATTGTATCAATAAATATTGTTTGTGCCCACACTTGACATGTCAAGATGCTATAGGACATGTCAAGATGAACTCAAATAATATTAACTATTTCTTATATTTTTTTCTCAAATCTTATAACTTGATTAATTTTCTAATTCCTATACTTGTCTTTTTGTAAGTGACTAAGGTTGGAAAAAAAATTATTACAGGTGTAAAATTAATATGAATTCATCTTGCCGAGTAGTGTTGTTCCGAATAAGATCGAATTTCGATAATTTATCAAAACGATATTGACCGTGAGACCCAACTCAGAATGTGATTTCAAACCATAATTCAATTCACTATCTATGTGGCTGGTTGAGCTAGAAGCAAAAAAGGAAAGGTGACGCGATAGAAGGTGAACAAGAATATGGCTGCAAGATTGAGAAAGGGGAGAGGGAACTGGGTGGAGAAAGGGAATTATGTTTTAATGTGTTTATCCTTTTTTGTTCATGTGTCACTGTGCCAATTCATTGAGATAACAACATAACAGTTTTGCAACAGCAGGCTAGATATATAAAATCTAAAAGATGATGCTGAATGTCATTTTCTTTTTTTCAGTGCAAGCTAGAACAGTTAAAGTGACTAAGATTTAAACAAGACATCATTAAACTCGCATCTTTGCCTAGTCAACCTAATTTGGTTGGATAATTGAGTACAAGAAATCCTACAATTATCAATAACACTGAAAAAAAACAAAAAATTTTCCATACTTAATTAGCCAATGGAACTCCTCCTCATTGTCCGAACTACCATAATCAGAAGTCCATGCATGACCTAAATATCAGTATAATAAAAGGTCAGTTGAGAAAATTATGGAGATGCAAAATGCTACCATAAGATTGTAAATAATTGGATCAACCAATAGTGAACTTATGGAATCGAAGCATGTCCATAACACCAACATGAGCAAGAACACAGCCAAAAAGATCTGGACGCTGCCATTAGATCATTGTTAATAGATAATAAACTAAACAAATACAGAAAATTGTGAGGGAGAAAAAAACTTAAATTGTACTAACATAGGAAACTAATGTGGACTTTAGATCATAAGTTGATTTTACCTGATTCATGCACGCTGCTACAAGGAGCCCACCATTGCTTCCACCCTCAATACATAGTCGTCTTGGGTTTGTATAACCATTCAAAACAAGGAACTCAACAGTGGAAATGAAGTCATTGAAGCAATTTTGTTTATTTGAAAGTGATCCTGCCTTATGCCATTCTTCTTCATATTCTCCTCCGCCACGAATATTGATCCTGTCCGAAAGTCTATGAGATGGATGCTGGAGATATGACGCTCTTGTTGACCTCCGGTGGACTTCGCTCCGACCTAGAACACAAGCAGCATCAGTGCCGGGGAAGGAGTCTCCGACGATAGCCCTCCGACGAAGCAAGAAGAAGTGAGAAGAAGCAAGAACTGTAGCGCAATAGTAGATATCGCATGTAACGCATACCTCCGCTGATGCTTGGACCCCGCTTTATATAGAGCTCCTATAGCGCGCATGCACGCTTCTCAAAGCTTTCTCTGAAAAGACGTGTCAGTAAAGTGTCCCTGACACAGTACCTTAACAGGCCGAATATATATCTGAAGTGACAGTGGAAGCTTCCGCCATACGATCCTCTGTCTGACCATGTCGCCCGTCAGCGGCACTAGCTCCCAAAAGGATGTCGAAAGATATCTTGTTGTGCTTTCTGCCTGGCCGAGCGGAATAGCCACACGACCGGAATTCTGCAATCTGCGTGTTGTCCATTGTCGGTCTGAGCGGAATAGCTGCTCGGCTAGAGTTCCACTGTCCAAGTGTTGTTCGTCGCGGGCCGAGCAGGATAGCCGCTCGGCCGGAAGTCTACTGTCCAAGTGTTGTCTGCCGCGGGCCGAGCAGGATAGTCACTCGCCGGAAGTCCACTATCCAAGTGTTGTCCGTCGCGAGCCGAGCGGGATAGCTGCTCGGCCGGAAATCTATCGTCCGCATGCTCGGCTGATGTTGAGTCTGCTGCTCGGCCGAGCGGAGGAGCCGCTCGGCTCGGCTTCTGCGCGTCGTCCCTTGAGCGTCGGTTTGATTACTCCTTGTGTCAAAGACGGTGGGTTGGAACTTAATCCCAAGTCGGAGTGTGATTTGCCCGACCGTCCAATGCCTTCCACCCATTAGACCGTCTTAACTTTGACCTCTCTTGGCCTCCACCATGGTACCAGGGTGGGGCCCTTCATCATTACCGCATCGCTATGCATATGACACAACCAAAGTACTTTGCAAGAACAAGACGAGCCACAGTAAATGAAGGTGTAATGCTGATGTTGAAGCCTCCATAGCCATATAGTAGAACTGGATTTGATCCATCAAGTTGGGTATTCTTCTTTGACACAACAAACATGGGTATCTTCGTCCTATCCTTGCTAGAAGAGAAAACCTAAGAAAAAAGGTCAATGGAACAAAAGAAATTCAATTTGATCAATCAACACAACACATCCATTCAAGTGCATAAACTACAAGAGATCCCTTTTCCCTGTGCCGTTTTCAGAATATACTTCTGAAAGGTAGCAAACAAACAATCCATGAGTCCCAATTATATGGGTCAGCCACACACCACTCCGACAAAGAAATATCCATAGTAGTCTATTGCTCTATTAATGGACACATGACCTATGCAGCTAATCATGACAGGTAAACATGCCTTAATCCTTCCATAGTAGATCCACAATATGCAGATTAAAATATGAGAGATAATTTACCTGTTTAACCTCAAACTCAGTGCGATCAAACCCAATAACAGAAATTTCACGAAATATTTTCATTTCTGGAATTTCTGGTGCTAAAGCACACTTGTAAATAATTCCGGGTGTAAGGAAGCTAGTGAAGCCAATAAATACTATGCTGTCTTCACGCCTACCAGAAATCCCAGAGACACTACCAACATCTAATGGTAAACCATGTAGCAATTCTCCTGTTCCCAAGTCCCTTATTTGCAGAACATGCTTGACATCACTCAGATAGCATACCACTATCTGGTTACCATTCACTGCAGTAGCTGATTCCAGTACATCCTTTTCATGCTCTGTTATAATGTCAGTCCAGAGTTCTGGCTTCTTGAGGTCTACCCTTGGTAGCTTATATCTTGGACCTCCTTTGTTTGTCAAAAAGGTAAAATCACTGCCATCATTTGCCACAGCCTCATAACGTGCTTCAAAGTTATCAAAGAGTTTAACAAAAGGAAGCATTTCATTACTTCCTTTGAAACCTTCAAGCCCAGTAGGAAGTGATTACAGGTCACAGTAATATAACTTATTTACAGGATCACAACCTTCCTCAATTTCTAGAATAACATACTGCACAAAACAAGAAAACCAAGTTCAAAATCAAAACACTATATACAAAAATTGAATATGTCAATCCAGTCATAACAATAAACAATCTAGCGATCTTCATATGTTGGAAGCAAAACGACAAAATCCAAATGAGTTGCTACACCATGAGGGCAAATCAGCAGCTAAGCTCTATGCCCATAACCAGAACAGATACTAAGAAAGCAGCACAGTACCTTTCCATCATAAGTGACAGAACCACTAAAGATATACTTTGGATGGTCTGGATCTCTCCAGCATAAGATATCCTCCCACTGATCTGTGCCCATGAAATGATAGTAAAACTCGTGATTCAAATTGATATTTGTCTCTGTCCCCGCATCCAGTCCAGTCCCTTGTCTATGAAATTATCAGCAATATACACAAATTATAATGGATAATAACAAACACTGCTGCAGCTTCTTCACTAATCATAAGAAGATGTTAACAGGAATAATACTTGCGAGCTGGATAGCAACCGTAGAAAAATCCATTTCCATCATGGGTCCAGCTGACTGATGAGAACTTCACCTAGAATTAAAAGAAACAAACAAAAAAAAAACATTCCCTCAGTGTCTAGACTAGATTAGAGGAAGAATTTTGGAATGTGCCGGAGGAATAGAACCATACCCACGATAAGGAGTCAGGTTCTGCTTCTTTATCATCAACTCTCATCACCTTAATTGTAACCCAATCACTTCCGCTTGCGCTAAGCCTATAAGCCAAATACTTCCCATCCTTGCTAACAGAAGTCATTGAGAGAGCCACAGTTCCATCCTCACTAAGTTTGTTAGGATCCAATAGAAACTCTGCCTCTTTATCTAAATCCTTCTGGAAGAAAGCAAAGAATTCCAAAGTCATTAAGAAGAGTTCTCCCAAAAAGTACATCACAGAAATCTAAATGAATCCACAATGAGTCACTATTATTTTTCATTTTTTAGTTAATCTATGATTGTTGAATCGGCAGACGATACTGATTGAGTGGATGACACGGCATTTGGCCACAAGCCACAGTGTTATCAACTTAACAGCAGCTAGCGATAATGGAAATGAAACCAAGGATAAATTTGACGCCATAACTCAAATGTTGTAATAGATTTGAAAGATTTTAAACATTGTGATATAGTACGAAAATTCAACCAATTTTTATGAAGATTTATTGATTAACCCAAGCGAAAACCACCTGAACGTAGAGAACGCTCTGAGCTTGGAGGCCCGTATTGTGATAGTAGAAGCATTTTCCACCGCGCTCGTATGGCGTGTCATAGCGGGGATGATCAAACAACGCCGTGATCTTCTGCCGCAGCTTTTCTTTCTCCTCGTACTTCGCCAGCACTAAGTTCGTCAGCGCCACCTGCTTCTCCACGAATTCCTTAACCTCCTCGGCATCCGGATCCTCCAACCTGTACCCAGAGTCGTTAAAAAAGGGTCATCAAAATAACGCAGCAAAATGGAAGGTCCAATCTCAAATCCAAATGGACTCCGGAAAAGAATCACCATCGATAGGGGTCGGCTACGCGGACACCGTGGTAATCGTCGCTGACGGACTCGTCGCGTCGTGCCGGCGGGTAATGTAGCGGCGGGAGGGCCTCGGAGTCGGCGGGGGAGAGGGAGCCCATCCTGGCAGTGAAGGCAGTGGCAGCGACAGCGACGGTGCGTTCGAGATCAACCGAAGGGAAAAGGGCGAGGCAGCGCACATGAGTGGGGCAAGAAGGAAGGTCCGGCCGAGGGTAGCCGATTTGCTAGCTTTTCGAATCGGTTCGATCGAACTCGAATTAAATTTAAATTTTTGTTCGCTTCTATTCAATTAGAATAAGACTATTTTAAATCAAACTCAAATCAAAATTATTAACATTTTTTAATTTCAAATCGAATTTAATATTATATATATATATATATATATATATATATGAGTAAATTTTGTTGGTCTGAAATTTTTATCTCCCAATTATAATGTATGCATATACATACATATTATTAATATCTACATATGATATTATTAAAATATTCATGCATACTGATCCTGTCCGAACGTTGAATCAACGGACGCTGGGCACGTGGCGCTCTCCAAACTGATGACGTGGATCTCCGGCCGGTCGTAGGGATCTCCGGCGAACCTGCAAAGAAGTCGGGCCGGGAAAGGGTTCCCGACGATGACCCTCCGACGCTCAAGTCAGGCAAGAGGAAATGCAGAAGTGACTTCGAAGATGCGAGAATGCGTGATCGCGTACCTTCGTTGAAGTGTGAGGGCTCTTATATAGAGCTGTGGGGAGGCTTGTGCACACTTACCGAGGTGTACACGTGTCGTTTCCCATACCGTAGTATGAGATTGTCAAATGAACATGCCTGACATCATACTGCTACAGTCTGATCACCTTTCCGATGGGACAGCAGAACCTTCCGTTGTACGATTCTGCGTATGGCCTGGTCGTCGAACATGTCCGCTGTCAGAAAAAGATGTTCCCCAATGTTTCCTCTGCCTTTGTCTTCTTTTTCCCTGAGCCGAGTATCCATCCGCTCGGCAAGCATCGATCCGACCGGACGTAGGCATCGGTCCGACCGGGTGCTTGGCTCCAACTGTTCCTTTACAGTATCGATGCTTCAAGCCTCGGCCGAGCAGGCTACCCGCTCGGTCAGGCGACTCTATTCACCATGAGCGTCGGAGACCCGACTCCCCGTCGGGTTGCCTTTGCTTCTGCTTAGACCCCCGTTCAGCCAGCCGGTCCCCCTTTTCCGATCGGTCATTTGACCTTTGACCTCCACGTGACGTTGACTTCCCTCAAAGGGGGTCCCCTGTTCTCACCGCCGGATCACTTGCCTCCCCTTCAAGTCTAGTCGAAGGAAGCGATTAGTCCGACTGACTGGACGTCCGTTGTGCCGAGCGGCGCTTCCAAGAAACCATCATCCGCTCGGCCGGTGTGGAGATAAGTACGGCCTCAGTCAACGCCACCCTCTCTCAGATCTCCTCGGAATTTGCATCAATCTCCGTCATTAAGGGTGAGCACGCGCTCTGTGCCTCGATAAGGCGCTTATTAAATGCTCTCCCGTGATGGAATGCCACGTGGCACCCCTGATGCCGTCAGCGTACGGCGGCGACGTTACCTTCGATGGGACCGCCTTAGTTCGAAATGGACGGCGCGATGCGTGCTCCGGTTCTCGCGACCTGAATCCGACGGTGGAGGCCGCTCGGGGTTAACCTTATAAATCCTTCGCCTTCTCCGCCTTCGCCACATTTCTGCTCTCGCGTGCCGAGAAGCTTCCTTCGGCGTTTCAGTGCTCCGGCAACTTCGGTTCTCTTTTTCCGGCGATCCCTCATTCTTCGTCGATCCTCCTTATCCTCTGTAAGGTTCTTCTTCTTTCTTTCTTCGTTAGCCTTGTCTTTCTTGTCGTGTTTTCGTCCTCTGCGCATTGTTTTGTCTATCATCTTCTTCCTTTTATCCTCTGCCTTTCGTCTTTTTTGGTTTCGTCCGCTCAGACAATGGCTAGCTCCTCCTAACCTCAAGACCAAGTCCTCGGCCCATGGTATACTACCATGGAGTCGCGCTTCGATCGGCGCGACGCCGATATTCTGATGGATACTTTTGACATCCCTTTTGACTTCGAAATTATCTTACCTTCTCCCTCCGCTCGACCACACAAACCGCCGCGCGGAGCTTTTTGTGTTTTCCGCGACCAGTTCACAGACGGTCTGCGATTTCCCATTCATCCCTTCATCGTTGAAGTTTGCAACTATTTCGACATTCCGCTCGGGAGCCTAGTCCCCAACACTTTCCGTCTTTTATGCGGCGTTGTCGTCCTATTTAAAATCCACAATATCCCCCTTCGACCGGAGGTTTTCTACTTTTTTTATTACCCTAAACAGTCTGAACTGGGCACATATATGTTCCAGGCTCGGCCCGGTTTAGTTTTCTTCAATAAACTGCCCTCTTCCAATAAGCATTGGAAAGAATTCTACTTCTACCTTCGGATGCCCGAGCGGGCCCCCTTCCGAACGCAGTGGCAGATCGGACCACCAACCTCCCCTGAATTAAGAAGATTCAAGACCCGATCGGATTATCTGCATGCCGCCAACATGTTAGCCGGTCTGAAGTTTGATATCAACAAGTTCCTGCCTGAAGGGGCCATGTACATATTTGGCTTGAGTCCGATCAGGACCCCCCTTCCGAGTGACTTCGGTAAGAATTTTACTTGTGCATTTGCCTTGATTGCTAACTGATTTTCTCCTTTTTCCTTTGCAGCGAACATTGTCATGGAGTCGGTGATGGCTGGAATTTTGAAGAGGAAGGCGGCGGCGCTCGAGGCCGCGGCTGCCAAAGAGATGGAGACGCTTGACATTCAGTCGGTCGGCTCTAATGAAGGGGAGAGCGACACGAACGGGGGGGAATCGGCCGCTCAGGCTTCTCTCCCGGAACAGGCGGCTGGCGCAACTACTAGTCGAGAGCCTTCCGTCCGAGAGGAAGGCTCAGCTCAGGAGGACGAGCGCCCTCTTCGACAAAAGAGGCGCCGAGTGGAGACACCCCTTCGATCGGCGACTTTCGCGGTCCAGCCTTCCGAGCGGACCACCGCTGATTCCCGCGGCAAAGCCCCAGCGGTGGAGGCCATCCCGTCCGATCGGACCCCATCACAATTGGACGCATCCGCGGCCCCCCTCGAGGCCGTTCCAGTCAGCGTCCTTCCGTCCGCTGCCCGCCGAGTTCAACGTTCAGCAATTTTGTCCCAGATGTCTGCGCCGGCCTCCGATCCTTCCCCGGCCTCCGCTCAGACGACTCCCGGTCAGCATTGTACCATCCGGGTCTCGCTTCACCTCCCCACTGAAGAATTGTTGCTCGAGTCCGATCGGCCGACCGCGCCCGAGCACACGATCACCCTGAAGGGGCCTTTAGCCGAAATGTGGGTCGACGCTCGGGCACGCGTCGCTATGATTCCGCTCCGCAGTCTGGCCAACAGTCACATTCAGCAGGCTACTGAGGTAAGCCAATTTTCTCAAGGCCTTTACGCATTCTTTCCGATCGGTTACTAACACTCTTGCTTATGTCAGAGATGGGTGGAGGAGATTGCGGTCTCCAATCGTCTGGCTATGGTGGACGAAGAATTAAAGAGGCTGAAGGCTCCGGGCGGCCCTTCCGGCTCACAAGGTCCATCATATGCCGAGCTGCAGAAAGAGCTCAAAAAGACCCAAACTCTATTGGAGGCCGAACGGAAGAAGACGGCCGACCAGGCTCACACTCTGGCCGAACTTGATCGCCTGAACAAATCACTGGATCGCAAAATAAGCCTGGCGACCGAGCGGAAGAAGACGGCTATCTCCGATCTGGAGAAGAAGAATGTCGAAGCTCGGGGTCTGGAGCAAAAAGTTAAAGAGCTGATGGACCAGCTGGCCGGCGAGAAGGTGGTCCGCTCGGCAGAGGCAAATAAGCATAAGGAGGAGCTGAAAACTCTGCAAGAGTCCCTCGCAGCCTCCCAAGCGGCCTTCAAGGAGTATCAAGAAGCTGAGCCTGGCCGAGTCGCAGCCCTGAGGCTGAATTACATCCGTTCGGAAGTGTTCTCGGAGAAAGTCTGCGAATGGATGTACACTACCTTCGAGCTCGCTATGACTACCACCACCACTTATTTGAAGTCCAAGGGTCATCTTGCCGACTCCGTCCTCATCTCGGCCCAAGACCAAGCGACGCTTCTCGGCAACATCCCCCAGGACATTTATGATTTCCTTGAATAAGAAGTTTTTATGTAACTCGACCGCTTGGCCAAAAACTATCCTTGTTTTGTAATTCGGCCGTTCGGCCTTAATTTCTCTAATGATATGCTTTTGTGTGCTTTTTCTTTTTCTTTTGCTAATCAATATGAGTGTTGTCCGCTCAGCTTACCAACTACCGTTGTTCATGTTCCTTTGCTTCTCCTCGTTATTCGCCTCTCATCCCACCTTTCTTGTGCTCGAAAGGGGTTTTTACAAAGTATTTTGCGTAGCTAGTCCGCTCGGCGGAATATATCCTGTTTCGCAAATGGGATTTCTCCAGATGTTCACAAAGTACTTTTGGTTAATTGGACGATCGGCCAAACGACTTAAGAGTCGACCTCTTTATTGACGGTCTTCCGGCCGGAGGGTTTATAGTCGCCGGCGCGACTCTCGATATTTAACGTCGGAGCTCGACGGTCTTCCAGCCGGAGGGTTTATAGTCTCCGGCGTGACTCTCGATATTTAACGTTGGAGCTCGACGGTCTTCCGGCCGGAGGGTTTATAGTCGCTGGCGCGACTCTCGATATTTAACGTCGGAGCTCGACGGTCTTCCGGCCGGAGGGTTTATAGTCGCCGGAGACTCGGAATGAACGCCAGATGTTTAAGGGGTACTCTTGGTCACCCGCCCGCTTGCACACTTGGTCCGCCGGACTCGCTTAGTTGAATACATGCATGGCTTTAACTGGAATTACCGCTAAACAGCATTACTTCCGGCCGGAGGGTTTATACTCGTCGGCACGACTCGATATTTAACGTCGGAGCTCGACGGTCTTCCGGCCGGAGGGTTTATAGTCACCGGCACGACTCTCGATTTTTAACGTCGGAGCTCGACGGTCTTCCGCTCGGAGGGTTTATAGTCGCCGGCACGACTCTCGATATTTAACGTCGGAGCTCGGCGGTCTTCCGGCCGGAGGGTTTATAGTCGCCGGCGACTCAATATTTAACGTCGGAGCTCGGCGGTCTTCCGCCGGAGGGTTATCGCCGGTGCGACTTTCAATATTTAACGTCGGAGCTCGGCGGTCTTCCCGGAGGGTTTATAGTCGCCGACGCGACTCGATATTTAACGTCGAGCTCGGCGGTCTTCGGCCGAGGGTTTATAGTCGCCGGCGTGACTCGATATTTAACGTTGGAGCTCGGCGGTCTTCCGGCCGAAGGGTTTATAGTCGTCGGCGCGACTCGATATTTAACGCTCGACGGTCTTCCGCCGAAGGGTTTATAGTCGCCGACTCTCGATATTTAACGTCCGAGCTCAACGGTCTTCCGGTCGGAGGGTTTATAGTCGCCGCGCGACTCTCGATATTTAACCGAGCTCGGCGGTCTTCCGGTCGGAGGGTTTATAGTCGCGGTAGCGACTCTCGATATTTAACGCGTCGAGCTCGGCGGTCTTCCGGCGGAGGGTTTATAGTCGGCGCGACTCTCGATATTTAACGTCGAGCTCGACGGTCTTTATTGTTTTAGTCGGCGCGACTCGATATTTAACGTCGGAGCTCGACGGTCTTCCGGCCGGAGGGTTTATAGTCGCCGGCGCGACTCACGATATTTAACGTCGGAGCTCGACGGTCTTCCGTCCGGGGGGTTTATAGTCGCCGACGTGACTCTCGATATTTAACGTCGGAGCTCGACGGTCTTCCGTCCGGGGGGTTTATAGTCGCCAGCGCGACTCTCGATATTTAACGTCGAAGCTCGACGGTCTTCCAGCCGGAGGGTTTATAGTCGCCGACGCGACTCTCGATATTTAACGTCGGAGCTCGACGGTCTTCCTGCCAGAGGGTTTATAGTCGCCGGCGCGACTCTCAATATTTAACGTCGGAGCTCGACGGTCTTCCGTCCGGGGGGTTTATAGTCGCCAGCGCGACTCTCGATATTTAACGTCGGAGCTCGACAGTCTTCCGGCCGGAGGGTTTATAGTCGCCGACGCGACTCTCGATATTTAACGTCGGAGCTCGACGGTCTTCCTGCCAGAGGGTTTATAGTCGCCGGTGCGACTCTCGATATTTAATGTCGGAGCTCGACGGCCTTTTAAGGCTAATTTCAATACTGCCGTTCGGCGAAGATTGCCAAATGTGTTTCTTATCATTTTGCTTCCTGCATTCAAAGAACACAGGCGACCAAGAGATACACAAAATGAATTACATCAACGCACCTATCACCCAGCTCGGTACGGCTGGAGATGATTTGCGCTCCATGGTCGATCCAGCCGCCATCCGTCTTCATCTTCCAAATAATAAGCACTCGAGCGGAGCTTTTCGATGACTTTGAAGGGACCCGCCCAAGGAACCTCCAGTTTGCCAACGTCCCCGACCGGCTTCACTTTTTTCCACACTAGGTCGCCTACCTGGAACGCTCTGGGGATCACGCGCCGGTTGTAATTCTGCTTCATCCTCTGCCGGTACGCCATCAGCCAGACGGACGCTTTGGCTCGCTCTTCATCGATCAAGTCCAACTCCATGTTCCTCCGCTCGGTGTTATCATCATCATAATTCTGGATCCGGACGGACTCGACGCCGACTTCAACCGGGATAACCGCTTCGCCGCCGTACACTAAATGGAACGGCGTGACGCCTGTTCCCTCATTTGGAGTCGTGCGGATGACCCATAGGACGCCTGACAGCTCGTCCACCCAACTTCCTCCTATGTGGTCAAGTCGAGCTCGAAGAATTCTGAGTATTTCTCTGTTGGTTACTTCCGCTTGGCCGTTACTCTGGGGATACGCCACAGAAGTGAAGTGTTGTTCAATGCCATAACTTTTGCACCATTCTTCGAGCTGCTTCCCGACGAACTGTCGTCCGTTATCAGATATGAGTCGACGAGGAACGTCGAACCGACAGATTATATGATGCCAAATAAACTTTTTGACCATCTGCTCGGTGATCTTGGCCAGTGGCTCGGCCTCCACCCATTTGGAAAAGTAGTCGACGGCCACCAGTAGAAACTTCCGCTGATCGGTCGCCATAGGGAATGGACCCACGATATCCATTCCCCACTGAACGAACGGACAGGATACCGTAGAAGCTTTCATCTCCTCTGTCGGTCGGTGGGAGAAGTTGTGGTACTTCTGGCAGGAGAGGCACGTTGCGACGGTCCGAGCGGCGTCTGCTTACAGTGTTGGCCAGAAGTACCCGGCCAGCAGGATTTTCCTAGCCAACGATCGGCCGCCCGGATGTCCCCCGCACGATCCTTGGTGCACTTCGTGGAGGATGTACTCCGCGTCCTCCGAGCTCACACACTTCAACAGTGGGCGGGAGAAAGCATTCTTGTAGAGTTGGTCTCCAATGAGTATGAACCGACCGGCTCTCCTCCTTAATAGCTGGGCTTCTTCCCGATCGGACGGTGTTGCCCCTGATCTCAGAAACTCCATGATGGCTGTCCTCCAATCGCTCGGAAACGCGATGCCCTGCATCCGGTCGACGTGCGCCACCAAAGATACTTGTTCAATTGACTGCTGAATGACGACCGATGATATTGAACTTGCAAGCTTGGCTAACTCGTCTGCTGCCTGGTTTTCCACTCGGGGTATCTTCTGGATAATGACCTCTCTGAAGTGGGCCTTGAGCTTTTCAAAGGCCTCAGCGTAAAGCTTGAGCCGAGCATTGTTAATTTCAAAAGTATTCGAGAGCTGCTGAGCGACCAACTGGGAGTCTGAATGGAGTGTCACCCGACCGGCGCCTACATGCCGAGCTGCCTGCAAACCGGCTATGAGAGCCTCATACTCCGCTTCATTATTTGTGGCCTTGTAATCCAATCGGACGGATAGGTGCATCCTTTCTTCTTGGGGAGAGAGTAATAATATACCAATCCCGCTCCCGAGCCGAGTGGACGATCCATCCACAAATATTTTCCACATAGCTTCGGGCTCGAGATTTTGCACTTCAGTAACAAAATCTGCCAAGGACTGCGCCTTTATTGCCGAACGGGGTTGAAACTGGATGTCAAATTCACTCAACTCCGTTGTCCATTTGATGAGCCGGCCAGACGCTTCTGGGTTCAGCAGCACTCTTCCCAATGGGCTATTCGTCCAGACTATGATGGTATGTGCTAGGAAATAAGGGCGAAGTCTCCAAGCGGCGAGGACCAAAGCGAAAGTCAGCTTCTTGAGCCTAGTGTAGCGAGATTCAGCATCTTTTAAAATATGGCTCAAGAAGTACACGGGTTGTTCTTCTCCGCTCATCCTCACTAATGCCGAGCCTACTGCCTGCTCGGTTGAAGATAAGTAAATACAGAGCGGCTCACCCACAACTGGCTTGGCTAGCACGGGCAGAGAGTTCAGGTATGTCTTCAGTTCTTCGAACGCCCGATCGCACTCCTCGTCCCAATGAAATTTAGTAGCTTTGCGTAGAATCTTGAAAAAAGGGAGACTCCGATCGGCAGTCTTCGAGATAAATCTTGACAACGCAGTTATCCGACCTGTCAGGCGTTGTACTTCCCTTAGATTTCTTGGGGGTGGCATATCTTGTAACGCTTTCACCTTGCTGGGATTTGCCTCGATGCCCCGCTCGGTCACTATATAGCCCAAGAAACGCCCGCCTTTTGTTCCGAACAAACACTTCTGAGGGTTCAGCTTGACTCCATACTTCCTTAGCGTTTAGAAGGTCTCCTCTATGTCCGTAAAAAGATCAGCCGCTCGGACGGACTTGATGAGAATATCATCCACGTACACTTCTAGATTGCGGCCAATCTACTCTTTGAATACTTTGTTCATCAAGCGCTGGTAAGTTGCTCCCGCGTTCTTCAGTCCGAACGGCATCACATTGTAGCAGTAAGTGTCGTCGGTTGTAACGAAGCTGACCTTCTCTCGATCTCCTCAGGCGAGCGGCACTTGATGGTAGCCCTGATAGGCGCCGAGCATGCATATTAGCTCGCAGCTGGCTGTAGAGTCCACCAGTTGATCGATCTGGGGAAAAGGATAAAAATCCTTTGGGCATGCTTTGTTGAGATCCCGGAAATCGATGCAAACCCTCCACTTGTTGCCCGGCTTGGAGACTAGTACCACGTTCGCCAGCCAGCTCGGGAACTGGACCTCGCGTATGTGGCCGGCCTCCAGGAGCTTCTCGACCTCCGCTCGGATGATAGCATTTTGTTCGGCTCTGAAGTCCCTCTTCCTTTGCTTCACCGGCCGAGCGTCCGGTCGGACGTGGAGCTCATGCTGCGCAATACTTGGCGAGATTCCCGGCAGCTCGTGCGTCGACCAAACGAAGACATCACAGTTTTTCTGGAGACATTTGATCACCTCCTCTTTTTGGCTTGCCTCCAGATCGGCCGCAATAAATGTGGTGGCCTCCGATCGGGTCGGGTGAATATGCACTTCCTCTTTTTCTTCATAAACCAAAGAGGGTGGTTTTTCAGTAATGGCGTTCACCTCGATCCGTGGCGTCTTCCGAGCGGCATTAGCTTCGGCTCGGACCATCTCGATGTAGCATCGCCAAGCCGCCAGCTGGTCTCCTCGTACTTCTCCCACTTTATCTTTCACCGGGAACTTGATTTTCTGGTGGAAGGTGGAGACGGCCGCTCGGAACTCGCTGAGCGCCGGTCGCCCCAAGATGATATTGTATGCAGAGGGAGAGTCGACCACGACGAAGTTGGCAGTCCGCGTCCTTCTGAGCGGCTCCTCTCCCAGCGAAATAGCCAGTCGGACTTGTCCGACCGGCAGAACTTCATTGCCCGTAAACTCGTAGAGGGGGGTTGTCATGGGCAGCAGCTCAGCTCGATCAATTTGCAGTTGGTCGAAGGCCTTTTTGAATATAATATTGACCGAGCTTCCTGTATCGATGAAAACGCGGTGAATAGTATAGTTAGCTATTACCGCTTTGATGAGGAGAGCGTCGTCATGTGGCACTTCAACTCCCTCCAAGTCCCTGGGCCCGAAATTGATTTCAGGCCCGCTCGCCCGTTCTTGGCTGCAGCCGACCGCATGGATCTGGAGCTGCCTGACACTTGCCTTCCGTGCTCTATTGGAGTCACCTTCGGTCGGCCTGCCAGCGATGATGTTGATTTCGCCGCGGGACGTGTTGCTTCTATTTTCTTCTTCCTGAGAGGACGGCCTAGGCCGCTCCCTAGACAACCGGGGATAGTCCTCGTGCCTCTGAGGATGATGTCGCTCGGGAGACTGTCGCTGTTGCCTGTCAGATATACGTCGATCGGCTTCATGGTGTTGCTGTCGCCTGTCGGATGATGGTGAGCGTCGACGACTACTCCGAGGAGCGGGGTGGGCGATCAGGGGAAGGCTCCGGCAATCTCTTGTGTTATGCGTGTCAGTCCGGTGGAACGAGCAAAACATAGGGGTCCATACCTTCTTCTTTGGTTTGGGCCGCTCGGCAGCTACCTCTTGGACTGCTTGGGACCTCGCGTGGTGAGGGCGGACTACTTCGGCCCTCGGTCCTCTAGGCGGCTCCTGGCGATTGACAGGCTTCCGCTCGGCAGGGGCTAGCCGCTCAGTTGGAACTTCTTTTCTTCGGGCCGCCTGTGCTTCCTCCACATTAATGTACTCGTTGGCCCGGTATAACATATGATCGTAGTCTCGGGGCGGCTTCCGAATGAGCGACCGGAAGAAATCACCGTCCACGAGGCCTTGCGTGAACGCATTCATCATCGTTTCTGAGGTGGCCGTTGGAATATCCATGACCACTCGGTTGAATCGTTGGATGTATGCTCTGAGCGGCTCCCTGGGCTCTTGCTTGATGGCAAATAGGCTAACACTGGTCTTCTGGTAGCGCCGACTGCTTGCGAAATGGTGGAGGAAGGCCATGCGGAACTCCTTGAAACTTGTAATGGACCCGTCCGGCAGCCTCCGAAACCACCGTTGCGCCGATCCCGAGAGGGTGGTAAGAAAAACCCGGCACTTTACTCCATCTGTGTATTGATGTAGGGTAGCTGTGTTGTCGAACTTACCCAGATGATCATCCGGGTCGGTGGTTCCGTTGTAGTCACCGATCACCGGGGGCACATAGTGCTTTGGTAGAGGGTCCCGCAGGATGACCTCTGAAAATTGTCAGTTGATCCGCTCGGGGGAGGCGTCCATTCGGGGGCCTTGCCTTTTCTGTTGTCTCGCAGAGGCGCCTCGTCGGACGAAGATCCTCGATCACGGTTAACTGTTGTGGCTTCAGGAGGTGTACGAAATAGGGCCCGATGGAACGGAACCGTGGCCGGTGGTGCTTCTGCTCGGCCTCCTGACGCGGACGTCGCTTGTTGCTCGATCCGCTAGGCTTGCGCCTTTCTGTTTTTGTTGTTTCACAAGCTTAGCTGCTCTTGCCTCGATCAGAGCGTCGAGCTTCTCCGTGGAGAGCATCACCGTATGCAGTCGTCCAGCTTCGTCCATTGCTTCCGCTCGGATGCAGGTGCATTCCCACAGACGGCGCCAATTTGATCATGTCCGAACGCTGAATCAACGGACGCTGGGCACGTGGCGCTCTCCAAACTGATGACGTGGATCTCCGGCCGGTCGTAGGGATCTCCGGTGAACCTGCAAAGAAGTCGGACCGGGAAGGGGTTCCCGGCGACGACCCTCCGACGCTCAAGTCAGGTAAGAGGAAATGCAGAAGTGGCTTCGAAGATGCGAGAATGCGTGATCGCGTACCTTCGTCGAAGTGTGAGGGCTCTTATATAGAGCTGTGGGGAGGCTTGTGCACACTTACCGAGGTGTACACGTGTCGTTTTCCATACCGTAGTATGGGATTGTCAGATGAATATGTCTGACACCATACTGCTACAGTCTGATCACCTTTCTGATGGGATAGCAAAATTTTCCGTTGTACGATTCTACGTATGGCCTGGTCGTCGAACATGCCCGCTGTCAGAAAAAGATGTTCCCCAATGTTCCCTCTGCCTTTGTCTTCTTTTTCCCTGAGCCGAGTATCCATCCGCTCGGTAAGCATCGATCCGACCGGACGTAGGCATCGGTCCGATCGGATGCTTGGCACCAACGGTTCCTTTACAGTATCGATGCTTCAAGCCTCGGCCGAGCGGGCTACCCGCTCGGTCAGGCGACTCTATTCACCATGAGCGTCGGAGACCCGACTCCTCGTCGGGTTGCCTTTGCTTCTGCTTAGACCCTCGTTCGGCCAGCCGATCCCCCTTTTTTGATCGGCCATTTGACCTTTGACCTCCACGTGGCGTTGACTTCCCTCAAAGGGAGTCCCCTGTTCTCACCGTCGGATCACATATATATATATATATATATATATATATATATATATATATATATATATATATATTCGAACTCGATCGATCCGCTCGTTTGCATTCCTAGTCCCTGACTATATATGTAGGACGCGGGCAACGACGAACCTACTGGTTAGGATGAGGTCGGCTCATTGGGCCTGCCCAAGGTGAGAAATTATAAAGATTTTAAAAAATATATATCTCAATTTTGAAGAAACCGCTTATTAATCTTCAGGATAAACAGAGCATTAATGACATTCATTAATGATAAAATTAGAAAAATGTATAAACAACTAATACATCTAATGCTGAAGAACATATATATCCACTTACAAATCTACGAGAGCAGAGAATTGTGTCTAAATTTTACTCAGGATTTCTCTTTTTTTATTTCTCGATTTTGGAATTAAATCTCTATCGTTATTCGCCATGGCGAACTCAAAGGCCTCGTCGCTTAATCTCCTACAAAAATTTCGCGTTGGCAGGGCTCTGGCCTGTCACCTGCAGACGACGACCTCAACGGGGACGGAGGGCGGCGCGATGGGCGGCGGCGGCATGGGCGGCGGGTCGAGGTGGGCTCGGCAGACGGGACAGTCGGGGTGGGTTGTGAGCCAGCGGTCGGCGCAGGCGCGGTGGAAAGCGTGCCGGCAGCCGGGCAGCACCCGCGACGCCTGCCCCGCTTCGATGTCGTCCAGGCAGACGGCGCACTCCTGCCCCGCCGCCGCGCCGCCCCCGTCCCCCAGCCGCTCCAGCTCCGCCGTCGACAGCCCCTTCTCCCCGCCCTTGTCGGCCGCGCCGTCCGCCGGCGAACGCAGCGACGACGTCCACAGGATCCACGTGTAGACCAAGAAGACCAAACCCAGGCTGAAGCAAAACAGGAAGAGCGCGATGAACAAGCACAGCACCAACGTCATCGATCGACCGATCTCTCATCATTCTTCAGCAGATCAACTCATCTTCGATTTATCTCCTTCTCGTCAAATCTTCGTCTCGTAATCGCAACAGGTCTCTCTTTAATTAGGCGTCCAAAGAGGGGAGGAGAGAAGGCGCCGGGGCTATAAATAGAGGACGACGACGACGAGGGGAGAAATATAGTGAAGATTAATCAATTATAATCAAACATCAGAATTATTCAAAAATAATAATAATAATAATAATAATGTTTTTTTGTGATATTTCATTCCTGTAAATCAACCGCACCATGAACTAGACAGTGAAAAAACACAACACTAAACTCTTCAGATGTTCATATCGTGTCAAACAATATACAAGAAAGTTACATTTGAGTGAGTTGTCGAAGCATTAACAATTCCCTAAACCTACGTGAGGTACAGAGATACCAAGAATTGTGACAAAAGAATGAACTCACTCACAATTATTGCAGGTGAATGGATACCGTAGAAAGGAACTATATCGACTTGCAGCCATTGCTCCACTGCAGATCCAACTGCTGCGCCCGCAACGAGTCCACCAACAGTGAGTACTGCTGCTTTGCCTGCAAAAGGTTTATGGAGCTTACTTTCACATTCATGAGATCCATAGCATGTAATGATCCTGTCTACAACAATCTCCTAGCTTCGAGTGGACATGAAAGCTGAGTACAACTCACTGGATTATAATGAATCAATGACTACAATGGTATACAGGTGTGGATTATAGTGAATCCAGCAGAAGCATTTAACTACACTGAAATAGATAGATGCCAGTTATAATGTATCCCGCAGAAGCTTACCTAGGCCAAGTCTCTTCTTGGATAAAAAATACAAGGAAGCACCAATACTTGTAGCTATTATTAACCCAGAAACTTCAGCTCCAGCGTATGGCCCAGTAGATGTCGTCGACGCACCACTAACATATGTGAAAAGCATCAAGGCCCCATAAACACCTGCTTGTATTCCCAAATTGCTCGTAGATGGAGATTCAATTGAAACAGGAACATTTTTTATCCTTGCTTGTAACCACTCTGGCAATGCATTTGTTCCTGTGTTCTTACTAGTTCTGACATCAGCATATCTAATTCTGCTATTTTCAACTTTGCCAGATCGTCGCCTTGACAAGCTCTGCATAAGCAACATCTCATATGCAGCCTCCACCTGAAATCCATACGGTACGTTGCCATTTAAGGAGGAGACAGAAGGAAAGCAACATTTTGAGACCCTACAACGCACGAGAAGATTTCTTCCCCATGACACACATTGCAATGGAACAAATTCATATGATTGCAATCTTGGTCATTGGAGACTTACAAATCAAATTTTTCTTTTCCAAAAAATTATTCAGTGTTTGATCTAAAGATAGATTTTTTCCTTCTTCCAAATAATCTTAATGTTTATCTTCCAAACCACGTAGAATAACTAGACAGTACATCTTAAGCGTTTACTGCTCTATCATTCTCAAGCGACTGCATAATGCTGGAAAAATCATTCAGGTTTGCAATACAAACTTAGGGTCTGGAAGACATTCTAGAAGGACCCTTCCCCAATGGAGAGTAAAAGTTACTCTAAGTCATCGTATTTACTCAAATAAATCCAGTTACCTGTACGAAAAGAGTATCATGCTACATCTTATGTGGTGTAAATTACTCAAATACCTGTGACATCATGTAGAGTTCAAGAGAACATGTCATTTGTGAAAGAATCTCAAATACACTCAAATCCTGTCTAAAAAATAAACAACCGATTAAGATGGAATGTCTCAATCTATAAATTGATTGAATGACAAGGATGGTGACTCCAATAGGTGAATATGAAGGATGAGAAAGAATGAGTGTACTTGTGGTTTGTCATAGAAAATCCGTCAAAGAAATGCACCAAGGGAAGGACTTCTGCATGTATCATCTTGCTCATACGAAGCACAGGACACCAAGAATAGTATTTTAGTGAATCACATCCTTAATTTGAGCCTTTCATACCAACATAGAATTCTTATTAATGAGTTAGACGAAATTACAAGTAACACATGTGCCTTGATAAGGTAACAGATTCAGAACTCAAAAGCATCAGGAGGAAATGATAACTAAACTTTCACATTATGTGATGGACTCGTATACAACTTAACAAAACTGTCAGCACTAACTTTTCATTTTTCCCCTGTTTTTTGGTAGGCTGTCATTCTAATTTTGTGGTTTCAATTTTTTTACCATACTGGCGAGATTAATTTTGTGAAACTAATAAATGACTCATATGCAACAGAATTTTTGAACACATTGGAAAGTACATGCATACTTCTCTTTCTATATCCACTAACTTAATAATTTAAAAATAGGTGCCCCTATCGTAGGAAGAGTTGTTCACTGAAGATTAACCAACACTAGTTTGCGTTAAAGAATAATGAGCAAGTGAACCAAACTAGCATGTGTCACATGGAACTCCATGGAAGAACCGTACGTAAGCCCTTATAGATAAATTGTTGTAATAATACTAAACATCATGCCAAATCCATTTACACTTATATGCCATAAGAATCCCTTTAAGAAAATTTCTGATTACTTTGTTGAACAGATGAAAAACAACCAGGATAGTTCCACAAATTAACCGCATAAACATAAGCTTCATTTCCTCCACTTTCTCTAGAGAATTCAGATATAATCCTCTGAAACAACAAAAAAATGTGAAAAGGTAATTCAGTTCAGTCTACAGTTTAACCTACCTCAAAATCCAAACGCCAGCTAAAAGTCTAAAACGAATGAAAGAAAATAACCACTAAAAAAAACTAAATTATACAAAGCAACAAACAGTAAGCTTTCTAATCAATTACTTTAATTAGTAAGTGGAAGATGTACATGAGCATTGCCTAACCCATCATTCATCCAAACATTGTTGAAGAAGCAGAAAATGCCAATAAATCTGATACAGCCAAATTCCCCAAGAATAATGATGTTTTATTTTAATTAATTCCACTTGCTTCCTAGGGAAAAAAAAAATAGGACCTTTTCTGACACGTTAGGCGATAACACATCGAAATCCATCAACTGAGGGATGAACTCAGAAACCCAGTGTTCATCTGAAAACTCTTGCTGGAAGAAGAGAAAAGGTGAGCAAACCTGCGCCACGGCCTCCATGTCGTCCCGGATGGAGGCTAGCACGGCGTTCTTGGCCCTAACGATTTCGTCAAAGGAAGCACCTTCTGACAAGCCAAGGATCTCGAGCGCGCTCTCCACGGTCATTTCCTGCGGCGCCGAGGAGTCATCGGCCCTGGACCCCGCCAGCGGCAGCGCTCTGCGGGCCTTCCGGAAAATCAGCGCCCCTGACGCCCACCACGGGGTCCGCCTCCAGTCCAAACCACCCCGGCGGGTGGAGATCGCCCTCGCCGGCGATGAATTGCCACAGACGATGGAACCGCTGAGGGAAACAGCAGCAGCCGCCATTTCTCCGCCTCTCTATTTCTCTCTCGCACACAAAATTATTTTATTGATTTTAGTTTTTTCTCACAAAAATAAATAAATAAATAAAATCGTTTAGACATATTAATTATTCTATTTAAAAATTTAACATATAGAATAATTAAAAAAAAAATTACAACAGATATTATATCTATTCTTTAAATTTTAAAATAGATATCCAAATTTAATAAAATAATTTTTTATCTTAAATTATAATATTTTGATAAAAAAAATTGGAGTGGGGACCCTTAAAATATAAACTTAATTAAGAACATTTTACAAACTTTTCTCATCTCTTAAAATAAATATATAAAAATAAATTAACTAAATATTTTTTTTAGAATTAAATTCTCTTCGTAATTTAATCATTTTTGTCGTAATCCATACTACAATTTTTATTGTTTGTCCAGTTCTATGATTTTTCCATGTTTTTAAATTATAAATTTATGTTAAACATGAGATCTTTCTTCTTGAACGCAACAAAACAAACAATGGATGTGGTGGCTACGGACCCACGACAAGAAGTGGAGTGTAAGAATAGCACTCAATTATCAACATTTATTTAATATTAAAACTTTTTATTTTTTTTATTTTATGAAAATATATATAATTATTTTTAGAATAAATTGGAGAAAAATCCTAAATAAAACTTCAATTTTACAAACAATCTTCATCTCTAAAGAAAAATTTATTTCTACTCCATGCATATAAAGTTTTATTTACTTCAATTCTCTCATGCAAACATTATTATCTCATTATCCTTCATATTTTTTTAGATAAAAATAATCTAAAAATGAGTATAATTTTTCTTAATTTCAGCACTTTAAACTAGAATCGAATATATTTTCTATCAAATTGAGCATAATTTTTTTCCTGCTTAATATAATTCCTCCTAAATTTCACATCATTTAAAGTGAATCTAGTATATTTTTCATCCAATTGAGCACTATTTAAAGAGAATCTAGTATATTTTTCATCCAATTGAGGTGAAAAAAGAGTCGTGCTCAATTTGATAGATAATATACTAGATTCTAATTTAATGTGCTAAATTTAAGAGGAATTATACTCATTTATAGACCTTTTATATCTAAAAAAATATGAGGGGTAATTAGGTAAATTGATATCCATTATGTTTGGTTAGGGAGTGATAAATTGAACACGATTTTTTTCGCTTAATATAATTCTTCCTAAATTAACATCATTTAAAGAGAATCTAATATATTTTCCATCTAATTGAACACTATTTAAAAATAATCTAGTATATTTTTCATTCAATTAAGGTGAAAAAAGAATCGTGCTCTATTTGATAGAAAATATATTATATTCGAGTTTAATATGCTAAATCTAAGAGGAATTATACTTATTTTTAGACTTTTATATCTAAAAATTATAAGGGGTAATTAGATAAATTGATATCCATTATATTTAATTAAGGAGTAGAAATAAAATTTTTTGGCAATGAGAACTACATATAAAATTTAAATTGTGATTTAAGGAGTGCATACAAAGAGCGCCCTAGCAGCAAGAGAACCGGACCCAAGCCCCCTCCCGAGCGCGGCAAGAGGAAAATTGCAATAATGTCGTTCAGAGGGATATCAACATGATCGTTGAAGGCCCAACCAACAGAGACTTCAACTGGGCAAGGAAGTTACATGCCCATCGACTGGAGATCCACACTGTCAACTATAGCCAAGAGCAAGCATAAGAGCCCGAGATTAGTTTCGGGTCAAAGGATTTGGAAGGGCTTGAAGTGTTAGAATTTAAGGGATGCCCCTTACGTTTTTTTTCTTCTATTTATTTGATAAATATAGATTCATTATTTGAGTGCATATTATATGTTTGATTGTCTTAAACTCATTTACTGAATGTCGGTAATATAATTCATACTTTGAGAGAATTTGTGATTGGATCGCAACTAGTGATTATCTCTATATGTGCAATTATGAATATATTAAAATTTTCCTAGTCGTCGAATTGATGTATTCAAACACCATCAATTCTGTAAGACTAGCACAAGTTATAATCTTTGGTTCGGGCAAGCAACTGTTTTCTCACTAGTTGGAGACATTTGGATGCGAGTTAAACGTGAATGCTGGTTATGGTAACTAGTTCATTGGAGTGACTATAGATATGTCTGTGAAGTTCTTACTACAGCAAGAGTGCAAGTTTCCTTCGACTTGAGGTATACAAGTCATCTTAGTTATGGAGACTTATACTTTGACATCTTAAGCAAGCATCTCATTAAAGTGTGGATCCGGGATGATTGTGTATAAGTTGAAGTGCTCGAAGGTATTTGGATAACACGGAGAGGATTCACCGCTCCTTGCAAGGAGACTTATACCCTATGACCACTTGTTAGAATTATTACTCAAAGTCTTTAGCCAAAGCATCACATGTTAAGAGTGTGAGACTCTTGTACACATGTACAAGTAATTTGAATCTGCATAATGAGGAAGCATTACTTGGGCTAGGTGTGACGTAGTCAGCCTAGTGGGGACGAGACACATAGACAATGTCTTGAACCAAGTGGATATAAGACGAGTGAAAAGAACGAGACACAACTTACTGTAGCTACTGAAGAGTTTAAAATTAATTCTAAGATCAACTATGATTTTCTGGCTAATTGGTAATCATAATGTACTACTAGGTGTCACTCATGATCGTTCTATAATTAAGTAGTTAATTATGGACTGCCAAGATAAATCGAGAACCTATTGGGTCACACGCACTAATGAGTCTCTAAAAGACGTAAAATAAATTAAAGAATAGGATTTTAAGATCAAGAGAAAAATGCTTGGTTGAATCATACATAAGACAAATATGAAAATATTTGTCGCAATGAAAGCGCGGATGGGTCACATCTATTATGGAAGAGTTGGACCATATTTGATTTAATAATAAATTAGTCATGAACCAACTTAGTTTAGTTGTGAACCAAACCAAGGGGTTAATAGGTTAATTTTTGGTTAAGGGATAATGGGTTGGATTTGTGTTTTCTAATCCAACTTATTAATGAGGGCTATATATTGATATGATTAAGAGAAAATTATACACATGAGATCATTAATTGACTTATAAAAGTTTTGGAAAATGTTAACCCAATTTCTCTTGTCCTCTCCCTTTCCCCTCTCTCTTTGCCGCCGCCAAGGGGAAGCCTTTCCCCTTGTTGTCGCGACCACCACAAGGGAGAAAACTCTCCCTTGTGTGCTTCTCTTCCTCTTCCTTTTGATCCTTCTTCTTCACTCGTGACTAGTAACTTCCGAATGAGAGACTTGTACTCAAGGAATTATCTTGAGGAGCTCGGCGTGGATACGAATAGAGGCGAGGTTCGACAACGTCGCTACGATTAATACCCTTCTCGTTACAGGTCATCCATAAGATACACCTAGTGTAAATTTACTTTTCGTAAAAAATTAATTATGCGATCATATTTGCCATGTTGTATCCTTGTATGCATGTGGTGCGTGTGACATAATAATTTAGGAATTATTATTATTTTATTTTCCATTGCGCATGTTTACGAAACGTGTTTTAGCACACACTACATCAGGCATATTCCAACATGAAGTACCCCTACGATGATGCTTTGAGTATTAAGGCTATCATAGCTAATTATAACATACATCACACCTTTGTTGACATAGATAATTTTGTCAACATCATCTTTAAGAAGACATTTGAGTAGTTGCAAATAGAGCCAAGCGAGCTCCAGTCTATGATGACTCCTTTATATCGATTAACAAGTAATAAAGTGTAGTCATTCAGCTAAATTAAGCTGGCCATATATTTAGGGGAGGAGCCCCTTATGATGATGCGCCGATTGAATTACATTATGGTGGACACGTCTTCAGCGTACAATGCCATTTTAGGTCGACCAACCCTAAATAAATTCTGGGCAGTTGTTTCAATCTTCTGTCAGAAAATAAAAATTTCCTATGGATGACGAGGTGGGGGAAGTTAGAGGAAACCAACTAGTAGCATGTAGGTTCTACGTTGATATTATCAGGACTGAAGTCAGCGCAGCCCAAAAAAGCCAATGGTTGGAAGTTAGTATCATTCAGGAGGCACCCCTCGACTCTGATCTATAAAGAGAATGAAGAAGTGCAAATTCAACCCTGCCGTCCAGAGGTTATTATTCAAATAGCAGCAAACTTGCCCCCAAAGCTTAAAGCAGAGCTAGCTGTATGTTTAACATGCAATAATTATTGGAAGCAATATTGAGGGGTCGGTGTGACCATGAGTTTGATGTTTTGGCATAAGGTTTAAGTTAGATTCATCCTTGTATTTGATATGTGTATTTGAGTTATGTAGGTTTGCAGAATACACATATGACTTACGTTGATAACTTCAGGTTTGGTGAAGGAGGGAACATCCAAGGGGCTATGGACAAAGCAACAAGGACAAGTTGAGGGAAGCGTACTTCGAGCAATATGTGAAGGATGATATTGGGATAATTAAGTGGCAAGCTTGAATGTATCCGAAAGATGAAAGCCAAAGGAAGGAGGCTTGAAAACAAGAGATCAAGGCTACGAGAAAGAGTCAAGTGAGTCATAAGGGTCTGAGTGTGAGAGAAATGTACTCAGGAATGGAAACCCTAGGTTTAGAATTTTATGAGTTGACTGATGTCTGGACTAGTCGACCAGTGTCTGGACTAGTCGACCAGGGCAGAGCACAGAATGTTTTTGTACCTGATGGCTGAGACATCAATCAACTGGTGCAATGATCAGTCGGTTGGTAAAGGGTCGTTGGTAGAATCACGAATTCTACGAAGTGTCATTGGATGTGCCTAATAGCAACACCAGTCGACTGACGAAGATACTAGTCGATTGATAACGAAAAAGTTAGCCTATATGTTTTCCCCTAGCTCTATATAATGGATCTTGAGATGGCTGGCTTGGATGATGAAATTAGAATTGATTAAAGCTTAATTAGAGTGTCCAAGTTCCAGTGTGATCCAAGCATTTTGATCGAGTTGTGGTGAGGTTTATCCATCGACAAGGAGGCTTGAGCTAGATGGAGGTTCGAGGGACTAATTCATAAACGGATAGGGATCGTCTACCTTACGGACAATTGAGGAATAGGAGCCCTAATCTCTAAACCACGTAAACGAACATGTAATGGTTTGCTCTTCTTGTTTTTGTAGTTTAGCTTTCGTATTCGTATTTATTTGTTTTCTGCTGTGCACTAACGAATACATAGGAAGGGAACGATTGGGGTAAACGTTTATTCAACCCCTTTTCTAGATGGCCAAAAGATCCTCAACAATAATAATGTCTTCGCCTGGATGCCCAAGGAAATAATTGGCGTGTCACCGACTGTTATGGAGCACGCGCTCTACGTCCACCCGAATGTTAGGCCACTTAAACAAAGGAAGAGAGATTTCAAAGCTGACTAGAACAAAATCATCTGAGCAGAGATGGACAAATTACTGGAGGTCGGCTATATCCAAAAAGTACAATTCTAGAGCTAGCAAATGTGGTCATGGTATCTAAGCCAAGAAATAAATGGCGAGTCTGTATTGACTTTAGAGATCTTAATAAGGCATGCCCTAAGATTATTATCCACTGCCTCAGATCGACCAAGTGGTAGACTTGACCTTCGGCTGTGAACTGCTAGGTATGTTGGATGTATAATAGGGCTACCATCAAGTCTCGCTCGCCAAGGAGGATCAAGAAAATGTTAGTTTCATAACTGCTAAAAGAACTTACTGTTACAATATTATATGTCGTTCAAACTAAAGAATGCATGAGCAACTTACTAACGGCTCATGAACAAAGTGTTTCGAAAGCAGATCATGCGAAATATGAAGATTTATGTGGATGATATTCTTATCAAATCTCTCCGCGCGGTCTATATATGCCTTAATATCAAGGAAACATGTCAGACTTTAAAGGAATACGGACTTAAATTTAACTCCTGCAAATGTCTATTTGGAGCAAAGAATCGAGGTTTCCTAGGCTATATAGTGATCAATGGGGAATCAAAGCTAATCCAAGTGCGGGCTCTCCAAGATATGACTCCCGCATGTAATCTCAAGGAAGTACAACGACTAACCGAATGTATTACAGTTTTATCTCGCTTCGTATCAAGATCAACAAATCGGAATCTATCTTTCTTCAAAATATTTCGTCAAGCTCTAAAATTCTAATTGGATGTTGATTATGATAAGACATTTGAAGAGTTAAAAAGTTATTTATCAGACCTATCTAGCGGGTCATTTCTTTTGATTTTAGACCGATCGTATAAGAAAAAAAAAGGGAGAATGTAAAATCCAAAATACTTTCTTATTTTCCTCTCTAAATAATCTTTGTTTATTTTTAAATGTAACTGTTTTTTTTATTATATGTTAATAAATCTAACATAAACTTTTAAAATTAAAACATCTACTCTGTTTTTCTGACCCATTATTTAAAGAACAATTCTCTCTTATCGTCATTTTATCTTCATGGATCTGGTTTAGATAGCGTTGTCAAATTAATTTGCTGTTCCTGAACGACTGCGAATAATAATATTTTGTATTCAATCATCCAAATCAATAATTCAAAATGCAAACCTCACTGTCTCTCCCCGACAGCCAGCCTCTCTCTATCAAATCTCTATCCTCCACCGCCGGAATCTCTTCTTTCTTATCCCTTCTGCGGCCGTCGCCTTCATATGCAGTCGATCTCGAGTTAAAACTACCTTACGAAAATTGCCGATCCGCCGCATGTTCAACGTCTTCTAATATTCCTGTTTATCAAACTGAAATAAACCCAAAGTGGAATGAGCAAAGCGAGACGGACGGTGACGTGGGAATCGGAGTTTGATGGATTTGCTTTGCTGAACTCGTTGCCGAGGAACACCATCGAGGGCTGCCGGCCGGCGTCGGGATTTTGGCCCGAAGATTTTTGGCTGAGAAGATAGCAATTTGGCTTTCAATCTCGAATCATTAATTCGATGACTGTGAATTGTCGACTGACCTCGTGGCGGCGGCGGCGGCGGCGCTGGGACAGAAGGTGATGACGTACTCGGCGGCGCCGGCGCAGGTGAAGATAGAGGTGGCGTCGTCGTAGGCGTAGCTGTACGCCCTCGGGCATGCCCTCTTGAACACCTCCGAGTACGACGACGGCCGGCACGTCTCCGGGCTCCCGTAGGCTCCGCTGCAGCAGTACTCCGGCGTCCCGAACGCCTCGCACGCGCTCCTGCAGACCGCCCCTCCTTCGGGTCGTCGTCCTTCCTCTCCCCCACCCGCGACCAGCAGCACCTTCAGTTCCGCTGGGCACACCCCGTTCACGTCCGCCGCGCACCCCGTCGCGCCGCAACCCTCGCCGCCGCCGCGCGGCGCCACCGCCACCGGCAGGTTGTACCCGTCGACCAGGCTCACGTCGTAGTAGTCCTCCGCCTTCGACCCCCCGCCGAGGGTGAACTCCGCGAGCGTCGCCGGCGGCGCCGCCCCTGCCCCGGAGCACTCCACCTCCCCCGAGCCGCAGTCGCCGCTGCCGCAGCCGAACCGGCCATCCGCGTCGGCGGCGCAGAGGGTGCGGCCCCAGAACCGGCCCGACCACCCTGCCGGCGCGTCGACCCCCTTCGACTCGCCCGGCTGGAGCGCGAACCCCGTCGTCGAGAGCGCCGCGTCGCCGGCGTTCGACAGTGCCCCCGGCCACACCGTGAAGCCGCAGTTGTTCGTCACAGTAAACGTGGTCGCCGCCCAACCATCTGCATTCAAACACATCGATCATAAAAAATCGATTTCGTACAAGATTTCAAAATGGTTTCTTAAAAATCTAATCAAGATTCCGAAACAAAAGGAGGACCTTGGACCACAGAGACGAGCAGCAAAGCCATAGACCAGGCCATGGCAATGCTTGATTTCACCATGAGAAGCGACTCTTCTTCTTCTTCTTCTCTGAATCAATTCAGTAAGAGTAGTAGGAACTGATGGGTATATATCATTGTGAGCGGAGAGAGTGAACAGATATAGCTTAATTAACGTAAGGAAGCGTGGTTTCGTGTTCAACTTCGACTTTAACATCGCTCAGAATTTGGTCTCTTAGTTAATTACAGTCTGGCCAGTGGCTTATTCTGTTTAATTTCTAGTTCTAATTGGTATTTGATTTATCTACAATATGAACAAAAGTCCTGGAGTTTGGCCGCCCCGGGCTACGGTGCAAGCAGTCGGCCATGGGTCAATTTCTAATTGTGACATTGCCATTGCAGATTAATCTCCTCGGGAAGATAATTTTCAAACGTTGATGTATTTATCGCCAGTTGAAAATTTTAATAGAAGACTGGATAGATTATCTCCGAGATTAATTGATTTGTTGGATATTTAAATTATAAAAAAGAAAATCCTGAAATTTGAATTCTAATATAGATTAATATTTTAAAGATCCTGAATAAGTAATCATCATCTACCTATAAATATCAATATGTGCATACAAAAAATAAATCCAATATTATAATTATAAAAGATAATAATATTTAAATTATACACAATATTATCTTGTATTTTATAAAAAATTATTTTTTGACTTAAATCCACAATCTCAAAATTACATGACAATAATTTTATCATTGCGTCAAAATAATTATCTATCTAATGAAAATAATTTTATCATTGCATCAAAATAATTGTCTATCTAATAAAAGATAGTTTAGTACATGAAGCTCATATTAGTACAGTCCAAAGGAATGATCGAATTATATTAGATATATTATATTATAAACAGTTGTATTTTGTATTTTACACAAGGTTATTTTCATGACAATAATTTTACCTAACAGATATTTATAAAAAGAAATCAATTCAAACTTTCTTTAAACTAGGTTAGATTGGACTCTTTTTGAATTAATGATTCCCTTGATTACTAGACTAAATCAACTTGAAAAAGTCTTTTTGTTTAGAGTGAGGTTATAAAGTAAAAGTAGATTGAATATTTGATCAGTTAGACACAAACTCAAGTTATTTCGACTTAGTATGTTTAGCTTGTCACATAAAGAAGCAAATTGCAATATTTGCCTCAAAACAAATTTAAACGATCTCTCTTTAATTTCTTCTTCGAAAACAATTGCAAACAATTTTTGAGGCATCTCTTGATTGAATTATTAGCACTGAGCCATCAAAGTTCCAAGTCAAAGTTCAAAACAAGAAAGAAAACCCAACTAGATACACAAGGAATATAGCAACAAAGAGGCAAAGTTGAGTGGGGCAATGAATCACCACAAAACGCCACGAGAAGTTGTCATCCTACTCTTATCAAGAATACTTACCTCCCCTTTTTTTCATCATTTGGAATCTAGTGTAATTTTTTTTCTCATAAAAAAGTAACAAGTGGATAAAGCTTCTGTCAATATGGATTTTAAAAAGGAATCTAAGTCACATTAGATCTATTATATATATAATTTTACAGTACATTTTATAAGAGATCATTTTCACGATTCAAATTGGGGATGATACGGCCAGTGGTGGAGGTCTCCACGTGATAAGGTCAAGGCAAAGTCAAGTTTTTGATCAAAAGTCAAGCGAAATTGTACGTTAAGGGGGAATAGAAAGTCATCCTTTATTAAGGTGACACACCCGACTCTTTCAGTCTAGCCATCTACCTCCCTTGACTCCGTTACTTGACCCTCACAGTTTAGTCATCCCAGCTCCTCAGTTAGGCACCTCTGACTCCCTCGACTCCGTTACTTGTCTCTCACAGCTCAATAACTTGAGCTCCTCAATTCGGTACAATTAACTCCCTCGACCCCGCCACTCAACTCCCATACCTTGGGCACTCGACTCTCACAACTCAATCACCCGAGCTCCGTAGTCTCAACTATATTACCAACTCTCACAGCTAGTCATTCGAGTTTCTCAATTCGACACCTCTGACTGTCATAGCTGAATCACGTGACCTCCTTAGTTTAGTATCTCTAACTACCTTGACTTCGTCACTTGACTCCCGTAGCTTAGGCACCCGACTCCTATGCTCGGCGTCGTAGACTTCTTCGATTCGATTTCATTGACTTTTTTTGTCTTGTTGGGCTCAGTCGTCCCCCATTCTACGTGGCCTATCAAAAACATGAAAGGTAGCATAACTGTTTCATTCATGGGATAATTTCTCTCGGAAGAAGTGGAAAACATCAACGTCTAGCTCAGAGAACATGGCAAACGGATGGACAGATATTGGAGCACCGGATATATTCATCGCTATATATATAGTCACTCGTCCCCACGGGTCCAAGTACGTAAATACAACCATTTGGACTTATTTACTACTCCATCAATTTCATCTTCTCTTAGCCCTTATACTAACTTGAGCTTTAGAGTGGTTACACCGAGTTCAACCGTAGCACTCATTCTAGCTTCGTGCGGATCCTACACTTGAGTGTGTGTAGGATCTTCGTACGGACCCTTCACTATCATGTCACTTGTGACCTTCCCTGTAATAGTTGTTCTTCGCTGACTCATCAGATCATGGAAATCAAGATTATATGATAATAATTTTACTATTGTGTCAAAATATTCCTTCCTTGCCCTTAATCCCTCCATCCCATAGACCATATTGGCACTCCGCTTGAACAAGATATTAAAATTTATAAGAAAAAGGAGATCGACAATATTAAGATTAGAAGATTTTTTTATATTTCATTAAAAACAAAGAGACAAGAGATTATGATCGCACTGCTAAAGGAAAGGACTAAGAGGACGAGCTAATAGAGAGTCTGAATGAGTTCACGATACCATTCGATTAAATGAAAAAAAAATAATAAAAAAACAAAAGCAAGAGATTGGGAAAATTAAATATTTTAAACTATAAGTCTAAAATATTCCATATATTTGACAGGGTTTAAGAAAATAAAATTGTGAGTAACATAGGGTGCAAAATGAAAATTGTTATATTCCATATATTTGACAGGGTTGTTAACGACCTCGTTTGTTTTGGAGACGCGGAAAGGCCGACGTTCGAGCCTCGTAGCGCGGAGTTGTTTCCGGACTGCAACAAGGTCAGGCGACAATGTCGCCTCCCTCCTCCCCTCTCCATCGAAAACCGTTGGCTTCCCAGTTCCTTCTGTTGGATTCTTTCGGTCGCTCGTCCGATCGCCAGCCCGCCCCATGAAATTCGGGGCGCTGCCTGAACTGCCTGAGTCCGACGACACTCCGGCGAGCCGAGAATGCGCCGATCCGGAGATGGGATGTATGAAAATCGACGACGAGAATCCTGGTGAGATGACCATTCGGACCTGTTTTTTGGATGCGCATTCTGTTTTAGGGATGGCTGATTTGAAGGTGGATTGATTCTTTTCAGCCAAGAGGCGGGCTGAAGTGGTGGAATGGATCGACGGTTTGTTCCCGGACCTCGTCGTGGATAGCGATGCGTCGGAGGAAGGCCTCCGGGCGAGGCTGCTCGATGGTGCAGTATTATTCCGCATCCTTAATAGGTTCAGACTTTTTGGATCGGAAGAGGTGGGGTTCTTGACTGATGACGCCCGAAATGTTCTTGATGTTTTTGTTCCTGTGAGAGATTCTCTTATTTAACTGTTGCATGAACACTTCGCAGATTGGTAATGGGAATCGTGTTTCGACCAAGAAACGTTTTGATTGTATAACTAGCTTTGTGTCGGCTGTTGAGCAGATGGGGTTGCCAGGATTCAAATTTTCAGACCTTGAACAGGTAGACATGTACATGCCACCATACAATTACTTGGCAATACTCCTTTATGAGCTAGGTAACCAAGATCTTGTGTCAGGAAAATAATCCCTTTTACATGAAGAAGCCAAGGATTGCATGCAATGATCTTCTAAGGCTCTTAGGAGCCTCTGGAACTTGTTAATCTTCCTTTTGTGTTTGTTCTAGTTATGGATATATCTCTAGCAACTAGCATATGATTGAATAAATGCAATAAGGTAATTTTATTGAAGTTGATTTTATGTGTTGTGGGATCAGGGGCCTATGACTGCAGTAGTATATTGTCTTTGGTGTCTCAAGAATCATCTCAGTTGCAACTTCAGTGAAGAGAATACAAAGTTACCATTGAATCGGTTGGTTGAAGCAAGAGAAACGTCAAAACCTATGGAATTCAAGAGGGTCAAGTCACTGAAATTTTTTCGGGAGGATAGCCGTTATGGTGGACAAAAGTCTGCAGATTCATCAGAGGGCAGGCTAAACAGCCTTGCAAATTTGCGATTGAAACATCTGCTACGAGCTAGTCCTGTTTTCTCAGGTATGGTTGTGGATATTAGCTGTAGCTAGTGTGATCTAATATTAACTACTGGTGAATTAAAGCAAAATGTTGATTAACCAAAAATTCTTGTTGTTATAGAAGATAATAAAACAACAAGCCATGAGTACTCCCAACAACTTTTGTCACAATTGATCATGAAGAAAAATGTGCATTATAAAGCTAAGCAACTAACATTCATATATTTCTCTAATACTCAAGATGGAGACATTTCTTAGCAACTTAAATTTCCGGAATATGTCCATTACAATGAAACTTCTGGAATTATATGACTTCTAAAGTTGATTTAATTATAATTATATATCATAATTTTCTGAAGTAAATTTAAAATTCTCATTATGTTAGAACCATCAACTCCTCATTCTCATCATAGCGGGCATAAGTTCCATGAGGTTTTCCAACTAAAGCAAGGACGCTATAGTGAACTTCCTGCTGCTAAGATTTCAGAAATGTTGAAATCAAACAGTTTAGATGTAAGCTACCATGATAGAGGTTTGTTTTCATATAAGTTCTTACACTTTTCACATGATCAGTTCATCATTGCTTACATGTATTTATTTAATCACTTGTTTGCAGAATGCCTCCACTCAATCTCTTTTAAGTGTCATTCACGGAATTCTGGAAGAAAGTATTGAAAGGGTGAATGGGGAAATACCTTATGTAGGTATCCGTGTCTTAGAAATTTTAATTTGACTCCGTAGTAATGGTCCATCTATCTTTCAGGCCTGTTACTTTTTGTCTGTACATATTTTTTGTATTTTCCAGTTTCTCTTTGTAGCCTATGTACATAAGTATGATGAAACATTTCTCAGATCTTAGTGACTTTTGTCCCAGAGTGTAGCATGCCTTCTGAAAAAGGTTATACATGAGATTGAAAGACGCATTGCAACACAAGCAGAGCATATACGAAATGTAAGAAATTGGGTTTCACATTCATAAAATCTATCAATATGTACACTACAGTGGGTTTTTTTCTTCTTTTTCATGCAACAGCAAAATAATCTGATTAAAGCTCGTGAAGAAAATTTTCAATCAAGGATCAAAGTGCTAGAAACACTAGCAAATGCATCAAATGAAGAAGCACAGGTACTTATATTTTAATGCAGTGTATTGCTCTCATATACATGCAGACAATTTTAGCCCTACCTAATGAATTGTTTCTTCATGTCTCAGATGGTAATTAACCAGCTTCAGCAGCTAAAGGTTGTGTCTTTTTTATTCTTTTTTATTTTTAGGTTCATTCTAAATTAATTAAACATGATATTAATCCCATATATCAATATATGATACTAGGCCTCATCTATCAAAGGATTAGTTAATAAGTTTGCTAACTAGTCATTGAAACTAACAAAAAAATGTAGTATTCTTTATGTTTGGTCTTCTCATGAAAGATTGTGGAGCAATGCTAATGACAACTTAATTATCTATAGCTTAATTGATTTAGTAAGTTCAATAGACAATTCAAATATTAGTTGTTTGAGAGACAGCTAGCTCCATGTCGCAAGACCATTGCCATCTATATCACCTATGCACAACCATAGTCATTTTTCTTTTCTGAGATATTTGATTTCGTCCAAGAAGATCATAATAACCTACTATGGGTCATCAATTCCGCTTAAAATAATACACTTTCCAAACTGAAAATTAATGTGAATCATCAAATGGTCCAGCTCACTTTTGATGTCAAACTGGATAAGAGCAAAGCTCAATTTACCAAACGATGCTCTAGGATATGGCTTCAATACAGAGATTTTTGTCAGTTTACACAGGGTTATACACATCTTGAACAACATAACAAGAAGGATTCTTCATATATGCATCATTCATTGTGTAGAAAAACATTCTTGATATCTAGCTATTTAATGATCATTGAGATGCTATCAAGGTGAGAAAAGAGTAACTGTACCAATCATAACACTGAAAAAAAGATGCATGTAATTAACATCATCTATCTGAGTGTACTGTTTTGTCACCAATCAAGCTTTAAGTCTATCTGGTGCAGCAAAAGGTGAAGCCGTCACATTAGCGGTCCCTCCAGCATAAGGTTAAATCTATCTAGTAAACTATAAAGTGATGTTTGAATAGTGGCACTCATGAAATATTTGACTTGCTTGAAGAAAGAATACTTGCTATTTTATTATTTCATTTTTGACTCTTTCTTTTTTCTTGGTTATTTAGACGGAATTGAAAGGAAAGAAACCTGTTTGTTTTTGTGTTTATGAGGTGTAAATTCTATTTCCATATATTTCCGCTCAATTTGGGCAGAAATGCATAAAGGATATGGATGGAATTAAAATTCCTTACTCTTCTGTATTTCCTTCCAAATAAAAAAAAAATGAAATGGATATTTCATTTCTTTTCTTTTCTTTTCTCTCCTATTTCCATCCAAGTACAAATAACATAGGCCAAGGTGGTGCTGGAACATTGACTTCCTAGATATAGTTCTTCTCGTCGAGCTTGCATTATTGTTAGAGGTAGTCCTTCCTTCCAAACCTTTAGTTAACCCCTTGGATGTATTGTGATGGTATCTTGAAGGACAACTAGGATACTTGACCAGAGTGGCCTATGATATCCTCAGTAATGATGGAACTCTTGCTTCATAGGCACCAAAGCTTCAAACAAGGTCATGGTCTAATTTGCCCTGGGACATCAGCCTAAACCCAGATGGTTTGTCAGTCTTTCTAATCTATGCTTCTAGTTTCTGACTTCTGTTTGATTGGTCTTGGCTTGGTGGCCTAGTCCTCGCTGTAGCTTTTATCAGGAGTTGATGTAGCTCATCTTCAGATGCAGTGTATAATAGACTTCTAGTATTAATAAAATCTGAGTGAACAACTTTGTCCACTCTGATTGCTTATTTTTAATGTTCAATGTTCTAATTCAGATAATTTCCAAACAAAAGCTTCGCATGGAACACTCTTTTCAAGTTTCAAATTTTACCCCTATTAATGGGCAAAAACAGTAGAAAGTAGGGATCCCGAAGTGAAATTGAAGCATGCTACTGGAACAATTAAGTCTGATTGAAGTTTTCATAGACCAATATAAAAAAATATTCTTATTTACACATTTGACATTATAAATAATGGTCCTACAGGATGAAATATCGAAAGCTGAAGAAAAGCAATTACATTCTGAAGATATCATTAGTGTAATTAAGGAAAAAGAAAATAGCGACAAATTAGTTTCAAAACTTAAGCAGACTTTAGAAACAATGAAAAGGGCACATCAAGAACAACTTCAGCGGCTAGAAAAAAATGCCAAGGATTCTGAGCTGGAGTTGAAGCAAAGGTTAAAGGACGCTGAACATCTATTATCAGAATCAAAGTTAAGAAGAGAAGAGATAGAAGTAGAGTTAAGATCTAAATATCAGAATTGGAGAAAGAAGAAAGGCGTTTTCCAAAGTTTCATAGCTTTACTTCTGCAGTCGGTTCAGGTATTTCATTCTCATCCTCAACTGATTTTTTCCTTATGCAACATAAATAAATGAGCAATTGAGTGTTGTGCCAGGGTTTGCGGGGATCCTATGATTCTATGAAGCATGAAATTACAGATACAGAAAAAAGATGGTTTGAAGAATTCACTAATCTTGGTAAGAAATTTTTACTAATCTCTTTTAACTTTCATATTCTGACCTTTTCTGTTTTCAATTATCTCTCTGGCTTCTGTATAGGGGAAAAGCTGAAAGCATTAACAGATGCAGCAGACTGTTATCATGATGTTCTTGCAGAAAACCGGAAGTTATATAATGAGGTCCAGGAACTAAAAGGTGTCCATTAGGCATGAGAGTGTCTACTATTGACCTTCTATTTAGATTCTTGACTCAGTTTTCTTATACTTTTATGACAGGAAATATTAGAGTTTATTGTCGGATAAGGCCATTTCTTTCTGAAGAAGAAAACAAAAGACAAAAAACTATAGAGTGTATTGGTGAGAATGGTGAGCTAGTTCTTGTAAATCCAAGTAAACAAGGAAAAGATGGTAAAAGAATGTTCAATTTCAACAAGGTGTTTGGTCCTTCTGCTACTCAAGGTTTTGATCTTATGGAATAGTTTATTTATTAATCAGGACAATACTATCGCTATGATTATGTAATTTCTGGTTCCATTATCCTAGTCTAAACGGATGATTTTTTATGTATGCAGAGGAGGTCTTTTTAGACACGCGACCCTTAATACGATCTGTTCTTGATGGTTACAATGTTTGTATATTTGCTTATGGTCAAACTGGATCAGGAAAAACATATACAATGGTAATCTGAGTTTGTATTATTCTCATCTTTAGCTCGACTGTTGATGTTCCAATGATAATGGAATTGCCTCAGAATTTCCGTCCCTTATCAAAATTATTCTACTGTGAAACTAAAATTCTTTTTCCAGACAGGGCCTAATGGAGGATCTGAGAAAGATTGGGGTGTAAACTATCGAGCTCTCAATGACCTTTTTAATATTTCTCAGAATAGAAGAGGCACCTTTATACATGAAGTGAGCGTTCAAATGGTTGAAATATATAACGAACAAGTGCGTGATCTCCTTGCAAATCATGGCCCACAACAGAGATATCCTTAATTCTACATCTTTTATTACGATTTTATGTTCTAGGGCCTGCCTTTGAGGAAGATCTTTAAAATTTTATCTGATATAATATTTCAGTTTAGGGCATTTTATGTTCACTTTTGCCTTCTTTTCTTATTTTCCCTTATTTATGTTCTTCAATGGTTCTGGAATCAGCTCCCTAAATTTTCTTTGATTGTTTTCAATTAACTATCACACACTTGGTATTATGGCGGCTACTCAACCCAATGGCCTTGCTGTCCCTGATGCCAGTATCCATCCTGTTGAATCAACTTCTGATGTTCTGGAACTGATGAAAATAGGACAGACTAACAGGGCTATTTGTGCCACCGCTTTAAATGAAAGAAGCAGCCGATCGCACAGGTTCTAGCTTCTTGTCAACTATGTGCAGTTGTGTTATTATATCCTTCTATTATCTTGTGTGTGTGTTTTTATTCAATAGTTACATATGTTGTTTTGTTACAGTATTCTTAGTGTTCATGTTCGAGGAACAGATTTGAGAAGTGAAACCACTTTGCGTGGCTCCCTTCATCTGGTTGATCTTGCTGGAAGTGAGCGCATTGACCGCTCTGAAGTCATTGGTGACAGGCTCAAGGAAGCACAACATATCAACAAATCTTTATCTGCTCTTGGGGATGTTATCTTTGCTCTATCACAGAAAAGCCCTTATGTACCATTTAGAAACAGCAAGCTTACTCAAGTTCTACAAAGTTCTTTAGGTGCCCATGCAATCTTCTTGTTTAGATTGTGACATAATGTTGAGTTTGCTTCCTAACTTAGACACCAATTATGCAGGTGGACATGCTAAGACACTTGTGTTTGTACAGATAAATCCAGATGTAGGATCCTACTCTGAGACCTTCAGTACCTTGAAATTTGCTGAAAGAGTTTATGGGGTGGAATTAGGTGCAGCAAGGGGCCAAAAAGAGGGCAAGGAAGTTGGAGATTTGATAGAACAGGTAGCAATGTAGGCTGGTACTTTTCTGTTTTGTATTTATGATCATAAAATGAAAAGTTTTCATCTCAACTAAAAACCATGCATTAACTAAATTTTTTTGTCCATTGAAATAAATTACTGGAATATTTGAATATTAATCACAAAAATATCTCCAACACAAAATTTCAACCGGAAATGATTTTTCATGCTACTTTACAAATTAGACTAATTAGATGTGGACAGATTTGGGTTATCTATTTCTCAATAAAATTATAAACGTCACTGAAATTGAAACCAATAAGTTTCCATTGTGAACCAAGCTTATATATAAACCAAAATAACATAACATTTTATGTATGTGTGTGTGTGTGTGTGTCTCTCTCTCTCTCTCTCTCTCTCTCTCTCTATATATATATATATATATATATTTTTTTTTTTTTTTAAGCTCTCGGTTTTACCAATAAGTTTTTGCCTTTAGAGTTTAAGGGTTGAATTATAGTATTAAGTAAAAAAAAAAATTCAAATCAAAATTTTTTTTAGTGTGCATGGGTGTGCAGGAGATCAAAACACACTCTCTCTCCATATATATGCCCTTGATATTACAGATAAGCTGATAGATAAAAATTTTTGATTGGATGTGTCTAGTTTGATTTATTTTGGTTCAGTTTTGAATGCCTGCCCTAGTTACATTGCATGTGTATTCAAAATATATACATGTGTGTGCATGGAACTGACAGATGTATATGTGTCTAGTTTGATTGGGTTTGTCTAGTTTGATTCCTTTAGTTTTCAGATCGAGTGATAAATCAGAATTTATGATTGGGTTTGTCTAGTTTGCTTATCTTAATTTTCTGTTTTGAATGCCTGCACAAAGCTGTAGGTACAGTCCATGCGTGCATTCAAAATAATTGAGTTTCAGAGGTAGATTCTTTAGTAACAACTTTATTAGCTGTTAAACTTCATCTCCCTCTACCAATGTCAATGCTTGGAAAATGAATTACAAACCATCAGTGATTTTCTTTGATTTGTGGCAATGAACAAGTTGCCATTTGAAGAAAATGTGAGTAAACTCAACAACTCATGCTTCACCAACCATCCAAGATGAGCAATATATGAAAGCTTCAATTTATTTGAACAGAAGTATTCAACAACATAAAAGTGGATATGTCATGCCGATCTTTGAAGAGAAAACTGGCCTATCAGCTTGTCGGATATAACCATCAACCCAAATGCTTAAGCTAGTTAATAGTAGCTAATTCATCTAAGTTTGTAAAACTCATCCATAATTCACACGCTAAATTGAGATGTTATTTTCTCCTTCTCAAGGTTTGGTGTCCAAATCAAACCTCAAACTCTCATTTCATAACCAGAATTCTTTCTGATCCCCACTTAAGGCTTAGGTCTTCATCAAAATTCAAATTCTCAACTCAAAGCCCAAAATTCTCCCTAATCAATAATTTGTGAGATCCAATGGTGGATACACCATTACACAGGTAGCACCTTTCCAATATCTCACCATGCCTAGCCTAGGATTAGGTTCACTGAGATACCAATTGTCATACTCCACTTCGATTAGAAAAATAGTCTATTAACTTGTCATGTTTAGTCACAGATCCAAATTGCTTAAGCCAAAAATAATAATAGCTAATTCGTCTAAAATAGGCTTATAAAGCTTCACAACTCACTGTGTGAAACTAAATTAGTGTTGCATAATACTTGTGAAATCTTGAAAATTTTAATATGCAGTTTGAGTATTAAATAAAATTCAATTTTCAAGCAAACGCAGTCAAGTAACTTTTTGAGTTAAGCATGTTGGACATTGTTGTATATTGTGTTCCTGAGGTCTATCCACATTGAGAAGTAGCTAAAGCACGGTCACAGATAACTCTAGCTTTGAGGTTTGAATGAAGTGAACCGAACCACGGATAACAAGAACTGATTTCATCTCAGTGACTGTTTCAATTTTCAAGTAAATTGATAATGACCAAATCCAAAATGTTTCTCTGATCTTTGATTTGGACTTGCAGGTAACATCACTTAAAGATACAATTGCAAGGAAAGAAGAGGAGATTGAACAGCTGAAACAACTGAAACAACTGAAACTTCTCAGATCACAATCTCCTAGTGTAAAAATAGAAAGACATAATAAGGGTCCATTGAAACAAAATTCTTCTCCTCCTGCTGGCATATCAACCTTAGGTACTACCGTACAATTAAAACAAAGAATATTGGGACGAAAGCCAGTGAACAGAAGTAAGACAGCCAAAAGTCATGACAATAATTCAGGGAATGTAGATCATTCTGAATCTAGTTCACAGAAGTCTGTAGAAGATAATAAATACCAGAGACAAGGATTTTCACTTCCAACAGAACAGAAACTGGATTGTAGTAGTTCTCCAGATGTAGAACTTTTGGGTATTCATGATGAAGATACAATGATGTTAAGTGACATATCTGACAGTGTACTCTCCGTGGAGACTGATACAAATGGTTCAATGAGCAGTGCTGTTGAGTTTTTTCTCTTCCCTGAACAAAAGAAACCATCAGAAACTTCTAAAGAGAAAGAGTTAATACTTTTAAATCTTCCCTTTTTTACATCCCTCTACTAACTTCTTGTTCACTTGTTATGTTCCTTACATTTATTTTAGTATTTTTTCTATGAATTGACTTTTTGTCAGCTGGTATAACCAATCAATATGATAAATGCAGGATTAGAACTCCAGCAAAAATACCTAAACCACCTCTGAAAAAGATTGGACAGAATACAGTCTCCCAGAAAAAGATAAAAGATGCATTAAAGCCTTCAAGTAAGTTTGGTCTTCAACCATTGCATAAACCAAGTGTTCAACCTTCAACAAGGCATAGCTATAGTTATATAATATTTTTTTATGTCGAAAAGATTAGTTTTAGTTGCCGAAAAAGAAGAGTTATATAATGAAGCTCTAGCACTCCTGTTTAAATATATTCTTCTCTTTTCATAGTTATGGATTACTGAAAACTCCTCTTGCAATGTCAGGTTCAAGAAAATACACAAATCATGTTACAAAGCCGTCGCTTGCCAGAAGTGTGAAACGTTGGCAGTAGAAACTGTGTTCCAGTGAAATTTATACAGTAACTGTCTACAAAATTGAAAATTATTTTATACAGTAGGTGGATGCTGAGTTTAATTTTCTTCTTTTCTGGTTTCACCAAAGATGGAGTACAACCGTGCACAGTTAGTGTAGCCTTTGCAATCTTAAGCCCCTGTGAAGTAATCATCGCCTTGATGAAATATCATTCTTGCATTTTGAAGCAATGACAAGTCTTTATACCAATGACAGTTGTCAGTAACAATGAAGCAAAATCCACTTGGTGAAGAGTTTGCAGTCCCTGAAGCACCATCAGTTAATCTGAAAATGGATGGAAGTTACCATACAGAAGTCAGAAGTTAGGGAGCTATATGCATGATCTTATTGTCTACCACAGTTAAAACGAGAATCAAGACTTTCAAAAGTGTCCATAAAGGTGCAGACAAAGGTGTGTTTCAATGGAATTTTTTTCCTTAGATATCTTAATTGCAATTTTCTACGATATGCAATTGGATCTGTATTGAACCAGGAGGTGTTGCATATTCATGGATTATTCGAGTGGAAGTTCAAGGCCTCTCTTAGCACGGCAGGTACATGCTTCAACAAGGGAATACTGCACATTGTATGTGGTGAAGGGGGGAATCATCAAATATTTAATCATCTACATCGTTAATAACACTGATATTTCTCATTGCCATTAGATTTTGTTGTGTCATCCAATAGAATAATAGTGATCACAAAAACATTACGTACAACAACGGAAGCTGCTCAGGACAAAACTAACTAGAGATACCAAAGACCATCCCAACCAAACATGGACTAATCTAGGTATTTGCCCTTGATATTAAACTAGACACCTTCTAATTTCTTTCTAAATAAATAAACAAAGATTTCGTTCTTCTCACGACGCTTCACTGCAAGAGAAATGGTAGATCAAGAGAAAAGTGTCAAAAAATTCTGGAACAAATATACTTGCAGTGTTCTAGTACAGTTTGTACAGTGTCTGTGTGTGTGAAAGCAAGCAAAAATTACCACCCTTACAAACAAACAAGGGTGTAGCAGCATCAACTGCGACAACTTCTCATGACACACTGTGCACTGGAATCTGCCGCGCTGGACTCTCAGACGCCGGAGGACCTGCAGGGAGAAAAACGAAAAACCTTAGTAATTGCTGTGACTAAAGCCGCATCATTCCAGCTCTCCGTTTCACTCGACTAAAAACATGAAAATGTTTTTTGAGTTTCATCACGTTTGAATGGATTCGAATTATTATTATTATTATTATTTAACTAGCTATACTAACTTTAGAAATGACTGATCGATCGGATCCCATGTAAATTTTCATTTCTTCCTGCTTTTAAAATAAATTTAGAAGTGTTTGTAAGTTGTAACGGACGATCAATTCAACATTCTAGATTGGTAATCCCACAGTAATACAACAAACTGTAGTTGAGAATTGAAATGGTTGACTGCATGGGCATCCAGCCCGGGGGCAAAATCGAATTTGAGCGGATTCGAATTTGAAACAGGGAGAAGGGACCATGCAACAGCATTTTGTAATCAATGTGGTTCACATGCTTCAGTCGTCTGTAACCAGTCCCACTCCTGTAATAATCGTATCGTCTCTATTATTTGATGATTGAAGTAGCTCTTGTAGTCTTGTTAGTCGAAAATTTTACCAACTGGAATCTCGTCTCTGATTCAGTTATTTGCATTATTTTTTATTTGATCGCCCTCCTCTTCCTTCCTTCTTTATCTTCCTCCTCGCTCTCCAGCCTTTGCCTCTTGTTCTTAATTTTGACGTTGCTTTTGCTTTGGTCGTTCGTTGGAGTTTTGCAGATTTCCATGTTGCCGCCGCAGATTCCAGAGCACGAGAGGGAGGCCGCCGCGGAGGAGAAGCCATCCACCGCAAGCTACGTCCACAAACCCACTCCCCTCCACCGCTCCGCCACCGCTTTCGCCGCCTCGGGGCGGCGGCGGGCCAGCCGGACCGAATGCGAGGCCGTCTCGGTCGCCTGCGACAAGTGCCGCCCGAGCGCAGCGCCGGTCGAGCTTCCGGCCCGCCGCCATCAGCGGCAGCGTCCTACGCCTCCCTCCTCATCCTCGCCCGACCCCGGCGGCCTGCTTCGCTCGCTAGTCCTCTCCCTCACCCGCCGGAGCCCCACGCCGGCGGCCGAGGAAAAGTGGCGCATTGTCGCGGAAGAGATGTCGAGGAAGCTTGTCCACGCCGCGCGGAAGCGCGACGAGGCCCAGCACGAGACCTCCAGCCTCAGGATCTCGCTCGCCGAGCTCGAGACGAAGATCCTCCTACTCGAGTCACAGTGCCGTGACCTCCGGACCGCCTTCCTTCCCTCCGACCCTAGGGCTCCCCCCTTCCCCGCCGATGTCTTCCGCCGCGCCGTTTCCGACTGCCGCGCGGACGTGCGGCACCTCGCCCGCTCGCTAATTGCTCACCTCCGGGCCTCCGATGGCGGGGTCGCGTCCCTGATCCAACCCTACGATCGGAAGCCTCTCTTCCACATGGAGGCGCTGCTGAACCGGATTTTCCACGCCAGCTTCGAGGAGGACGCCGAGGAGGGGACCGGACCGATCGAGCCGGCGGCCCGGTGCGAGGCGAGCCGGGCCGGCTACGAGGCCGTCAACGGCCTTCGTTGGGACGAGGTGCTGCTCAGGGGGACGCGGCACTACAGCGAGGGCCTGAGCCGCTTCTGCGACCAGAAGATGAGCGAGGTGGTGGCGACGCTGGGGTGGGCGCGACCGTGGCCGGAGCCGCTTCTGCAGGCCTTCTTCGGCGCGGCCAAATGGTCGTGGGTGGTGCGGCTGATGGCGCGGTCCGTGCACCCGGCGATCCCCCTGCTGAAGGCGGAGCAGGGGATGGCCTTCGATGGGCGGTACATGGAGGACGCGGCGGCCGACCGAGTGCGGAGGGTGACGCCGGCGACCGTGCGGACGATGGTGGCGCCCGGGTTCCACCTGTACAACGACGGTGACGGCGGGGTGGTGAAGTGCAAGGTGCTGTGCGTGTACGAAAACAGTAGTAGCTGCGGCGACAGTGATTACAGCAACGGCACAGGGTGAGCTTCACTACGCCTCCACGAGGAATTTGTTGGCATCTTCCTTTCTTATATTTTTGTTTCTCTTCAGTTTCTATGTACAAGATTGTGAGGATATGGTTTAATAATGACTTAGATATGGCTTAATAATAACTATTGTATTTTTACTTTATGATAAGGGCAAAAATAAATAAAAAAAACGCTATTATTATAATAAAGATTACCATTAACTATATCTAAGAATGATATCTAAAATTGTCAATTTCGATCGGAGTTGGATTTTAAATAATTTATACTTGTAGATTGAATTAGAATTTTATCAATCTAAATTTAACATGAGCCGACCCGTATAGACTAAAATACATATAAATTAAATTTTATGTTAATTTGTTATCTTTCTATCTTAAAATTTACAAATAAAAATAATACTTTTATCAAACATTTATATTTATTTGTATCTATTTACATTTAAAATATTTATTTAGGGATATATTTGATTGATGAAAATTTTCTAAAAACGTTGCAAGTATAAAATTTTTTTAATTTTTTTTTAAAAAAATTTTATGCGCAGCAGATTGACTTGCCTAATCTGCAATTTGTCTTGGGTTAGATTTGAGATTTTTTAATCTGCCAAGATGATAGGCCATCACACCCCATCAAATGACAAGTCTGCCATGGGCCAACCCATCTCGTCACGGATTGATCCGCCTGACAACTTTAAATGATACCCTAAGAGTATCCACAATGAGAGCTCTTGACTCCCTTTGTCGATGTGGCGTAAGGGAGGGAGCTCCCTCCCATAGTGGGAGAGTGATAATTTATAAATTTAAATTTTATTTATATATATAAGGTAAAATATAATATAAAAGTATAGGATTCATGAAAGAATTGTTTAGGGATTTTTTAACAGTGGAATATACGTAAGGATTTTTACTTTTGATGCAGTGCTGATGTGATATTAAGAGAGCTCTTGGAGAGCTCCCATGACTATAGATGACCTAACACATCCTTATGTGAGTGTCTATGGGCAACGCCCTACATGTACTATCTGACATGGCCAAAATCATTTTTTTAATTCTTCTGTTATCTGCATGTAACTTTCTTCTTTCTCCTACATATAAAGTGATGCTAGCTTTTATAAACCAACATCAAAATAGTGATGGTCAACGTGAAGTTAATTTGTATAAATCAGTACTAGTTGGTGTTGATTTATACTTGCATCAACAATCGAACCAGGGGTACTTTGGTTATGACGTTGTATCCTTTGACTGAGGTGTCAAGTTCGAGCACCCCCTGCACAGGCTCTTATCAATTAAATGGTACCGTTTACCCAAAAATTACAAATCAGTACTAGTTGGTGCTGATTTATGCTTGCACCAACAATTGATGATCTTCAAAAAATCAACTTCACCTTACATGTACAAGAGAGAAGAAAGTTTTAATAATGAGATTAAAAAAACACAAATTCAATTTTAACCGCATCAGCTCACACACATCGAACGTCGCTTATAGACCTCGCAAAAAAATGCATAGGGTATCATTCTTATAACTTTATCTACTATAAAAAGTTAATTTATTTATTATAATCAAAACTCTTTATCCACTTGAATATTCTAAAATATTAAACCTTAAATTTTAAACGGAACAAAATTAAATCAAAATACTTTTTTTTTATCAAAATCATTGGTTTTTTTTTTTCAAAATTACTTTAAATAGCTGTGGAAGGGTGAGTATTCGATTAAATTCGAACCAAACTAATTTTTTTTTCAAACAAATCGAATCAAATTTATTTTTGATAAAAATCGGATCGAATCAAATCGAATTTTCAATAAAACAGAACAAACCGAATAAATTGATTTTTCTAAAAATTTGATTTGGCTTAATAAAATTTTGATTCGGTTTAAAATTTATGGTGTAAAAAATCGATTTAATTAAAAAATTCAATCTATTCGATCAATTCAATTTAACCGAATAAAAAAATTCAAAACCGATTCCGAACCAAATTAACCGATTTTTTGGAGGAAAAAAAAAAAAAATCAAATTTCCGAATAAATCGAACCGAATTTTTAAATTCAATCGGTTTGATCGATTTAACCAAACTTTTGCTCATCCAAACTATTAAATAGTTAGTGAAGTTATGAAAATTTCTAATAACTACAATAATATTGTATTAAGTGTTATATATTATAATACAACAACTATTACACTATTACATATTATAATAATTAATCATAATTACTAGCAGTACCACAAATAAAAATATTATCAAAAAATAAAACGCCCTTTTGAATTTTAAAAAAAGACAAACATCTCCCGAATTGATACATCTAAGATGCTCTTTTAATTTTTGCCCTTATGATAATCACAGTAGCACTAATAAACACTTTAACTTATTCAGCATCGAAGCAGCAAGCAATCGTTGCCCGTTGATGCAGAATCGAAAGGACTCTCATAAACTCGTGCATTATGCTTTCCCAAACACAATAAATCACATAAGGTAATAATGACTGCAAATAGCCAAGAGAACGCGTGCAACATAAGATATTTGTCAAAATCTCTGGTTAACTGATCTAAGATTCTGTTGGCACGTTGGCACATAAATTTAGACTTGAGCTGTGCCTTCCGTGAACTTAGGGTCCTCGCACCTATACTTGCCGTCGGGCCCGATCCCAAATCCTTTGGGATCGACAAAGACGTTCTCCAAGAGCTGGCTTCGAGGAGGATGTGGACTTGAATCTGCAAACTCCACGGCATCTTCGATAAGGTTATCGATCTTTTCCTCGATGACCTTCAACTCCGATTCAGTTGCGAGGTTCTTCTCCAGAATGTAGCTCTTCAAGGCCGCAATAGGATCTCTAGCAGCATAATGCGCTTTTTCATCTGCCAAAAAGGAATGTTTTATGAATTCAAGTAAGATTCTACTGCTGCATGAAGTTGATTTCCGAAGAATATGATAACTAAATTCTGATACATCATGTAAGTTCCATAAAACACACGAGCAGAGAGACCTAGCTTCGAAACTTAAGATCAGTAAAACCTCAACCAAAAAGAGCTGTAAAAGTGTTACGAAAAGGATCAAGTTTATAGAACACTTGGAGAATCAGGGTGGCAGGGATTGTTCTACAGAACTCAGCCATAAAATGGCTTCCTAAATGGAAGACAACACTCTTGGAACACCTAAAAACTCATCAACCTATCGAGGAAAAGGTTAATGTAACATCGATCACCAAAACAAAATAGTTTAGTGATGTATCTTTAACTAGAGCATCTAAAAAGCTATAAACAAAGTAATCGTAATATTTTAACTCATTTAGTTGATTATCGTAAGACACAAACGCAATTCCTCAATAGGAATATTAGAAGATACTATGTCTTATAACCGATATTTATCTACTACAACTGCATGGTATTCCTAAACATCATGAATAAATGGCACAAATAGATAGCAATCCATAATTGCATGGTAACAAAGAAAAGAAAGATATCCAGTCACAGGATATTCTAATGTTCAAATACATTGAAAATTCAATCAAATCGGTCTTCACCGATAACAAGTAGAATGGCCACAAAAAACATAGTAGACCATGACTTGCCAAATTATTGCTGCAAATTATAAACAGCCTATTCTGAAAAAACCATGACAGTTACCAATCTATTAACAAACCTTTGTAGAACAAAAAAAGTTGAATAGTTTGGTTTAGGTACAGTCCTCTTTTACTCAGAATTCAATCAGACAATATCTATCCTTATGTCGTTTTTTTTATCATTCAAGACTCTAAAATAAAAACTTATTCGTAGTAACAATAGAAATAATATCATCTTAGGAATTCCAAACTAATGCTGATATGATCTTAGACTGTGCTTATGTTCAAAAATGGCAAAAAAAACCAAGAACAAATAATAAGGTAAACAATGGAACACAGGGAATCAATGATTCAAGCTCACCAGGTTTCCGGAGCTCATCGGGATCGGCAAGTGAGTGACCTCTAAAACGGTAGGTCTCGCACTCAACGAGTGTGGGTCCGTCGCCCCTTCTTGCCCTTGCAATCGCTTCGATGGCTACCTCCCGGACCTTTAGTACGTCCATTCCATCGACATGGTAGCCAGGCATGCCAAATGCAGGGCCTTTCTTCCAGATCTCCGGATCCGAGGTTGCCCTGACGTGTGACATGCCGATCGCCCACAGGTTATTCTCCACAACAAACACAATTGGCAATTTCCACAGTTGCGCCATGTTAAGGCACTCAAAGAATTGGCCGTTGTTGCATGTCCCGTCCCCAAAGAAGGCGACGGTAACATCAAGGCCATTAGGGTTAGACTCCTTAAGCACCTCATGGCGGTACTTGGAAGAAAATGCGGCACCAGTTGCCACCGGAATGCCTTCCCCAATGAAGGCGAAGCCGCCGAGGAGGTTGTGGGTCGAAGAGAACATATGCATCGATCCGCCCTGGCCACGGCAGCAGCCGGTAGTCTTGCCGAAAAGCTCGGCCATGACAGCACGGGCAGCGACGCCCTTGCTCAAGGCATGCACGTGGTCTCGATAAGTGCTGACCACGCAATCCCGGGCTTCAAGAAGCTTGATGAATCCAGTGGAGACGGCCTCCTGGCCGTTGTAGAGGTGGACAAAGCCGAACATCTTGCCGCGGTAGTACATCTGCGCGCACATGTCCTCGAAGAAGCGCCCCAACACCATGTCCTCGTAAAGCACCAACGCTACCTCGCGGTCGACGTCCTCCTGCAGCAATCGAAGGGGTAAAAAAGAGCATCAGATCCTCATAAAGATCAAATCTTGATGCCCATTCGCACGATAATTCCTAACGCTCGGAAATTCCATACATTCTGGGTGGCGGAGGAGCTGGAGGCCAGCGGTTTCTGGCCTATGACGACGTCAGAGGATACGGCCAGGGGAGTGCGAAGGAGGCGAATTGACCTGAGCGCGGAGCGGGTGAGGGCGGGGACGGAGGGAGACGAGAGGAAGGGGCACAACGACTTCTCGGAGGCGAACCGGGCGACGAAGGGAGGAGGGGAGAGGATCTTGGCAGCGGAGAAAGCCGACATCTTGGTGAGCGGGCAGGCGGGAGAGGGCGGGTAGCAGATCGCTTCGGTGAGGAGGAAGAAGAGGAGGAACTATAAAGGAAAGATGGGAAAAAGAGGGGACGGATTTCTCGAGGGGGCCGATTGGTTGGGAAGTATCGCCTAACCGGTGATCTCTTTCTCGGGCCACTAGATCTCGCTATCTTTTGATCTGGACCGTTCGCGTGGCATGCGCTATCTTTTCTGATCCTTCGATAATAGTGATAGCAAAATTGACGATGATAGATATGCATTAATTTGGAATTCTTCGGAAAGAAATTAGTCAATTTGATTTTTGTCTAAAGTTTTTTTTTTTTTTAAAAAAAAAACATTTTCTATGGATGATAATTGCAAAGGGTATGGATATGGTAATTTATCATAGGGCGCAAGGAGAGATTTAAATTTACTAAAAAGCTTTCATTATTTTGATATTTATCAAAGAACATATTTTTTTAAATATATTTCCTATTTTATCCTTCTGACAAATCTAATTTTTTTTTATCGTTTCTCACTCTCTCTTCTATTTATTTTCTTCTATGCATGCAAGCAATCTAATTTTTCCTCTCCGTTTTTCTCTTTCCTCTCTTTTTTTTTCAATGCGTGAATGGATAACATAGGCCTGATATATAAATCATCATATTAGACTCATAACCTAAATCTCTTTTTTTTTTTTTTGTAATTAGGCCTGATATCTCCCATATCAGGCTCACGTTGGGTCTGATATGGGAAGATATCAGACCCACATTGGGCCTGATATGAAGAGATATCAGGCCCAACGTGGGTCTGATATCTCTTCATATCAAGCCTAATATAAAAAAAAGAGAATAAAAAAAGAAAAAAAGAGAGATTTAGGTTTTTCAAAACTTCTAGTCCACACTAAGAATGTCGAAAATAATAATGAAGAGCATATTTGGACTCTTTGCAATTTTAGAAATCCATAAGAACTGAAATGAATACAATCGGAGCTCTCTAAGTCCATCAGTGGGCTTCAGTCAAAACCCACTGATGGACCTAGAGAGCTCCGATTGCACTCATTTCAGTTTCTATGGATTTCTAATATTGCAAATAGTTCAAATATGCTCTCCATTGTTATTTTTGGCATTGCTAGTGGTGGACCATAGGTTTTGAAAAACCTAACACATATGGGGAATATTTTGTTGATTCTTTCTTATTATATTTTAACATCTTTTAGAAGTTAAAATAAATAATAGATAACATATTTTAATTCCTTGCAATATTAGAATTCCACATAAACTGAAATGAGTGCAATTGGAACTCTCTAGGTCCATCAGTGGGTTTTGACTGAAACTCACTGATCGATCATTGAAACCCACTGATCTTCAAAACCCATCAGTGGGTTTTGAAGATGGAGTCATTAATCATTGAAAAATTAATATTACATGTTTGATTTTTTTTAAAACCATTAAATATTTTATTTAATAGTTAAATTATATACTTTTCTTTTGAAAATAAATATATTTGGTAAGTTAAAAAAATACAAATGACTATAATTAAATTTAAATTCATAAGTTAATTAAATATTAAATAAAAATTATAAATTAAATTAAATTAAAAATCATAAGTTTATTAATTTATTAATTAAAAATTACAAATAAATTAATTTAAAGATGAGAATTAAATAAAATATTAAGTAAAAATTATATAGAGATATTAAATGAAAAAATAAAAATAAAGATGTATGATTTGTAATATAGGACCCACAAAAAAAATTGTATGGAGATTTTTTGATTGTAGAGAGAATAGTAGATTTTTCTATTTTTGATGTGACATATTGGAAATTAGAAAAAATTTACGAAGAGATTTAATTATTGGAGATGCCCTAAGCTTGTAAGCTCCATGCATGTCCTCACATAATCAGCAATAGCAGTGATTTTTTGACCAATCATAAATACTTGTCCGCAAGAACATAAAATGCATTAGGATATCTATGCTAAAGCATCAAAATCCAGATACATTCTGACAACAAGGATACGATTTGCATTGGCCTAGAGTGAAGCTGAACAAAAGACAAGGAAGCTTCGGAATTGTGACAACGACTCAATAAATAGTCTTCCTCTTCCAGCTCCCAATATTGCTCAGTCCTTCCTCAACTCCATTAACTCTTGTCGGATGCCTGATGCGTTTATAACAACGATTTCTACCTTATCTCCCTGCAAAAATATCATCGCAGATGAAGATGAGTGTCTTTGGAAATTAAGATTCATATAGATGATGCACAACGGATTTGGCAGACATACCGTGTATATGTCTCTTTCAGTAGCCGATGCAAAGACATCTTTCAGTAAATCGACTGCCTCTACTTCGGACAACGGTGTGACGGCATCCTGTTAGATTCCGTGATGGTTTACGTGATTAAAATAAGTTTTCTGTAGTAAGTTCTGAACCAAATGTTAGAACGAACTATATACCTTTGCAGGTAATAATAGAGGACTAGGAGATTTTAGTTGGTTGTCCAAAACTGGTATGATAAGGCCTGCACCCGTACCCTGAGCGCTGTAGCCAACTCTTTCATACGAACCGACAGCATCATATGTGAAGACACAACCCTTTCCTGAACAAACGAGGTAGTGTTAGGATGTCATCGCAGATTGATGCATGTTTTGAAAACTACAGTTTGAAATGAGTCCTCCAGAATTTAAACCATCGCTATCGAGTCCGCCTAGGATGTTGAAAGTGTAATATGGGAAGAATCGCTTGTAGTAAAGGGTATTAGACAGGTGCTGAGCCATCACAGGACATCCCATTTGTTTGTTGTGCTGATGCTGATAGATCTGCAGTTACAAGACACAGCAGGTAAGTGCTAGGGAATATGCTACCAAACAAAAACATCTTACGACTGTTTTTGGTACCTACTACCTGTACCTTCCTATCTGGAATCATTTGTATGATTCCCATACGCAAATATTGAAATATGTTCTCAGTTGCATGAAAAACCACACTCGCACAATGTAAACGAATATGTTGTGTTTTCAAAATTTTATCTTTATGAAGATATGATGAGAACATTTCAGTTCAAGTTCCTATTGGATTAATTTGTTAAACTTTGAAAGATTCAATTATCCATGTCAGTGTAGATGATTGATAAGCACACAAGACTATCTTCAAAAAGGATTTGAGAAATGCAAGAGCATTGATATAAAGCAAAGCCACATCACACATAAATCAACCAAACAATTCAAGAAATAAAAATTACTAATGAAAACTGATTTTCAAGCCATCTACCTACTATAGGTACAAATATAGCCAAACCAACAAAAAGTAGAAAATAATCTGGAAAAAATAAAAACTAGGTTTATTGCTTCCTACAATGAATACATGAGTAATGCAACATCATATTTCATGGCCACAATTTAGTTATAGGTTAAATGTCATGCCTATGGGTGCTTTCTGTGCTAAATAGATCATTGACAAGTATGTTGACTTGTGGTCATTCAAGTCAAGGAAGACCAACCACCTTAATATTCTTGTGTATCATCAAGATTACCCCAAGAAACCATGAAAAATATTAATGGCCACAATGATATGTAATATGTTAAATTCAAAAGGGACCAATGAGCATATACAATTGATGAAAATCATAACACTCTTTTATAAATTAATGCAATTTAGATTTTAATTACTTGTATTTAAATTTATTTGCAGATGAGACGTGTGGTTAAGCTAGTAAAGAATGATAAATGGCCTAGAATAGACTTCTCAAGTCAACGAATGGTATATAAAGAAATCTTATAAGATACACGGGATTGAAGACAAGGGGAAGATGAGGAAGTCACAAACTTCTTCTGGAATAGGATTTTACTAAAGTTAAGTTTATCTATATTATGAACCATTTCTCTATTAAATCTTCGCTTTTGAAAAAAAATGGTGCTTGAATATATAACTCAGATTATGTTATTATAAGTATATCAATGATAAGCTATTATAATTCCATTACCAATCAACACTGGCTACACAGATTATGAGTTACTTAGAAACACTAATACCAAATGGCTGGAGGAAATGTAATTGTCCAATATCATGTCTATTTTGCATGCATGAGAAATTAGATAGATTGGAAATGGAATTGATTCACCGTCTCCTAAACACAAGGCCTATGGAATGTTCTTCCATAACTGGTAAATGCAAAATAGGTTCTTGGCTATGATCAATTAGGGTGTATTTGGTTCAAGTTATCATGCATAACCTTGATTATGTGATTACCACAAGGTTACGGAGAATAAAACATAACCTAATGTTATTTGGTTCATTCTAAGTAATGATGCAATAAAAATTTGTTTGTTTGGAAGTTTTAGTGTATAACTTAGTTTAACAAAATAAAAGAAATATATATAATAATAATATTATTATTAATAATAATGGTGATATATATATATATATATATATAATAGTTTAGAATTGTTTTGAGATAATTTTATTAAGATTTAAACTAGATCTATTTAGTTTATCACAACTATAGCTAGAAGTTGATTGATTCAATTGACCGAAGTTTTAATTAAAAAAAACCTAAGTTAGGAAAAAAAACAGTCATCCTGTCCCTCACGCACACGATTGAGCCCTTCCGCACAAAGGAACGATGGCGACACCGAGTAGGCATTGTCATGGTGGCTCGCGCTCAACGACGGGCCATGTCGTTGCTTGCGCTCAACAGCCAGTGAGCTGCCTGTCCCCTCCGGCCCTTGGCAAAGCCGACACTGCTGTCGCTACTCGCGCTCGACGGTCGGCTGTTGCTCGCCCTCAACGACCAGCTGTTGCTTATGCTTGACGACGGAACGCAGCTGGATTCCCATTAACCCCAGAATCAAGGAAAACCTAACTTTTCCTAGGGAATCATATTCTGAGTCGCAAGCCCCTTTTGTTGACATGTTGGACATGTATCATTATTCAGGAATCGCTCCTTACCTAAATCAAATAAGGTTTTTGTTGATAACCTTGGATAAATAACAAGGTTATCAACAATAACATTGAATCAAACACACCCTTAAACTTATGGTTGGTGCTCATGACACTAGGTAAAAAAAAAAGAAAAAATAATCACCTGAATATGCTAGCAGAATGGTACTTCGAAACGAATGGAACAACATCTAGCATTCATCACCTAAATCATCATGTTGCTAATGTATAACTCTGGGCCTAACATTTGCGTTACAATCTAAGAGTGCTGCACGCCACAATGTCCATTGTTGCACTACATTTGGCTATAATTTTGTCCCAAAGGCTGATTTCACTTTGTCCCTAACATGTAGAGGATATTTATCTCAAGAAGTTATGGGCATGGGGAATCAGCTAGAGTAGAACTCTGAGATCCTCAATGTAAGTTGATAGAGGTACTAAAGAACAAAAAGTAGATCGTATATCATTAGGCATGACAAATAATAACCAATAGAAGATTACAACTTTAACAGGCTGATGATAGAGGTGCTTCAGATGAGATACAAGCCAGACATAACAAATCATGATAAATAACTACTAATAGATACAACTTCCATTGGTTAGTGTGGCCAGATAAAAATGAGGGGGCGCGATGTGTTTGAATAAACTTGTGCGATATGTAATCAGAAATGTTTGTTTGATGCTATAACAATATCAAAGTTCCTGTTTAACCATAATCAATTGACAATGGAAGTTAAGTTTTGATGAGTGAAACCACAAGCAAATCCAAACAATACACAACAAAGGAAACTGTACATCATCTATCTGATATTTTACATCCACCTCATTTTTCATCAAAGCAAGCATAGCCTAAGTGAAACCACCCAAGTAAACAACAATGAAAATGTCGCATCCTGTGTTTGTCCTTCACCTAAAAGTTTGGGTAATTATTTGATATAAAGATCCACTCATGACTAAAATTTCAATTGAAATTGATTGTGTCAATGAGAGTGTATAACTAAAATTTAAACACGCATGATTTGTGAAGACAAGGTATCAGATCAAGTAGCATAGCACCGAACATAAAAACGAAAAACAACGAACATCAGCGCCATAAAATCGATCGATCAAAAAAATGAGGAACTTTTCGTCACTCACCAAGTGCCTCGCAGCCAAGTTCTTCTGCAGAGCTTTCATATCACCCTGGAAGCCAGAGGTAGCCAACACGCACTTGTCCGCCCTGCATCACAAAAGCAACAGACAACCGCACGAGCTCAGGACCTAGGTCAGAATTTCCAGCGAACAAAAGAAATAGAAGCAAAGGAACCGTACAGTTTGCAGATCTTAGAGTAGTCCCTGGTGTAGATGCTGTACCCCACGGACAGCCTGGTGTCGGCGGCAATCACGCAGTAGTCCGATCCGGCGATCGCGACGCACGTCCTGCACCAACAACAAGGAGATCAAGTCGAGAAGATGCCGAAGATCTGAAGCTACGAGAAGACTAGGGGATCGAGCGCACCCTCCGTTATTCTCGTACACCCAGTCGCCACGAAGAGCCATGCTTACTGTGGCCACCGGCGTTGTCGATCAAGTTTCGAGGCTAACGCTTCCTTTCGAGCAACCTTGTTTCTTCCCCCTCAAGACAGAAGGCCTCCGGTGGTTTAAATAGCAGCGGATTTAGTAGTTCGTTTGCCCGACCCAATCCTGACGGAGTGGATTTTTTTTTCCGGTCCGATTTTTATTCGGAGTTTGGATTTTTCTTTCCGGATTTGGTTTTATTTATTATAATTAATTGTGTAGTTACTTTATATATCAGAACAAGGGCCACGTGTTTTATTTTTATTCTTAGCCACGTCTTTTTCATTACTTACAGCGAGGGCCTCTTATTCTTATATATCAGAGCAAGGGCCACGTCTTTTTTAATAGATGGTTGGTCTAAGAAGGGCGCGTGGCATTTGAACTAATTGATCTTTTTTTTAAAAAAAAATTATTGATCTTAATAAAACTGGGTCAGATATCCCCAGATAAATCGGCATAAATTGAATACCGAATATTAACTAAAAAATTAAATTTAAAAAAAATTAAAAAGAAAATATCAAAGAAGACTTAAGATAAATAAAAACACGTTAAAAGACTCACGACGGCTTGAGGCCTCCCATCAAATATAGAAAAAGCTTCAAACGATTATTTGCAGGAGCAGTAAAATTTTATTGAAATTATTAAAAAAATATTTTGATATATTTTAAAATTTTAGATAATTTTTAAAAAATGAAAAGAAAACACTGTACTAGTTAAATGAAATTCTCCTCGTTCTTAATTACACAGTAGCATGATTCATCTTCCTATCTCACAACTCTCAAGCGTAGGACCAAAACCTATCGATGTCACTCTTTGAGATCGTTTATAGCTCCCTTGACCACAGCTCTAAATAAGCGTGTGCATGTTGACCCCACTTAATTAATTATTATTGACCCTTTTATTCACCAAAAGTAGCCAATTGATCTGCTATGTTTTATTTTGGTAGATTATTTTATTTTTGCCTCTATATTTAATTGTCTCTTCAAATGCCACGTGCCCTTCTTAGCAAGCAGTTGACTTGAAAACCACTGCTCGTGATTCAGATCCGACCGGACTATAAATATAAAGATGACAGTGAATGACTAGATGGAAAATAAACTAAAATATTTAAAATTTTAACCTCAAATTTATGGAGGTAAATAAAAATTGAGAGAAGGGGCCCAATTTGCCAGCTGGCCTACTTAGTCACGTGGTGATGCCTCCCAAATCTACGTTCAAATTGGCAATCTATGATGTATCCAACAAAATACTAAATCTAATCTGAATATCATCGTAAATTATTTAAGGTGAAAACATTTTTCACTAAGGATCTATTAATATATATTTATTTAGTAAATAGGTGCACCTATTTCTGCTAATTATATTTAATCCAAGTTTAGAAAAATAAAACATATATTGAAAATGTAGAATTAATATATTTATATTAAATGTATGTGTTAAAAAAAATAGCGGGAAAGAAATATCAAATAATGAAGATAGTTTTGTAAAAGAGAAGACAAGTTACCATGGGATGGTTTCATTATTAATAAAAAAAATATTAATTTAGTCTTATTAATTATTTTTGGGATGATCAATCTGATCTCATAAATTTTTTTTTTTATCGATTATCAAAATAAATCAAGAAATAAACACAATTTTGTTATTAATGAGCTCGAATGACCGCTTGCTCATTGTTTATTCGCTCAATCACTCGTATGCTAAATGTTTTCTTGTGCATTGGCTAACATGTGAACGATGCTTAGAGCAGTCAAGACTCGCTTGTACATGACCGTGACAAAAGATGAAAAAGATTGATTAATTTAGATTAATTCGTGCCTTTTTTAAATATAAATAATATTAAATAATTTATTCATTAAATGTAATATATAGAAACTGCATTTATATTTTAAAATGTTTGCGATACAGCCCCTTGGGCGGCTAAACCAGTCTGGCCGGAGCAATCCCTTTGGCCGGCGGCACCACCACAACAGGTGCCAACAGCTTTCTCCTTGGGGGAACGGTGACTTGCTTTGGCCGGCTGTAAGGAGAACCTTTCTCCCCTTTCCAACGATACAACAAGGTCTTTTTACGGCAGCATAAACAGGGAATAGAAGCCTTCTCCAGATAGACGGCGGCACAAAGGCAGCTACCTCTGTCCACAGCAGTTGTCGGCAGGAGGTGTTGGAACACTGTTGAAAAAAAAACTAAGTTTTAGGGTTTTTTTTGATAATTTCCTATTTTGTATTAGGTTAACTTTTTATTTAGATTTTAGTTAAATACGTCGTATAAATATTTGATGTTGCCGTCATATTTTTATGAGAGAGGGAGAAAAAGATAGTTTTTTCGGTTGATTCCTTTTCTTAGTTTTACAAGTCTTGCAATTATTTTTTTTTTTTTGAAAGATATACATCCTTGTTTCCGGTGTTCATAATCTATATTAGCTGTAATTTGTCTCTTTCAACGATCGCAAGTTTTCGTTCTTACTTTGATTTCATTCTTTTAAATTTGATTTTTTGGGTTATTCTCAGTTGAGTTCTACAAATGATATCAGAGCTAGGCTATTATTGATCATGGCAAATAGAAAAATTCTCTATTCAGTTCCCAAATTAATGAGAAAATAGAATTATATTTATTGGAAGATTCAGATGGAGACACATCTTACAACGTACAAATTATTGAAGTATGTGAATGAAGATTTAGCGAAAGATGAAGATGATGACGATCAGAGTCGTGATAGTTTGGCTATATCTCAAATATACCAAGCAATTGATATGTATGTGTTTGTCAAAACTTCCACCACTAAAATTGCAAAACAGACGTGAGATATTTTGGACAAAACATATCAAGGTATTGACATAGTCCAAAGGAATAATTTGATGGCGTCGAAGAGAAAATTTGAAGGATGTATGATGGAGAAGATAGAGACAATTGAGGCTCATTTTTCTCGTTTAATGGAGGTAAAAAATGAGATGGAACTCAATGGCTATGAGGTTGAAGATGAGATGTTTGTTGAAAAAGTTTTGAACAATTTGCCTTTGAAGTTTGATTATATTGTGGCTATATTGCAAGAGACAAAAAAATTTTCGAAGATGTCCATTGAAGAGTTGCATGGTTCGTTGATTTTACATGAAAGTAGGATTAATGAAAGACTGGAGAATTTGATGAAAAATGATTCAATAGAAAAGGTGTTGCAAGCCTTGACTCCAAATGGCAATGGACAGGGAAAATCCAATAATGGTGGTGGTGATTCACATGCTCGTGGTTAGAATTTTAGAGCTTGTGGGTGTGGTGGTCGTGGGAATTACCAAGGTCGTGGTAGAGGTAATTTCCAATTTCAGCAAAGAGGTAATCCTAACAATTCCAATTATAGTCTATAATTTAAAAAACGTGAGGTCTGTTGTTATAATTGTGGAAAGTTGGGTCATTATAAAAAGGATTGTTGGAGTGTAAAGGTTGAGAATAAAAATGGGCATGCTCAAGTTGCTGAAACTGGTGATAATACCATGAAACAATTTTATTTTCTGCTGGTGTTGTTGAGAAAAATAAAAATTTTGTTTGGTATCTTGATTCTGCCTATAGTAATCATATGGGTGGAAAAAAGGAGAATTTTCTGATCTTGATGAATCTTTTCGAAGCACTATGAAGTTTGGTAATAATCAAGTTGTTCTTGTGATGGATAAAGGTAGTATTCCCATTACTTTGCAAAATGGGAAGAAGAGTTCCATTGCTGGTATTTATTATGTGCCTAATCTTCATCATAATTTGTTGAGTCTTGGTCAGTTGCAAGAGAAGAATTATGATCTTAATTTTAAACGTGGTGTTTGTACAATTTGTGATGAACGATTGAGGCTAATAGCTAAGGTAGATATAAACAATTGTCAGTTATTTCCTATTACTCTTAGTTATGATGATTTGTCTTGTTATAGCACTACTGGCTTTGATGAGACTTGGTTATGCCATATGAGATTTGGACATTTTCATTTTGGAGGTCTAAAGTTTATTGCTAGAAATAATGTGGTGTCTGGATTACCATTACTTGATTTTACCACTAGACATTGTGAAGCATGTACTTTGGGGAAGAAGCACAGGGATTCCTTTCCAATAGGTAATGCTTGGAGAGCAAGACAACCATTGGAGCTCATACACTCAAATTTGTGTTCAGTTGAGGTTCCTTCTCGTGGAGATAACAAGTTTTTCATTACTTTCATTGATGATTTTAGTCAGAAGTCATGGGTGTATTTTTTGAAATATAAATCTGATGCCTATAAAGTCTTCAAGAGTTTTGAGTCCTATGTTGAGAAGCAAAGCGGTTATATGATTAAGACTTTGAGGACTGACAACGGCACTGAATATATAGTATGTGATTATTTTTTGGCTAACTATGGAATCAAGCATCAGATGATAGCCAAGTACACTCCTTAACAGAATGGTGTTGCGGAGAGGAAGAATCGTACTGTGATAGATATGGTGAGATCTATGATGAAAGCAAAGAGTATGCCAAAGGAATTTTGGGTTGAAGTTGTTTCTTGTATTGTTCATGTTTTGAATCGGTGTCCATCAAGGAGAATTCGAAAAAACACTTCTTATGAGTTGTGGTCCAGTAAGAAGCCAAATATCTGTCATCTTAAGGTATTTGGTTTTGTTGCTTATGCCCATGTCCCAGATGCAATCCGGAAGAAGTTGGATAATAAAGCAGAGAAATGCATCTTTATTGGCTATAGTAGTGAAACAAAGGGGTACAAGTTGTTCAATCTAGACACTGGGAAGGTAATCATTAGTAGGGATGTGACTTTTGATGAGCAAGGAGTATGGGATTGGAAAAAAGAAGAGCCTATGTCACCACAACCATGCCAATGTATATGGATGGAGTTGATGAGAGAGAGGAGCAAACTCAACAATCATTTCGTGATTCTTCTACTTCTTGTAGTCATCCACAGAGGAAATCACAATTACTACTTGTTTGAATGACTATGTTGTTGGAGATACGATTGACCATCTCACTGACAAAGATGTTGTGAATTTTGCTTTGTTTGCAGATTGTGATCTTCTTGACTTTAAAGATGCTTTGTTTGCGTGAAGAGATTCATGCCATTGAGAAGAATAACACTTGGGAGCTCACAAAACTTCCAGGTGGGAAGAAGCCCATAGGTGTCAAATGGGTTTATAAGACTAAGTACAAGCCTAGTGGAGAAGTTGATAGATACAAGACAAGGTTGGTAGTGAAAGGTTACAAGCAGAAACCTGGCACTGATTATTTTGAGGTATTTGCTCCTGTTGCTCGTCTTGCTACTATTCGTATGGTGATTTCTCTTGCTACTCAGAATTGTTGGAATATATTTCAAATAGATGTAAAGTATGCCTTTCTGAATGGAGTATTTGAGGAAGAAGTGTATGTGGAGCAACCTCCTGAATTTCTTAAAAAAGGACAAGAAGATATGATGTATAGGTTAAAGAGAGCATTGTATGGCTTGAAACAAGCTCCAAGAGCATGGTACACACGCATTGACACCTTCTTTGTTGAAAGTGGTTTTCAAAGGTGTCTGTATGAGCATACTTTATATGTGAAGTCGTCTTCAGCTGGTGATGTTCTTATTATTTGCCTATATGTTGATGATTTGATTTACACTGGGAATAATCAAAAGATGATGGTAGACTTTAGGGAGGTAATGATTAGACAGTTTGAGATGATGGATTTGAGTCTCATGTCATATTTTCTTGGGATTGAAGTTACACAATCAGATCGTGGTATCTTTATTTCTCAAAGAAATTATGCGGGTGATATCTTGAAGAAATTTAAGATGGATAGTGCTAATTCGATTATGACTTCGGCTAAAGAAAGGTTGAGGTTGACTAAAGATAGCAATGGTGGTGTTGTGAATTCTACCTATTTTAAGAGCTTGGTCGGGAGTTTAAGGTATTTGACGTCGACAAGGCTTAACATCAATTTTAGTGTTGGACTCATCAACAGATTTAGAGAGAATCCTCGACAGTCACACTTACAGGCAGTCAAGAGGATCTTGAGGTACATTAAAGGCACTCAAGGAGATGATATTTTGTATGCAAAAGGTGAGCCTGTTGAACTTCTTGGATATAGTTGAGAGAAAGAGCACTTCTGGATATGCCTTTTTCATTGGTTCTGGTGTGTTTTCTTGGAGTTCAAAGAAATAACCAGTTATTTGCTTTGTCGACAGCTGAGGCGGAGTACATTGCGGCATCAAACTGTGCTACCCAAGCAGTTTGGTTAAGGAGGATGCTTGGATTTCTTCAACATAAGTAAGATGACTCGGCCATGGTATTTTGCGATAACAAATCAGCTATTGAGTTGACTAAGAATCCAGTTTTTCAAGTACCACTTCATTTGCGACTTGGTTCGTGAGAATGAGATTGCAGTTAACTATTGCAAGAGTGAAGATCAAGTGGAAGATATTTTTACCAAGGGATTGAAGAAGAAAACTTTTATGAAATTGAAGAAAATGTTTGGCATGAAGAATGTTGTAAACTTAGTTTAAGGGAGGCTATGTTGAAAAAAAATAAACTAAGTTTTGGGTTTTTTTGGTAATTTCCTATTTTGTATTAGGTTACCTTTTTATTTAGTTTTTGGTTAAAATAGGTGATATAAATATTTGATGTTGCCGTCATATTTTTAAGAGAGAGGGAGAAAAAGATAGCTTTTTTGGCTGGTTCCTTTTCATAGTTTTATAAGTCTTGCAATTGTTTTTTTTTTTTTGAAAGATATACATCCTTGTTTCCAGTATTCATAATCTATTTTGGTTGCAATTTATCTCTTTCAACGATCGCAAGTTTCCATTCTTACTTTGGTTTCATTCTTTTAAATTTGATTTTTTTTGGATTATTCTCAGTTGAGTTCTACAAACATCGAGACTGTCGGCGGACTAGCCTCCTCTTCGTGGACGGCGTACACCAAAAGGAGCAAGCCCTTTTTTTGGTTTTTGGTTCTGCGGCGGCAAAAGAAAAGAACAACTTCTTTTGTTTTTGGGTGTCGACGGAACAGAGAAGGGAGAGGGGATAAAACGTGAGGAAAAAGAAAAATTATTTTTCTCAAAACCTCTTCGTGTTAATTCTCCCTATGTCTATATATATATATAATCTTCTTATTGGATTTAGACTAAATCTAAAACCGTATTCTTTAGCCCACAATCCATACCAATAGCCTTAAGTTTGGTTCAATACAAAACTAGATTCGGTTCAAGACCAAACCAGGTTTAGTTCAAAACTAAATCATCTTGGTTCAAAACCAAGAACCCCTTTTAATTAAACCAAATTAATTTGATTTATAATTAAATCAAAGAGAGTCCAACTTGTATTCAAAAGACATGACTCATCCTCACTTCCATTGCACCATTCTGATTCCATATTAGCCCTTTATCTGTTCCAGCCAGACTTAATCTCATTTGATCTAAGAATTCAATTCTCAAACTTATTTTATGTCTCTTAGATAAACTTGTAGTGTGTGTGACTTTATAGATTCCTGATTATGTTGGCCACAACTTGAGAGAATTTGGATTGGAGCATAACTTGTGATTATATCTACATGTGCAATTATGAACATATTGGAATTTCCCTAGTCGTTGAATTGGTGTATTCAGACATCATCAATTCTATAAAACTAGCACGGGTTATACTCCTTGGTTCGGCCAAGCAACTATTTATCACTAGCCGGAGACATTGGGATGTCGAGAGTTAAACGTAGATGCTAGTTATACTAACTAGTTCATTGGAGTGACTTGTTATAAATTTCATATGTTTTTCTACATATATATGGATATGTCCGTGAAGTCTCTATTGCAACATGAGTGCAAGTTTCCTTAGACTTGAGGTATGCAAGCCACCTTGGTCATGGAGACTTATACTTTGACATCTTGAGCAAACATCTTCTTGGAGGTGTCGACCCAAAATGATTGAGTATAAGTTGAAATGCTCAAAGGTGTTTGGATAGCCCATAAAGGATTCACTGCTTCTTGCGAGGAGATGTATATCCTATGACCACTCATTAGGATTATTACTCAAAGTTTCTGGCCAAAACATCATATGTTAAGAGTATGAGACTCTTGTATATATTTACGAGTAATTTGAATTCGCGGAATGAGGAAGTATTACTTGGACTAGGTGTAACGTAGTCAGCCTAGTGGGCGCAGACACATAGACCATGTCTTGAACCAAATGGGTATAAGACGAGTGAAAGAACGAGGCACGACTCACTTAACTGTTGAAGGGTTAAGATTTAGTTCTGAGATCAACTATAATTTTTTAATTAATTGGATATCATGATGTACTACTAGGTAGTACTCATGATCGTTTCATAATTAAGTAGTTAATTATGGACGATCAAAATAAACCTAGAACTTATTGGGGCACACACACTACGAGTCTATAAAAGACGTAAAACAAGTTAGAGAATAGAATTCTCAGATCTGAAGGATCTTGATGGAGCGATAGCGGGGGGGGGGGGGGGGGAATATCGCTCGTTAAAAACTTTTTCTTTTCTCGTAAAACAAAATAGAATAAGCAGTGAAAAAAACTAAAGCAATACAGATGACTCAGTTGGTTACTTGGTTCGGAGTTTATGTCGACTCCTACTCCAAGACTTACGATCCTTGATCGCACCGTTAGACAATCCACTGTAACTCTTCTTTCTGAAACTTTCGGAAAGAAGCAATTCGTACAAATGAAAAGATAGTAACACACTACTATCGTTTAGAGAACAAGACAATGCAAGCTTAAATAAAATATACCGACAAAAGAATAAGGATGCAACTTGTTTGCACTTCTTGGAGCAGTAGCTTGCTGATGAAGATTAGTAGCAGAGTAGCAGAACGAACAACGGCTTTGCATAGGGATAACTTCAAAAATGATTACCTTGCCTTAGACCTCGAGTCCCCTTTTATAAGCCTTGATCGGTCGACTGATAACTCGTTCGGTCGACTAATCCGTTCGGTCGACTGATCCTCCTATCGATCGACTGAACCCCTTTGCTTTCCTTCTGCACTGAGATATGCTCTTCATGCATCTACGAACATTTATTGTTCGATCGACCGATCACCAAGTTCAGTCGACCGATCCTTTGAATTATCTTCTTCGTTTCGATTTGAATCTTCTTTGTCATTAATGTTGTTATTGTTCGGTCGACTGATCATGCTGTGATACTATGTTTGTGAGCCTGATATGTTTTTCCATTCTTGCCTATTAGGTTGACCGAACCTTCATTCGGTCGACCGAACCTTCATTTAGTTGACCAAACTTTCATTCGGTCGACTGATAAAATGCCATGATCAGTCAACTGAACCTCATATTCAGTTCACTGAACCCATGGTCAAATGAAGATTTCTGAGTGCTTCATGCGTGACCACTAATAGAGCTTGATTTTGAGTTCTGAGGCAAAAGTTATGACCCTTTGAAATTCAGGGGGTTATATAATTCTACAACACAAAATTAGTTCGATAAAATAATTGTTGGTGCAACATCCCTCAGGTCAAGGTTGACCTGGGTGACCAAGCTGAGTCTTGGTTTGAGTTTAGATGTTTGACAATAAGAAATTGATTGAAGAAGAGTCAAGTAGGTCAAGGTTGACCGGATACTTGACAGGGAAGTCCTGGTGAGTGAAACTAGGTGAAAACCCTAGTGAGTGAAGCTAGGTGAAAGTCCTGGTGAGTGAAGCCAGGCAGAAGGAAAACCCTAGTGAGTGAAGCTAGGTGAAAGTCCTGGTGAGTGAAACCAGGTGAAAACCCTAGTGAGTGAAGCTAGGTGAAAGTCCTGGTGAGTGAAGCCAGGTGAAAGCCCTAGTGAGTGAAGCTAGGCAGAAGGAAAACCCTAGTGAGTGAAGCTAGGTGAAAGTCCTGGTGAGTGAAGCCAGGTGAAAGCCCTAGTGAGTGAAGCTAGGTGAAAACCCTAGTGAGTGAAGCTAGGTGAAAGTCCAGTGAGTGAAGCCAGGCAGAAAATCCAGATGGATCAAGGATGACCGGACATCCGGTGTTGGAAATCCAAGTAGGTCAAGAGTGACGGATACTTGGCATGAATGAATAGAAAAGTCTAAGTGGGTCAAAGGATTGACCGGACACTTGGTGGGAAGTCCTAGCAGTCAAAGGAGTGACCGGATGCTAGGCATGATGTACCAACAGTCAAGGTTGACCGGATGTTGGTTTGAGAGGCTTGGAACTTGGTTTTGGGCAAAACCAAGTGTTTGATCGATCATCGCGGGGATCGCCGGATCGATCGGTGGATCGATCCTGACGGCGAGCAGAGCCTCGGATCGATCCGTGGATCGATCAGATGTTCCAATCGATCGGTGGATCGATTGTCGAATCGATCCGTGGATCGATCCAGCGCTTATCGCGCTGGATCGATCCGTGATCGATCCAAAGCCTCCCGATCGATTGGAACATTCGAATCGATCGGGATCCGACCGTTAGCGTCGATAAAGGCTTCATTTCTGCATCTCTTCTCCGATTCACTCCAGTTTCTCGCCAGCTCCTCCACAGCTCGTCAGTTCTTGAAGGATCTTGGAAGTTTTCCAAGTCAAGAGGCGGATCAAAGCCAAGAAGAGAAGCTAGGGTTAGGGTTTATACTCATTGTAAGCTTGTAAGCTTGTATTTCTTGTATCCTTTCCCTCTCTTCTTGTATTGAGTCTTGTAGGGCTTCTCCGCCCTTGGTAGTTACCATAAAGGAGAGTTTTATTTAGTGGAGGGTGTGTGTGTTGGTGTGGATCCTTGGATTAGTCACCTCTTGTGAGGTGGATACCAAGTAAACCAACCGTGTTAGCGTTGTGTGATTGTTTCTGTATTTTCCGCTGCACATCTTTGAAGGAACAAGCAACGCCGAGCACCGAGCGAACGCGACGAGCTATTCACCCCCCCTCTAGCTACTTTTGGTCCTAACAATAATAATATTCCTGTAAAATAGAATTAACACAGTATAAAATAATGTATTAGTAAGAGAAGACAATAAGACATGTCTTGATCTCAACTTAGAAACCTCCTTGTTTCTTCAGTTAGATTAGCAATCTAGGATTTGTTCCTTTTAGGGACATGACCTACTCGTCGCTCTACTCCAGTTGCTTACCTCAACCTACCTGCCAAACATCAGGTCCTCCAGACATGTTTGAACTTTCTGGCTTAGCATCGGATCAGCTCACCAGGACTTCCTTTCGATCTTCAGTTCTCCAGACCTCTCAATCTTCCTGCTAAGTGTCAGATCCTCTCGACCCACTTAGGCTTCATACTTGTCTTTCATGATCTGCTAAGATTTTTCCTGTCTACCCGCAACTAGGGCTTTTCCGATTGAGTAAACAATTTGCACACTTAATTAAAATTCAGGTTTGATTCTGGTGCACCCTGCACTAACAAGATCAAGAGATAAATGTGTGGTTAGACCATACATGAGACATATATGAAAATATTTATCGGAACGGAAGCGTGGATGGACCACATCCTTTATGAAAGAGTTGGATCCTATTTAGTTTAGCCTTAACCAACTTGATTTAGTTGTGAACTAAACCAAAGGTTAATAGACTAATTTTTGGTTAAGGCGTAATGAATTTGATTTGAATTTTCTAATCCAACTCATTAAAGAGAATTATATATTGATATAGTTAAGAGAGAATTAATATATAATTTATTATTGGCTTCATTAAGTTTTTTGAAAACCTAAATCCAATACTCCTCTCCTCCTCTCCATCTCTCTGTCGCCGACCACAACAAGATATCCTTCTCCTCTTGTTGTTGTGAGCCAACCAAAGGAAGGAGGTCTTCCTTTTGCTTATTCTTCCTCTTTGATCCTTCTCCTTCGCTTGTGGCTAGTACCTTTCGAAGGTGAAACTTGTTCTCTTGGAATTGTCTTAAAGAGCTCCGCGTGTATATTGATAGAAGTGAGGTTTGATAACATTGCAAAAGATTAATGTTTTTCTCATTATAGGTCATCCGTAAGGTATACCTAGAATAATTGTTATTAATTTTTATTTTGTTTTATGATCTTATCTGTGCGATTGTATCTTACATGCGTATGGTGTGTGTGATATAATAAATTAGTTTATTTATCGTTAAGTCTTCCACTATGTATACTTATGAAACGTGTTTTTAGAACACAATGCATCGGACATATCCTATCATGGTCAAATATCTATCTTGATCGCATCCTCTAGATCACTAAATCATGTTATCGTCGGTCACCTAGAAGCATTCTCTGATTGCTCGGATCACTGAGGATGTCGCTCGCACCTTGCTTCAGTTGCTTGGAAGTTGTCGACTTCGTTAGTCGTAACTTATCCACTAGCCGATCATCTATATCTCATCCGTTTGTCTGAAACCGTCGAGTAGCTTCCTGTAACATAGAATAAATGAGTAAGCATAATAGTATTATAAATAAACTCACTGCTAGGTGTTAGTTTTTAGCTGACTCATTTAGACTTTGTTGTCAATATCTCAACTCCTAGCTGACTTCCTTAGATTTCTAATATCTATTTCCCAACTAGGTCTACCTTGCTTGGTTTTCAATTAAGTCTTCCTTGTCTAGTCTCACTAGAGTTTTTCACTATATAATTCTCAATTAGGACTTCTGTTGCCTAATCTCACTAGGACTTTATGATTATTTAGTTTCCAAAGGATTTCATGACCTTTTTAATGTTAACTATACCTATAAACTTAACAATCGTCGTATCACCAATATCTTAATTTTAAATTTAATGGTATATCAAAACATAAGTTTTAATATGGTGCTTCCACACCAATAGATTTGGGTTAAAAAAAATGGATCCAGAGGCAAAGATAAAGGGCAATAAAAAAGATAACATTGTAATAACTTTGAGTTACATATACACACACGAATTTATTCTAACATTTCTTTCCAAAAATCCAACTTTTTTAAAATAAAAAATAGTTATCTACAAATTGTTACATATCCAACTCCAATCGAGGTCGTCGTCGTTCTCCTCAAGGAATTGCTCCACGACATTGGCAACGCTATTAGAGTTGGCAAGCTTGGCTTGAGAAGATGGCTTCGTTGCGGGGGCGGCGGCGAACATGTTGCCGTCAGAAACTTGAACAGCAGCACCGGTAGGAAAGGTGACGATGAGATCATTGTTCTCTGTTATAAGATCTGTGGCCTCAATGTCCAAGAGAGACAACGACGATGGAATAAGGGCAGAAGCGTCGATGTTGCCAAGCTCATCATCGGACATAAGATGGGCGGTTACCCTGTCCAAGATTATTGACGACAACGGCGGTTGAGAAAGGGCTTCAGCGGAGGCCGTAGGTACGCCACCATTAGAAACCATAGGAAAAATAGTTGTGGAAGTGGTGGCGTAGTCATCGAAGACCATAGAAGTCGATGCCGCGTAAGGCATGGAGGCGCCTAGATGACCCAGCTCCTCATTGTGCTGTAAAGGCTCAACGACCGACAGTGAGGGATCAGGAAGAACGTAGGGTGAGTACTGTTGAACGTTCTGGCCACCGGCGGCGAGGAGGAGCTGCTGATTATTGTACTGGAGAGGAGCAAAAGCTTTCTGTGAGGGATCAGGAAGAACGTAGGAAGAGTACTGTTGAGTGTTCTGGCCACCGACGGCGAGGTGGAACTCCTGATTGTGTTGGAAAGGAACGTCATTAATCGCCAAAGATGAATCAGGAACTAAGCCATTAGAAGTGGCGATGTTGTGGAGGTCATCATCGGACATGAAATCGGTGTTGATAAGGTTCAAGATCTTCGACGATGACGATGGAGAAAGGGTGTCAGAAGAGGCCATAGCGATGCCGGCGCCATCAGAAGTGGTGGCGTAGTCGTCGGAGACGAAAGAAGACAATGCTGCGTGATGATGCTCCTCATTGTGCTGGAAAGGAACGATGGCAGTCGCCAGAGAGGGATCAGGAATAGCATTGGTCGGCGACGGAGTGCGTGAGGGATTTGGACGGTAACCGAACGGTGATCTTCCAGGAGGAACGTCGCAGCCGAGCCTGGCGGCGGCCGCCGCTTGGGTTTCGGGGTTGCCAGTGTACAGCTGGGCATTGTCCTTGAACATCTGCTCTGTGGTCAAAAAGACCTCCGGCTGCATGTCAAAGATTATGATCGGCACCGGCGGCGACCAACCAGAGGGTCGTTGCTGGACGGAGGCAACTTCCGACAATTTCAATTTCCTCTTTCGCCCCATCGATGAAACTGATTTTTGATCTAGAAAACAACGATAAATTACAGAGGAAAAGTTCTCTGTGCTGCGTTTATATATACAACTAATTTAACGGTTAACTACCTTCGATAATTTCGCATGGTTATTTTTTTTTAAAAAAAAATTACATAAATTTTGAATTATTCTCAATAATTTAATTAATGGTCATAACTAATTTTGAATTAGCAAAAAATTGCGGCATTTTTTAACATGATTTTTTTTTTATCATTATATTAATTTTATTTTTCTTATTATTTTAAAAGAAACTATTGTTATATTTATCAATTAGTTTTTTAAATAATTAGTAAAAAAACTTAAGTTTGTTTATTGTATTTCCGAATTACTCTTAAATTATGAATTTGAATTTTAATCATAACAGAATATTAAATTTACCATATATTTAGATTAATTCGTGATTTCTTTTAAAAAAAATATAGATAATATTAAATAATTTATTCATTAAATATAATAGTAACTATATTTATATTTTAAAATGTTTACGATATAGCCTCTTGGGTGGCAAAAGCAGTCTGGAAGATGCCGAAGATCGCTATTTCTTATTTTGTTATCTTCTCCTTCTAATTTTTTTTAAAAGGTTTACTTAAGCGTCGAAGGGATTTTGCTCATCAAGATTTGTCTTGACTTTTCTTCTAACTTCTGTTTTCCTTTCAATAGTGAGGCCTTCACTGAACTACTCGTGTTGCTCAACCTAACAACTACCGATCCCCGACACAAACTCACCCGATAGAATCGATTAAGACAAAACCAACATAAGCCGACTTGATAGAAACTCACCCGATAGAAGTCGATTGAGACCAAACCAACAAAAATCCACTGAAGTAGATTTGATGTACGTCCGACCTATCGAAAGAGTTCGACCGTGGATCTATTAAAGGATCAACTCATCCCTGAACTCAGGCCGTATTAGTCGTCAAAAACATTAACAAGATTCATAGACTACAAAATAAAAACATTATGAAACAAGGAGGTTCGGCTAATTAATTGATAAATTTCCTTTAATAGATGGTTGGATTAATAAATATTTCGCTGTAACTACTTTTCAATTTTGAGAAATTTTTATAAAACTGGGTCAGACCTCTTAAGATTAGTCGGCATAAATTTAATACCGGATATTAACAAAAAAAAAAAAAAATTTAAAAAAAATTAAAAAGAAGATATCAAAAGCAGAGTTGAGATAAATAAAAACACGTTAAAAGACTCACGACGGCTTGAGGCCTCCCATCAAATATAGAAAAAGCTTCAAACCATTATTTGCAGGAGCAGTACAATTTTATTGAAATTATTAAAAAAAAATATTTTGATATATTTTAAAATTTTAGATAATTTTTTTTAAATGAAAAGAAAACATTGTACTAGTTAAATGAAATTCTCCTCGTTCTTAATTACACAGTAGCATGATTCATCTTCCTATCTCACAACTCTCAAGCGTAGGACCAAAACCTATCGATGTCACTCTTTGAGATCGTTTATAGCTCCCTTGACCACAGCTCTAAATAAGCGTGTGCATGTTGACCCCACTTAATTAATTATTTTTGACCCTTTTATTCACCAAAAGTAGCCAATTGATCTGCTATGTTTTATTTTTATTTTGATAGATTATTTTATTTTTGCCTCTATAATTAATTGTCTCTTCAAATGCCACGCGCCCTTCTTCGCAAGCAGTTGACTTTTCATCGAGTACTCTTAGAGTCAGATCTGACCGTACCTATAAACATAAAGGTTACAGTGAATGACTAGATGGAAAATAAACTAAAATATTTTAAAATTAAAATTTAAGATTTTAACCTCAAATTTAAGAAAAAGGAGGGAAATAAAAATTGAGAGAAGGGGTTCAATTTACCAGCTGGCCTACTTAGTCACGTGATGATGCCTCCCGAATCTATATTCAAATTGGCAATCTATGATCTATCCAACAAAATGCCAAATCTAATCTGAGCAATAATAATAATAATAAATTATTTAAGGTGAAAACATTTTTCACTAAGGATCCATTAATATATTTATTTAGTAAATAGGTGCATCTATTTCCGCTAATTATATTTAATCCAAGTTTAGAAAAGTAAAACATATATTGAAAATGTAGAATTAATATATTTATATTAAATGTATGTGTTAAAAAAAATAGTGGGAAAGAAATATCGAATAATGAAGATAATTTTGTAAAAGAGAAGACAAGTTACCATGGGATGGTTTCGTTATCAATGAGCTCCATTGGCCGCTTGCTCATTGTTTATTCTCTCGTATTCTAAATGTTTTTATGTGCCTTGGCTAATATGTGAACGATGCTCGAAGTAGTCAAGATTCACTTGTACATGACCGCGACAAAAGGATGAAAAAGATAGATTATATTGTAGATCTCACATTACTTTAGACATGAATAGATTTCACACTATAGGCATTTTGTTGGGTCCCATTTGTTTGGAAAACTTCAAAAATGAGTTAGCCCTAGAAACTTCAATTATTGAGGCCTATAATTTATATTTGTAGTTTTCCGGGGCAAAACACAATTGAATCTAAGATTCTATTTACCCATTATGTTAATGTTATGTGATTGCCAAGGCCAAACCTTTCTACAACCCCTAGTTTTTTTTAAAAACAGTTAAGCCATTTATTTTTTTTTTCCCGAGATTGGGTTATAGGATTGAGTAAAAAATAAGTTAAAATCAATGAAATTTTAAGATGATAATGAGTTGTACAGCACCGAGTTGCGTGGGATAGTAAATCTCTCTTTATATATAGATATCTAGTTCTTCAAATCGATTAATTATGGAGATGATAAATCGATTAATTATGGAGATGATTAATATGATTTCATAAAAATTTTCTACTAATTATCAAGATGAATTGAGAAGCACTAGTGGAGACTCATTCAAACTGCTAGCGCTTTCAGAGTTATCGTCCCATCGGAAAAAAATCTTTGCAATGCCTCACAATTAAAATTCAACCTCTAGATATTCAATTAACTACTTAGAAGATCTAACCGCTACATAGTAATCTCGGGGGTAAAACAATTTATGTTTCGGGACACGGCGTGTTAGTAAAGATGGGATGGAGGCTCGTGCAATGCATCAACGCTTATAATTTTTTAAAAATTCAGGATTATGAGTTATCCGTCTGAATCAAATTGTATTTTTTAAATCTATTTTCATGGATTGGATAGATCACCTTTAAAATTAATAGGATAGTAAATATTCTATACTGGATTATTAAAAAAAACAAATAAACAAAGAACAAAGCAATCTATTTGTCAAAAAGTCCATTTCCTCTAATTTTTTTTAAAAATAACCCTATATTTTTTTTATCCTAAAATATTCTTATTTATAATAGTTACCACGTAGTTATATAACATATAGCATTAAATGACTACAATATATTCAAGAAAATATTTTTTAATTAAATTTAATTAAAAATATTATAGATGTAACACTCCTATCTAAAACAGCTATTTAGTAATTGTTACCAGAATATAACTAGTATTCAAGGACAACTATAATAAATTTAAATAATTTTTATAATATTTAAGTATTTTAATTAAGTTTAATCATTTTAATCAAATTAATAAAAAAATATATAAAAATCTTCTATATATATAATAGTTTCAGTTTTATTTTAACTTTAAAAATAATTATTATAAAAGAGAAAAAAACATATTATTTGTATTTTATTTTATCTTTTAAATAAAAGAGATAACTCGATGCATGAAATTTTCCCAAAGAGAGAAATAATGTTTATAAATCTTTGTCACAACTACAACTAATTTTTGACCCATTCATTTGGGCCACCAAATGAGACCTTAAAAGGAGGAGAAAGCTTAAGGTTTGAGATAATTAAAAGATGATTAACGTGAGTAGATATTAAAATAACACTCTTCTGATTTCTACCCAATTATTATTATTATTATTTTTTAAAAAATAATTATGATTGATAAGGTAGTATTTAGGTTTCAAACCATTATCATTTTAAAATTAGATTTTTTTAATACTGTCAATTAGCATTAAAGAGACATTAAATTTTTTTTAATAAAAATAGTTATTTTTTTTTAATTAGTAGGTAGCGTTGCGAGTGACGAGTGTAGCAGCCGAAGAAGTAACGAAAAGGGGCAGGAATCGACTGTCTGCAATATACTTCTGATTCCTCCTTTTTTCACTTCATCACTTCATTATTATAATACCTTTCGCAGCGCAGCGTCCATGCCGTCCCGCTTCCCTCCGCCCCCACTGGCCGACGCCGGCGTCGCCCACCATCGCCACGGACACCTCATTACCGTCGCGGCCATCGCAGGCACTGTCGCAGTTCTCTCCGTCCTCTCCGTCGCTCTTTTGGTGCTCCTCTACCGCTGCTTCGGTCGCATCCGAGCCGCTGCAGGAGCGCCCCCCTCCCCCCACCCGCACCCTCCCGGCCCCCTCCGCCGGTTCACCTACTCGCAGCTCCGCGGCGCCACCGGCTCCTTCGATCCCTCGCGCCGCCTCGGGCAGGGCGGCTTCGGCCCCGTCTTCCGCGGCGCCCTCCCGTCCGGAGAGGAAGTCGCCGTCAAGCTCATGGACTCGTGTGGCTCTCTCCAGGGCGAGCGCGAGTTCCACAACGAGCTCGCCCTCGCTGCGAAGATCCTTACTTCTGTTCCGGCCTCCGATGCCGCCGTCGTGCCCGCTGTTGGATACTGCTTCGACGATGTGAACGGCTCGCGGCGGTGGTGGCGGTGGAGGAGGCGGCGGGAAGCGTGGGAGTCGGTGGAGGACGCTGAGGCCGCAGCGGTGGGCGGGGCTTTGCCGAGGCGAAAGCTTCTACTGGTCTACCAACTGATGCACAACGGGAGCCTCCAGGATGCGCTGCTGGATCGCCGCTGCGCGGACCTGTCGGACTGGGACCGGCGGTTCGCGGTGGTGCTCGACGTCGCTCGCGGCCTCCACTTCCTCCACGCTATCTGCGATCCGCCTGTGATACACGGCGACATCAAGCCCAGCAATATACTCCTCGATTCGCGCCTCTCGGCCAAGATCGCCGATTTTGGCCTCGCACGCCTCAGATCCGCGGTCTCCGCCGAGGAGGAGGTTGCTGTTCGCGTCGATCCCGAAGCGGATGCGACGAACGATTCCAAAATGTCGGAAACGGAGAGGAAAAAGGATTTTCCGCTCGGAAGCGGGGAGGATGACTCCTCGATCTTTGCGATTGGAGAGACGGCGGAGAGCGTGACGACCACAGCTACTGGTTTCGAGGAGCAAGTGATGAACGGCGGGGCGAATGGCTATGCTCCGACCGATAGATCGGCGGATGAAGATGAGGGTTTCACGGTGGCATCGCCAGTCACTGCCGCTGATGCAGCCTCGGTTTCTGAAACCGGAACAGGCTTCGATAAGGCGAGCGTGGACAGTGGCTCCCGGAAGGGCTTCAAGAAGAAGGCCGGCGCTTCATCGGGCAAGGACTGGTGGTGGAAACAGGACATGAACGGCGGCGGGCCAAACTCCGAAACCGGGGGCAGCGTGAAGGACTACGTTATGGAATGGATACGATCGGAGATCAAGAAAGAGAGGCCGAAAAGCGATTGGGCGACGGACTCAACGGCAACGGCCGCCGATGAGTGCCTTCCTAAGCCATCGAACACTGGGAGATCGGAGCGGAAGAGGGCGCATCGAAGGCTGGAATGGTGGGCTTCGCTGGACGATGCGACCCTAAGGAAGAAAGAGAAGAGCCGGCCTGCGAGGGAGTGGTGGCGCGAGGAGTTCTGCGATGAGCTGACCAAGAAGCAAAAGCGGCGTGCAATCGGCAAGTCCGCGAGCAGCCTCGGCAGATGCGAAGACCAACAATGGTGGCCGAACGACGACGAGTTGGCTTCGCCGTCATCGGGAAGGAGGAAGAGGAGGAGGAAGAAGAGGAGCCGCGGCGGCAGCCGAGGCAACATCGACTGGTGGATAGACCGGATCTCCGGCGAGATGGGGCCGGCGAGAAAGTATAACCGGGACTGTGTCAGCGTGGACATCCCCAAAAGCGGGACGGTGAGCAGCACCCCCAGCATGAGGGGCACCGTCTGCTACGTCGCGCCGGAGTACGGCGGCGGCGGACCACTCTCGGAAAAATGCGACATTTACAGCTTCGGCGTTCTTCTTCTGGTCATCGTTTCAGGGCGGCGGCCGCTGCAGGTGACGGCGTCGCCCATGTCGGAGTTCGAGCGAGCCAACCTCATCTCATGGGCACGCCACCTCGCCCACTTGGGGAGGCTGCTGGATCTTCTGGACCCCTCCCTCCGGTGCGTCGACAGGGAGCAGGCCCTTCTCTGCATCACGGTGGCGCTGCTCTGCCTGCAGAGGTCTCCTACTCGTCGGCCCTCAACCAAGGACATACTCGGAATGCTCACCGGTGAGTCGGAGCCTCCACTCCTCCCTCTTGAATTCTCCCCATCGCCGCCGGGAGGTTTCTCCTTCAAGTCCCGCAAGAAGGCTCGGTGAGTTGTCTTACATTCCGGCAAGATCGATCTTTTAGTTAATCTTAGCGGCTACTGCTGTACATTTTACATCGATTTGCAATCGGAGGTAGAAAAAATTGAACTTAAAAATTTCTATTTTGATTGGATAATGATTGATCTACAATTTTTTGTTCTCTGCTCGCAATGAATCAATTCATCAAAGTTTCATCTCTTACAAAGTCATTCTCGTAAAGGTCCGTATGATTCTGTTAACTGCACTTTGTTTTGTTTATAAACATGCTTTGAGCTGTGGTTTGCTGGGCTACACATTCTGTCTCTTGGTGCATACAACTTTTTTTTTTTTCATAAAGGTGTCACAGATGATTTCTGCTTGCTTTTCCTGCTGAAAGTTCTATGTGTCTTTTGACTTTCTAAACTCTAAAGTGTCTGTGACTTGATTTTATGATTCAATCACTTTTCTGTCCTTGCCAAAAATATGATTTTTTATGATGTATTTAGGGTAGTTCATTGTTCAGTTCAAATTGCAAAACTGAAGTGAAACAAAATTTGAAAAATCTCAGGTCTAGTAGTATTTTTATTTTCTCTTCTTATAAATAGGTTAGATACGGTTTGCTTTGAAAATATGGAATTTCAATTGGCTATCTTTGAAACCAAGTTCAGTTTGTTTACTAGGAAAAGGGCAAATTTGGTGGTCTTTTTGTTGTTTGAATCAAATGAACACCTTTATGAGTGTGTACAAAGCAACAAAATGCTTCAAAAGTATGTGAAACAAATTGAAATTTTGAAGCATGATATCGAAGTGAAACCCAAATTTAGTTTCTTTGGTTTATGGTGGCATGCATCTTAGTAGGCTTGCCTTATTCTTTTTCAAATCTCTTTCTAAAATTTTACAGATACCCTCATCCGCCATTCATATCCCGTGTTGCTTTAAAGGATGTTAGTTTCTATGACTGACAATAATTAGATTTTGTTGATGCTCTAAGTTGACATCCTGAACAGCTATGGATGAGATTACAAGGTTACATCTTTTCATGATTAGTTATCTCAAAATTTCTTCACAAGTTGGTGAATTCCTTTGTTTGAACTCTTTAGATATGATGATAACTCGACAAGCCTGTAGAGTATTAGTATAGTTCAGCCAGTGGAATTTTACGAAAAGATTTTAAAGCAGACATGACTATCTAAAATGTACAAGTTCGATATCGTATCTTAGACAAATATCTAGCAGAAAAAGAAGCATCTGTGATGGCAAATGAGATGTTGGTGAAACTGATGTTTCTCGATACTTGAATGGCCGATAATGATAATGCGTTTTACGTAGTATCTTCTTAGAATTACTTGGCTAGAAACTCATAATATAGGGGTTATTTGATGTTGATTTCGGCATGGGAAGAATGTAATTTGGGATTATCTGATTCGGATTTAGGAGACATTGTCGCAGGTGCATTTCGGATCTCCGAGAGAACAAGATACATATGGAGACAAGAGTTTAGGTAGTGTTAACAGCGAGATGTTTTCATTTTAGGCAGAATTTAGTGATCTTTGCTACAAGGTGTGACCTTTTTATTGTATTTTGACCTCATATTACATAGACTTGAACTCTCTGTCCATGGAAGTAGATTTATATCGAACCATACTAAGTACTCATCTTTGCGTGTGTGTGTGTGTATTTGTGCAATTTTACTTCGTATTTTAGAGGGAAATTGACTATTGTACAGTGTTGATTTTTAGTGAAAGTGATTTCACATTTTAGAGGTATAGAATTGGTTAACTAAGAGGAAATCTATAACCTCCGGAAATGGTGATGGCAGAACGCTTTCTTTATTTATCACACATCTAAAAATCACGCTACAAATCATATGGACTGAAAAATTCTCACATACACTTAATGTGGTACAGAGATATCTCATGATCAAAGACAGGTTCAAAGGTTTGAGTGAAATTCGAGTGGAATTAATGTTGTTTATTTCTTGTTTCTCAATGAGGTTGAGTTATTACGCGAGGACTAAACAACCCTAAAAATCATATGGAATACTGTCTTGATCATTGGATAAAATTTAGTTGAACTAAGCATTGCTATGGATACGAAATCAAGATCAAAGATAAATAATTGAAGTCAAGAATGAGTTTAAACACTCATTTCTCATGTTAATTGTGATCGAAGAACAACAATCAAAATTGTAGTAATAAATTAATAATAACGCTTGAGCTCTGCCTGGCAATTAATTTACAAGAATGCGAAAAACCATAGAGCAGTACGGTCTATGCACAAAGCTTCCTAAAGAAGAAAATATACAAAGCTAGCTTTTGGTGCTTGATGCCATTCGCCAAACTCCAGTCGATTTACCTTTGCGGGGATCCGGGTACATAAAGCTGGAAAAGGGTGGTGCTGGGAGTTGGATCGTATTGCATTATCTCAGCGGCTCGTTCAAACTCCTCCCTTAGGATTTTGATAGTGTACTTGTCGACGACACGGCCAAGGTCGTGTGAGATGTTGAATGGGTCCTCGATGCATATTAGGTGACGGTCATTTCCAATTCGTCTTGTCCAGTCCTTTGCTTCTTTACTGCAAGTTAGAACAGATATTTCAGAAAGGAGACATGAAGCCAACTAATCTTTCTTATGGAGCGAATGCTAATTTGAAGTTGGACTAGAGCTCATAGTTCGAATGAACGTTTTAAAAAAGGTATTAATATCTTAGATGAATGAAAGTATCTAGATAACAACAGGAGTGATAAAAGTTTAGCTTGATAATTTGAAGACAATCCAGCCAAGAAATAATTACTGAACAACAGGAAAAAGATAAATTCATGTCAAGAAATTCTTGCAGTAACTAAACTACTAATTTGTTTTTAAACAAAATGACATGACCTGATGAAGCTTCCTGTGCGAATAGATATAACATCGTTTGTATAATCATGATGATATGCCCAATATTGGAAGAACGACCATAGCAATCTTGCAATACTTTCTTTATTCCTGACACCAAATTCACGGAGCCTTTCAACTTGATCAAAGTAAGCGCAATTGGTATTCTCCACGGTAGTGTTGTAAGTTACATTCATTGCCTGACAAAAAAGAGGCAAGTTTAATCATCTTTAACCATATCCTTAGCAACAAGGAGTTGATATCAAAATTATGCAATGCTAACTATATTTGCAACCCTTCATTGAGTGACAATGGTTTAACATATATTCAAAATCAAATAAATAGCCAAGTATGTGCCTCTCTAGGTGCTCATTGTTTATGTTATTCAACAAAAACAACTTCAGCTCAAACTCTAAGAGCTCATTTAACTGTTGTGTATTAAAACAAACAGTTTGTCAAACAAAACGAGCTAGACTTCATAATCCTTAAAACAATACCAACTTAAGCAAGTAGCATATCGGCTGAGTGGTGTCCAAATTGTAGCCACAGTGTAATGCAAGTCTACACGAAACTATAGGAGGCGTGCAGCAAACTGAATGATCTAACTAGAATGGACATGGAGACGGTGGTATTTTGAGGATCATATTGTTATTTGTATGCCAAGTAGTCTTGGCTTCTACCATGCCCCCGGTGCATTCAACTGGTAGAGATGGCCAAAAATTGTATACTCAGGATAAAACAACAAAATTCCAATGTAAGCTATCATGAGTTATATAGATACTTGGAAATAAAATAAAACAAAATAAGAAGGCTAAAATCTTGTTAAACAAATGAGATGACTAAAAACCAAGATTGTTTTATGTTGGTGAAATTTCTTAGAGAACTTACAGAGTTCAAACGATGGCATATTAGAAAAACAATGAAAACAATAAAACCAATTTACAGTGAAATGCAAATTCATTTTTATCTCTCTTAGAAAGTCATTTATTTCAAACTAAATTGTTCACTGCTCAGAAGTGACAAATCATATGAAATATGATTGACCTTTTTCAGCAGAATATCAAAAAGTATCACAGGGCCATATATGTTAACACAAAAGACTGAGATGCCAAATATTGTACTTTATGAAATCATCCTGATCCCATCAAAAAAGAGGCTGCATACCTGCAAACAAGGAAGAATTGCAGGTCTTCGTAGTTGTAGAAAGTGGATGCACATTAGCACATACCTGGAAAGAAATCACAGTCAATAAAAATTATCTACATGCAATATTCAGCCAGTAGATGCATAAAGCTTATTATTGTGCATCAGGAACACAACTTACGCATAACTAGAAAGTGTCCCTTGATATGTTTCATTGACACGGCGAGATTTGGCCCAATGTTTCACAATAAAAACCAATTGACGTAATCTAATATCAACCTGTGCATAATCTTTCAGGAGCTTTGTGTTAACAACTGCTAAAAGGTTATTCACACAAATATCACATGAAAGACCAGTAATTGGGTCCATTAACTTCACTATAGGAACCCTAGCATGAGTTAGTGCCTGCAAAATTAAACAATTTTAAGAAAATTATTATTGAATCGGTTCATAAATGTATCAACTCTTTGACAATTGTGCAAATGAAACATTCTTTCCAAAGATAAATAAAACAGCATAGAATAAAAGATTTTAAGCTATGTTTATCAAATAATTAAACAATTAGAAGAAACCAATGGTTTTCTCTTGCATAATGGCTTCAACGTTTTTTAACACTAATCTATAGCATTATGAATTGTTAATATCCTCCAACTAGAGCATTGCAAATTTTTATATTTGGACAGAACAAATAGAGTTTAGCTTTTAAAGGCAGACAATTTTTGCATCATGATGTAGTAGTATAGAGCAGATATGTTTTATAGTAGTAATTTAAAGCTCCTGGAAGAATGTGCAAGAGGTATATTCATTAATTTCATATTTTGAGGAACAAATAGAGTTTTAGGATATAAAGGTATACATCTTCTGCTACCATTTTTCATAGGAATGTCACTAAGTTTCAACATTTATTATTAAATGACATACAACATGAACTATGGTATATATCATGCATAAATCTTGCATCTAACATGTCTATTTGCGTAGCTGAAGAATCAAAGAGACAGAGAAATTAATACAAATTCAGGATAGAATTCATAGTTCAGTTCTAACCTTAAGTACCTACATTAAGAAATATATTTGAAAATTGTTATCTATATGGCTATTATATATTTTAATTCTTGAAACATTTTTTACCATCTATGCAATTATATATATTTTTCAAGTATTTCAAAATCTTTAAAAAAAAAGAACTCTTGTTTCTTCTATGCTCTAATTCTCCATTTATTCTTTTCTTTGCTCATATTCTGTTTGTGGTTGCTTCTGTTATCAACTATAATTTCCCTTTTCTTCTCTTATAACCTCTCACATAGGCTCACCAGAGTCTTGTAAGTGTCAACATTAGTACAAGGGTAACTACAGAATCTGAGTGACTATGGTTTATAATCATTTACATGAGATACTACAACAAAAACAACAATTGATCCTTATCCCACTCTATGGGGACAGCTATATGGATCCTTCTACGCTATTGGACTCTACATGAGATATATGATGAAAATAAATAACCACTTGGGAAAACATTGTCAAACAACAATAGCACATGCATCTACAAGGGAGAATTCATGCATATTACCTGGACATTTTGCAGGTTACCAGACACTAGTATATCAGCCAACTCCAACAGAAAATCAGATTTGTTCAAGTCTTGATCATCAATGGCAAGGCAAACATCAATGTCACTTTTCGAGAAGCCAAAAGTGTTGGCACATGATCCATAAAGATACAGCTTAGCATTTGGCCATTTTCTATTCACCAAATTCTGTAGTAACTGGAATAACTGTTTCTGTTTGGCTTTTTCTTCCTCTGCAGGTACAAGAGACTCAAAAATTGAAAGAAAACTTGGACTCAATGCATCAATGTCACGACGACATCGAACCGCCCTTTTCTGAATCCTCATTCTCTGACTTAATATATGATTTCCCCTATGCAAGTCTAACCTTACATCCTGAAATAAAAAAAAAATATCACCATGACGTTTGAACTGCAGGAAAAATCAGAAGAAAAGTGCCAAAAGTTAGGTTGAAAGGAAAATCAAAGTTTCCACAGCCATATGAGCATTTGTAGAATCTTCATAAACCAAATAATATTGTGAAATATATTTAACGTTTAATCCTTGTGGAAGTAGTGAATAACATATATAGAAATTTGGACAGAAATCAATGGAGAACATTACAGAATCAGTACCAAAAATTATTGCATATCTTATCACCATCACAGAGGCAAACTGTGATGCAGTAATTTGTAACATAACAATACAAGGAAATGCAGTAATTTGTAACATAACAATACAAGGAAAAGGCTCCATGAAAGATTTAGCGACAAAGCTCTAATGCTAACACAATGTCATCAATGGAACCAGGGATATTTATATAGTAAGGAAACCACCTTAGCCTGAAAAGGAACATCCCAATAGCGTGCATTGTGGAAACAAGTTGATAATCTTAAACATAAGTGTTATGGTCAAATAATCCCATCCTATGAACCTCTCACCATTCTTTAGGATTGAACCTAATGATCTTAGTGACATATGTACTCCATGATAAAGTTTGATAAATGAATGAACAAATCCCCACACACACACACCTTTCTTTCTTCGAAGTGACTATTGGGATTTAAAGCGTTTAAGAAACTTAGGAAAGTAAAAAAAAAATTGCTCCTTGCACAAGACATATAGTGTAATAGGTTTTACACAAAGGCTATAAATAGACACTCTCAAGTGATAGATGGTTGTTCCATTGTCTAGGAAGTAGGCAACCACCTAGATAAAGGCTAAGGAAGTTGACATAAAAATAATACTAAAATAGGAAAGAGAAGTATATTATGACTAATATTAATGTATCTATACCTAAAATAACTATATTCTTAATCAATAAGTAAAGCACTGACAACATAATACCAACAAAACACATCCATATTCACATTGCAACTAAGAAAAATAGCCACAAAATCTTTTAAATAAGAATTCTGAGATTAAATGGTAAAAAATTTAATAAGAGAAGAATGAGAACCCACTAGGAAAGACAAGAAAGAAAATAAAAGGTAATAAAAAGTAACTGAAAATTGGTGCAGACAATTGATATCAATTGAAAAAGAGAGAGCCCAAAGTCCGCGTGAGGCAGGAAGTTCAAGTAGGCTAAAGAGGAGTTTAAACCAGTAACTTATTAAAAAAATCAATTTTTCCTTAAGAGTCACTTGGACCACCTAGGCTATTTTTTTAAAATGGATGCCTAACAAAAACCACCTAACAACTAGTTGAATAAATCCCATGCAAAATCCACCTAGACAGCACCAAGCTCAAGATTTTGTTGCTAATATAATATAATTTATGTATCTGAATGAAAGATGTATAAGTATGCATTTGACTCAACATCTTCATCAAATTTTGCAAGTCCCGTCTATCGCTGGTAATACTAAAACTGATTAGATGAAGAAATATGAAAAAGGCTAATCACTTCAAGATAATTCTATCATGGAAATTTGATGATATGATAATTGACTTAAAAAAGAAGTTACCATGAGTGCTAACTGGTCTGATTGAATCTAGTCCGATTAAATCTAGTACACATCAGTAAGAGGACCACTATTTGGTGCAACATGCAGAGATTAAAATGATAACCATGTCCAGGTTAATATTATGATTTACCTTCGACCTTGAACTACTAATAGGTGCCACCGTCTTTTTGACTTCAGTAGACACCTCTAGTCCCTCTTCACCAGAAGTTTTTATTTCAGAATAGTTGTCCTCGATCTCCAACTTCTGCATGCTAGTTTCTTCCTCAACAACCTCATGCTCTGTATCCTGATGAGGTTGCTCTGTATCCTTTCCTCCAAAATTAGGTGTGGTGCTATCAAAACTAAGCTCAGAGAATGTGTGATTCGTCTGTTCCCTCAGGTTGAGAGAATGGATATACTTATCTCGAGTATTTCCAGATGATACAGATCTTCCTTGAGCGTCTGCCGTGAGTGGATGAGAAGCATGATCGTTGTGCCTCTGACTACGGATTCCTACCATAGAAGCGTCCAAATGGTTTCCCCCCTCTTGTTGGTGGTGAGTGTGATCTGTCTGCCTCCTTTGCCCAGTCTTCATTGTGGACGGCGTCGCAACCCCAGTGTTATTCCTATGAGAAGGCCCGTTTGACCTCTCTGCTTGCACTTTTTCACGGTCTCTTATCGCCCTGCCATCAATAAAACTACGGTTCACAGATCCAGTACCGACCACACTGACACTTCCTTGTAACTTGTGAAACCCCAGCGGGGCACGTGCAGAACTCCTGTCATTTGGACCCTGAAGAACTGAATTCTGTCTGGCTGCCACCATATGCTCAGCAAGAACACTATCACTCAGCGACTGTCCATGATTTTGAGCAAGATCATTCCTTTGACGGGGACCAGCCAAAGGATGGACGCCTCCCGCAGAAAAGCCTAATCTTTGGTGATCAAAAGGAAAGAAAGGGCGGTTCCCCAGATTCGCAGCGCCACTAACATCGTCGCTGCCGGGGGCAGGGAACCCTGGAGGGAAAAGGCCCGGAGGCAAGGATAAAGGAGGAGAAGGAAAAAGAAGGTGCTCCGAAAAGTGGCCCGGCGGAGGAGGGCGAAAGATCTCGTTGGGGAGGAACGAGTGGCTAGGCCCTACGGCCGCGACGGCAGGGTCGATGTAGTGCTGGGGAGCGGAGACCGATGGTCGAGAGGTTTGAGGCGTCTTCTGCAGGAGATTCAGGAGGAAGGCACCATCCAAAATTGATGGAGCAGCAGCGGAGGTGGCAGTGTTACCTTGAGGGCCAGTGGCCTTGTCAAAAGAGGAGGAAGAGGAGGAAGCAGCGCCGTCGCGGCCGTCGGCCATCCGCCTTCCCTAGGCGGCCGGCAGTGTGAGGGAGGAATCGGAGATCGAAGACGAAGGAATCGATCGGGCACGAGAGGAAACCAGATCTCGCGATGAATCTCGTAGACAGGCTTCCGAGTCCCGACGCCTCCGCTGCCTGCTTTTCAAGACAAAAAGTGTGCTCGCTTTATTGCGTATTTCTTCGTGTCTGTTTAAGTATTTCCGGCGATTTTTTAGGGATCGTAAACTACCGCGCCCTAATTTATTTATTTATTTATTTTTCTTTAACTCCAAATAATTTATTTATTTGCTATTAAATTGGAAAAAAAAATAGAAGAAGAAATTTTTTTTTCATTTTGCTTTTACCAAATTTAAGCCTTTTTCAACATAGACAAAAAAAAAAAAAGAGAAAATAATTTTTAAAACGAATTAGTAAATTCAGCATGTGTATCAAAAATTAAGGTGACAATACAGTATTATTAATAATAATATTAATCCGAATTAAAATATTATTATATTATAATATTGATGTTATCAAAAATATTAAGGGTCTTGATTCGAGAATGAGAATAGATTGATAGAGGTGTAGAATAGGAATGGAGGAGTTTCAATCCAAACAGTATTTTTTTTATTTTTCTTATTTTACTTGATAATGACCCATTTCTATATTTGAGATTCTTTAAATCAAACATTAACTTTTAATCATTTTCTTATTTTTCACTCTCATCCCGTCTAATCAAACACTCCTTTAGAGTAATTATAATGTATTATAGCGTTGGCATTAATATGCGCATGAAATTTAAAGTAACGTAAGCAATTTACCTGCAGTTACCGTTAGTGTGTGTGTGTCCAAGCTATAAAATGAAACCAGACCGAATGTATGAAGGATTGGCGGTGAAGAACATTCAAGGTGAAATATGAATTTGATTTGTGAATCAAGAAGGATTATTTTTTGATTTTGTATCGTGATTGTCCTTTCAACAACAAAAGAGAAGGTCAAAAGGAAAAAAATTTATGAACACCCACTTAAGTGTTTATAGTTTTGTAAATCATGCATTTTAACTTACAATAATAGTATTAGAGCAGTTTTGAAATGCTTATTCGAGATTTACGAATTTAAGGGGTATTTGGTTTGTTTTTATTTTCGTTTTCATTTTCAGAAATCACATTTTCCTGTTTTTTTTTTTAAATGATTTTTCCGTATTTTCTATTTTCTTAGAAAACGCACTCTTTTCTCTTAGAAAACAAACTTAAAAAAAAAATATAAACCAAACATATTTATCATTTTTTCCGAAAATAAAAATAAAAAATAACATAAAAAATAAAAACCAAACGCTCCCAAAAGTGTTTATAATTTTGTGAATCATGCATTTCATGTTACAATAGTATTAGAGCAGTTTTAAAATGCTTATTCGAGTTTGTAATTACAATGAAAAGTTATGTTCTTTCAAAAAGAATCATTTGATTGCATACAATTATGATCATCTCTATTGTAAAGTGCATAAAATTTTTGTGTGATCCTCATGGCTATAGTACCATGGTAAAATATTTAAATTATCATATAGTTATCCGTGATTTGATCCTACGTATTTGTAGAAATTTTCTTTAAATGAAGAACGTAATCAAAGGATGTTCGACTTCTGAATTAGCCGCTGCGCGTACTTTTCGATTTACCCTGATAACTGATAAAAAATTTCTATGAAATCGAGCCGATCACTCTATGAATAATCAATTAGATCAATTGAATTTATCATAAAGATCTCTATGTGACGTGATTTTACTATTGAAATTGTCGAAATCCATCAAAGAATTTATACATGCCTGAAAGCCCCGTTTGATGCTAAAGAAATTGCCAACGGAGTTTTGCTTCGTTGCGTTTCGCCATCACCGAGTAAGATTAAGACCTTGTCACGACCTGCCGTCATCCCAGACACAAAAGCAGTAGGGATCCTCTGGTCCACAAATTACGGATCAAGAGATGGTCCACTGATGAAGACCCTTGATTTGGATGGACCCCACTTATTTAAAAATAGGGTCTATCTAAATCAAAAATCTTCATATAGTAAATGATATCCGTAATTTACATACTGAAAAATTTACTCTCGGCACAAAAGACCTTGTCGTGATCTGCCATCGTGCTGGGCGTAATCGTGATCTGCCATCGTCCCCAAGCCGAAGACCTTATCACGATCTGTGGCTGATGTTGGGTCCGAACGTATTTGGGGGCAGTCCTCAGTTTTTGGCCGGTAGATAAATAAGGGGTAAAAAAATAATGTTTTTTTTTTCTCATTATTAATGCATGTTGTTGGTGTAAGCCTTCCTATTTTTAATTAATGATATCAGGTAGAAATTAATGCAATGTTTTAAGTCAATTCATGCATATTGAAAGTAGGCTTAATGGTTCAAGACGGACTAAATTTGATCAAATAGATCAAATTTATTTTTATAAATCAGATTAGATCAAATGTATCATAATTGTTCAAATAGATCTTGATTTGATTAATAATTTCGAGTTAGAATTAAAAGGATTTTAGGTTAAATAATAACAATTGAATATCTCAATTAGATCAGTTCTAAGAAGGATAAGGAACTAAACTAATACTTAAATCTGATTTCTTAATCGATCCATGATCAATCAACTAGAACCTTCAAAATAAAAAAAAAATTATTTACTTATGGATTATGTGTATTTTTATAAGTATATATATGAATTGAATTAAATTGTTTTGTTACTAGTTTATACTGATATTATTATTTTTAATTTCAGATGTCAAGGATGATATACACAATGACCCATCGTGATGTGCAACAGAATGAGCTGATAGAGGAGATTGAGTATGACCTAATTTACAAACTCAGAGGATATATTGGACGGATCGATCGACTGTTCTGGAAGTTCGAGTAGGAAGAGTTTCCAATCTCGACAATTATAGGATCTAGGCTTTGATTCAATCATTGTCAGGGCATCCCAAGGTGGTAGCACACCATATATGGGAGGTGCTTTGAAGGTTTCATCTCATATGCAAAATAGTGTGTAAAGCTACTTCACCATGAGTATCCAGAAGATGATCCTAAAGAGTTTGAGAAGATCAAGATGATAATCCTGAAGAATCTAAGGAGGATCTAGAAGAAGATTCCGTTGGACCAATGCAAGTGAGAAGAGATGAATCACGTAATTTTAAAAACTTAATCTTTATAGTTTTAAAATCAAGTACGAGGCGGAATTAAAATTAAACGAAGTAAGAAAACAAAAACACATGTTTAGTTACTTGGTTCGGAGCCTTTGGCATCCTACTCCAAGACTTAGGTTTCTTTGACACATTGATGGGCAATCCACTAAATTCTCTATTGGTAAACTCCCGGTAGAATAATCGAATACAAGAATGAAAGAAGTGTAACAACTCTACACTTTTTTATGCAATAATTAAATTAACTGAAAAAATAAAGTTACCCAACACGAAGATGAAATTTTTGGTTGAGCTAGGGTATCGGTGTTGGTCCATCTGCAGTAGTTAGGTGTAGTGGAGTTGCACCACAGCAGTAGTGTGAAGACGATGTAATAGGATGATCGTGGAAGCTCGTAGGAAAATTGTGTATTAGATATCTCTTTGTGCTAGCCGAATAGTGTTTTTAAAGGGTATTGGAGGCACCTCCAACCTCATCCGAGGCACCTCCAACTTCAAGGTTTATCTCGAAAACTTCGGCTTCGATCAACTCCAATGCCTACGATTTTTATCCGCGTGAGGGCCCCTCTAAGTGCTCCAAGGAACCTATAATGTACCTCCAATGTGCGTCTTATTACGCCCCCAGAGGAGTCCCTGCCCGGCAAACGAATATCATCTCCCCTATAACGGTGACAATTGACACTTGGATACATTGCCATATGACTGTTGAATAATAATATATACAACCCCACATGGTTAGAAAATAAACACAGCCACACAGTTGTATATGCATCCCACATTACTGGAAATAATCACAACCACGCAGTTATATAAACATCCAACATGAATGTACTAAAAACACATTGAAAGATAAAAGAAAAACCCATAAACCAAAAACAACATACTACACCGACTAGACTTTTACACAACTATAACAAGGCAAATACAAGACACCGCATAGCAAAACTCTAAAATAAAATCGAATTATATAATGTCAAGTCCATAAATTCGAAATGTAAGTAAAGCAGGAAACAAAACCAGAAATTGTCCTAGGATGTGACGTGGGATCGGTAGATAGGATACTCTAAGTGACTCCACGATCATCTACCTGCTATATGAGGGAAAAGATAATACACAAATAAGGTGGTGAGTACAGGTCACTCAACGAGTAATAGACAAGATAGTGCATGGTCTATATAAAACATTGAGATCAAAATATACAGTCTCAGTAGGGAAATAAGAATATGATCATACATAATTATAACTGACATAATAAATGCACATAACCATAACTGACATAATAAATGCATGTACCTAATCTGGAAACAACACATACGATATAATGATCAGTATACTTACTAGGGATTATCAACAGATTTGCTCACAATACTTGAGTAATATAATCGACAGCATATACATGTACGATAAATGAACATGTATAAAGCATGATAACCATATACAACAATCATATCTCAAACATGTGTAATAATCACAAGCAAATACAAACGGAATAAGTAGAGATGGTGATGCCCAGCTCTCTCACGATCATTCGGCATCCATCTGGTAGCATGCTCACGAAACCTTCACTGTCATAGTGATGGCAATCCACTGCTCTTGCCCGCCGGAGAGTTGCACGCCTCGCTATCCCACAGTCGGCGATGCGATAGTGATGTAAAAAGGGACAACGCAAAAAAAAGAAGTTGGCACTCTCGTCTGAGGTTGGAGAAGGGCCGGTGGCGATTGGATCTGCGTTGACGAGATCGGGATGTGGCGACGATGATGAATAGGAAGTGGAAGGAGAGATCAAGTGAGGGAGAGGGCTATGCGAGAAATCGGGGAGAGGAAATGATGAGAGGAATTTATCTCTTATATTAATACAACTTAGGTCAAATAATTAAACCTTAAGTTCCTTTCTCAATCAACTCCCACTTAAATGGTTAATCTAAATAGACTTTTTCTAAGCCTAATATATCTATCCTCTCAAAACTTATCATCTAAGCTCGGAATAAATCCCAAAATTTTTTTAAAAATTCTTTAAAAAAATCTAATAAAGTTATTTCTCAAATAACTTAATATTTAATTATTGTATCTTACACCTCCAGTGCACTCCAGGGCACTTTCCCATAGTGAAACTTTATATGCAAACTTTATCTCTAAGAGGGCGCCTTCAACCTATCCAGGGCACCTACCACGCAGCTCCGAGGTGCCTCCAGTCAACTCTGAGACACCTCAAGCATTGTTCATCCGAGACTTAACTTTTTCACTTCACTCTTGCAATACATGTTAGTCCAAATAACAAATATACTCTGTAAAACAGAGTTTGCATAATAAAATTAAGTGATTATTAATTAGATCATGTCTTTCCAAGATCAAAATCTAGTCATGGTTTCAACTTAGATATCTAAAATGACTTTAACTTTGACCGCACCTATGTCCCACTGGGACTCATCATTATTGAATTACTCTCCTCTAGAGCCTTACTTTACTAGCCATTTACAGTCACTTGACTTACCTTTTGACCCATCGGGTCTTCTTGCCAGCTGTCAAGTCCACAAACTCAACTGGACTTTAGCAGTTGTCAGGTCCTGCAGACCCAGCTGGACTTTTAATCAAATATCAGGTCACACCTTTTTTTTATCTAGACTTTATGCCATTTATCAGGTCTTCAAATCTAATTGGATTTCAGCTTGATGTTAGGTCCTTTAGACCCGTTAATTCTCGCACACTCAGTAAAGAGGCTAGATAAATATAACATCTAAATTTAATCCATTTGTCATTCATCAAAATCTGAGTTTGACCAGATTCAACTATAGATCAAATGGAGAATCCTGAAACTGTTCTACTTAAGATTTCCCTAATCAAGTCCTGGATAAATGGGATGGTACTGACCACTACACTAATATTTTTACTAGTAGGAGTGGTCTTAACTTATTATAGTGTTGTTGTTGTCATTATGTACAAACAGTATTAGCTCATTAAGTTCAATAAAATCATGTAGTAAAAACTATTATTATGTACAAATATTACTACTTTATGAAATATTATGTTATGTGTTAACAAAGATCATGGCTACTTAAAATATTATAGTTGAATTCAATAAAGGAAAGAAATTATATAGGGATAACTATAAAATATGACACCTCAAGATATAATATGTTCTCAAAGAACAAGAAATCTAGAGGTCCTAAATCAGTTTATGGAAGAACCTACTGATGGTTCTATTGCATAGCATAAAACGTGATCTTGATGCCTATAAGACATGGAAGAAAAGAGACTCCACTATTAACGGAATATTGATTAGTTCAATAATAGAGGACCTAGTATTTAAATATGAGTCATTACCATCAACTCATGTTGTCTACGTTCCCTAAGAGAAAAGTATAGTGGAGTTAGTTTAACAAGTTTCGTCAACTGACAATCAAGTTTGATAGTTGCAAAAAGTGTTTAAATGTGACCATGACCTAACATCTGAGGGAAATGACAAATATGATTCAAGATTTAAAGGATGCTAGTCATGAGTTGGCTAATGAACAACAAGTTTAGGCAGTTATTCCTTCTCTTCCTAATTCTTGAGATACGATGAAATATAATCTAACTTACAATGAAAGTATCAAGACTTTCACTGATGTCTCACGCTATGTTAAACTGGAGCCTGAGAGAATAGAATTCGTAAGGATTTCTAGATAAACTTTTATAGTTGAAGGTTCTGTTGGAGCATCTAGTTTCAAGAATAAGAAAAGATAGTTTAAGAAATGAAAGAGAAAGGGAAAAGAAGCAAGTGTTGCTGCTAGGCAAGACCCAATTAAGAAGAAAGGAAAGAAGCATGGAAAGAAACTTCAAACTAATCTGACTTGCTATAATTGTGGCAAGAATGACCACTTTATTGGGGAATGCACTGAGCCAAAAAAGGTAAATCCATATTTATCTTCTTTCCATGAGCATTATGTTGCTAGTTCAGTGTTGTTTGTTGATTCTTAGCCTTTGTGGATTATAGATTTCGGAGAAACAAATCATAAAGCTCATGATCAAACTACATACGTGGAGTACTGTAGGGTATTAATTGACAACAAATAGATATATGTGGGAAACAATGCAATGATTGAAGTCAAAAGAGTTGACACTTGCAAACTCAACTTACGTGGTCGACGTACCTTATTTCTACATGATATCTTATATGCTCCTGAGATTCGACGGAATCTAGTTTTCGTTATTAATCTTCTTGATTTTAGTTATTGTATAAACTTTTACAATCGTTGTGCGAAACTAAGAATTAACTCTGTATTAATAGAATATGGTTATATATCGAACGGTTTCATGATTCTTGATGTAGAACTAGATATTAATTATGATAATAATATTTGTTTTTCAAATATTACTCTTACTAGCGATGTTGATGTAGATGATGAAATTTGGTGTGCTAGATTAGGATATATATAACAAGAATAAATGAATAGATTAGTTAAATAGGGTCTGCTCTGTATTCAAGCTAAAGTTAACTTATCTATATGTGAGCATTATCTTGCTGAAAAAGTAACTAGAAAATCATTTGGTAAGAGTATTAGGGTTGAGTCACCATTACAATTAATTCATTGAGATATTTATGGTCCAATAAATGTGAAGGCTATACATGAAAGTTCTTATTTTATTACATTTATTAATAACTTCATATATTTGATCACGTGTATTTGATTTCTTATAAATCTGAGGTATTAGATTGCTTCAATCGTTATTTGAACGAAGTAGAGAATTAATTAAAACGTAAGGTTAAGACCGTTGGAGCAATCGCAATGGTCTGTGCGACCATGTGTTTTGATGTTTGAGCAAAGAGTTTAAGTTAGAATTACCCTCGTTATTTGATATATGTATGTGAGTGTGCAGGTTTGCAGGATACACATATGACTCAGCTTGATGGCTTTGGATCCATGAATGATGGAGCATCCGAGGGACTATGGACAAGACAACAAGGACAATGGTCGACGGAAGCGACTTCGAGGCATACATGAAGGATGACATTGGGAACGAGCCGCGGCTTGAATGCATCCGAGGGATGAGAGCCAAAGGAAGTAGCCTTGAAGACAAGAGATTAAGGTTGTAAAGAAAAGTCAAGTGAGTCATGCAAATCAACCAATAAAATTTAGTAGTCCATCCTTTGACCGCAAAGTGCGGTCTAGAGGATCTTGCCTGTTGTGCAAGAAGCCGTCTGATTGAGAAGGTTCCTGAAGCATCTAAAAATTATTAAGAACAGTGAAAGTCCTATTACACTATACTGTGACAATTAAGTTGTTATAGCTTTTTCCAAGAATCCCGAATATCACAACTAGGGTAAGCACATATAAATTAAGTATAATTTTATAAGAGATATTATTGACAAGAAAAAATAATAATTATTGAGTATATCCTTATACGTGTTATGCTTGCTGATCTAAAGAGTACTCATTTCAAGGACAATTGAACTCTTTGGGACTTTGTAAAATGTAACATTGTAATATACCAAAAATGTAGATAAAGATGTAAATAATTAAAATTTTGACATAATTAAAGTATTTTAAGGAAAATAAATATATTTTAGTGGATAATTTATCAGTAAATAAGATTATATAAATTTTTGAAATTTATTAGAATTTTTATGAATTTTATATGAGTCATTTTAGATTTTTCAGAGATAAAGGGATAAGATAAAAAACCTGTTTAGAAATATCTATTTAAAGTGGGAGTTGATTAAAGTTATTAACCTAAGATTTTAATTAAAAACCTAAGTTTACATTTCATCTTCGTCACTTCTCTTCTCCTCGCGCATGGGCTAGCGCAGCACTGCTTCTCGCCACAGCAGTTGTCTCGCACATCGCAAGCCCCACCACCGACGCCACATTTCCCTCATCGCTACCCACTGACCGACCATCTCCCTCCTTCCCAAAGGCTAGCCTCCGCACCTCTCCTCTCCTCCCCATCCCTCGTCACTGCAACCCGATCGACGACATCGACTGCTCCAGCATCAATGATTGGAGCACATCTCGAGGACTAGCCAGCGACATAGAAGACGTCAGCCATCCCGAGAGCCATGGAGCTTTCTCTCTCTCAACACTACCCCAACTGCATTTGCAAGTGCGCACGCCCTGCCGGACACTCATCGACTGGCCACGACCATCGGCATCGCGCTCCTTTTTTCCTTTCTCTATTTGTGTCCTACTCTGATCTAGCCGTCATCACCTCCTTCCCCACTCTGCCGCGGGTTGCTGCTGCCCTAGATCGATGACACCTACTATGGCGTAGGCCAGAACCTCCAAGGAGAACTGGTCACCAAGGGGTCTTGTTGCCAGTGATCACACTCAAGGGGTCGACGGTTTTAACAATCTTTGGCCACAAATTTCGACGGCCATTGCTCTGACCCTAACCTCCACCACAACCTGACCAAGATATAAGTGGAGAAGAAGAAGAAGAAGAAGAAGAAGACATGTTCTTTTCATATTATGTTTTTTTGTTGTTCCTTAAATTCATGCATGTTTAGTTCCCTTGTAGACCGGTTTTGAGGATTTTAGGAGGCCATGGAATCCTCATGTTTTGGGAACCTTGTGAGTTTGTTAGTTTCGATTTTATCAGTTTTCCATGTCATGAAATCCTCCTTATTGATGATACCTTTGAAGGTCAAGATAGGTTCGACTCCTAGAAATTTTGGTACCATAAAATTGAATCCATGTTTGTGATTACTTTGTGTCATGTGTAGGTTCGGATTGTAGGGATTAAGTTTCCATGAAACTAACCATCTTGTGCTTAGGATATATGTAAATTTTTGGAATTTAGTTTTGTTATGCTTTTGTTTATTTTTGCTTCTTATCATGCTACTAATAAGTCACATGTTAATATTACGAATTTCGGATGTTTGGTTCTAATTATGCCCATGTTTCTTCTTGCTCCTCATCATGTTAACTTAATGAGTCACATGTTAATTCTATGTATTTCAGACTTTTGGGGTTTATATGCACTCAATTATGTTTTGACAACTTAGTATGTTAGATTAGTAAGTTATTTTAAGGACATGCATGTTATGAAATTGATAGTAATATGCATGTGTAATGTGATTCCAATTTGTAACTAATACCATGTGAAGTTATAAGTAGTTCTCTTTATGAAGACAGTTTAAGAACCATGTATGTATACTTGTGATGTATGATATGAGAGAGTTATATGGATAACTAGAGGAACACGTGCATGTGTGGTGACAGTACAGGATTGATGCCTTGGGAAAAGCTTCGGGGAGAGCCTTTCCAAAATGAATGATGGTGCAATGCATTGGTTTCTACTAGTGTGAGTTGTATCATAAGTCATATGCTTGTTACACAACTAATTACATGATCACGGACCAAATGAATGTGCTCTAATGATAGTTACCACACTTGCGTTATGTTCGTCCCTTATTAAATTATGCATATGTTTTCCTTTCTGTAAAGTATGTTTATACTCCATGCTTCCTAATTTTGTTTTGCTTATGTTATGCTCTTGTTAGGTTTTAGATCTTTGCATTAGTAATTGCTTTAGATTATATTTTTATCATGCTCATGTTATGCTTTAATTATGCAATTATTTATGTGGGGGCGAAAAGTATGTTAACGTTTATGTTTGGCAAGAGTATGTTCACGATTATACTCTCCTTATGTTTATGCAAAGCAAGTAGTAGGTTTCCCGATAGAACGCATGGATATAAAAATTAATTAATACATAGTATGGTTTGAATTTGTTAAGTCTCTCGACTCATAGATTTTAACTATTTCAGGTAATGAGACGACTGAGGCAGAAGACGTTGACAAGTGAGTCGACTAGGGATAATAGCAGTACAACCTGAAGACCTTCTAATTTGATCTCTGCATTAGTTGGATATGTTAGAGTGTATACTAAAAGCCTAACTTTTGTATAAACATTTATTTAAATATAAAGAATCACAATGGTCAAATACTTACATTTATTTGTTAAGTGTAGTTGTTCAATTAATTTATATTGTAGATAATATGGTGTGTGGTGTCATACACAGAAGATCATGTTATTAGTTCTTTATAAATTATAAACAGTTGCTCACGATTAAGATGAAAAGCAACAAACCATTGGAATAGTCGTAGTGTAATTAGGTATTAGTTTATCTTAACTAATAAATTACACTAGTACACTCTAAGTGTATTGAGTAGGAAAAGAACTAAACATTAGTTATTATGGAAGTGTGTGCTCTTAATCTTAATACAATAACAAACACATATATTTAGTATTTATTTATTTGACTTATCAATGAGTGAGATTTAGCTCGATAAATCAATAAGCCCGATAAGTTGGAAAATGATATTACTTATAGTGTGTGTTGTTGATTATAGAAGGAAACTGTGTCCTAGTAATCTAGGTTGAGAATGTCCCCAAGAGGAGCTCATAAGGATTGTCATGTTAAACCCTGCAGGTGGACTTAGTCCGACATGACGATGAGGTTGAGTGGTACTACTCTTGTACTAAGATATTAATTAAGTGAGTTGTCAGTAACTCATTTAATTAGTGGACATTCGACATCTTAAACACAGGGGGACTAACATACTCATAATAAGAAGGAGCCCAAAATGTAATTTGGGATTGATGCAGTAGTTCAATAATAATTCTTTAGTGGTATGAATTATTATTGATGAAGTTAAGTTGTGTGTTCGGGGCGAACACGGGAAGTTTAATTTCATCAGGAGACCAAAATCAATTCCTCCTCTCGGTCCCTATCGTAGCTTCTTCTATATAGAGAATTATACCCACCTATACCCACATTCTTACCCATCCTAATGGGGACGACCAAGCTAGCTTGAAACCCAAGCTAGGACCGGCCAAGATCAAAAGGATTGAGCCAAGTTAATTGGCCGGCCATGGCTTGGAGTCTAAGCTTGATTGGCCGGCCATATTAAAAGAAATTTTATTTTTATTTAAATTTTTTCTTAATGTGGATATCATGGTTTTAAAAGATAGTTTAAAATTTAGATCTTTCCTTTTATAGTTTTTTTACAAAAGATTAAGAAAAGATTTGAAATTTTTCCTTATTTGTAGATTGAAAGATGGATTTTAATTTTAAGAAAACTTTTCTTTTTTAACTATGTTCATGATTTAAAAGAGAGTTTAAAAAAATTAAATATTCCCTTTTATAAGTTTCTATAAAATATTAAAAAAAGATATGATATCTTTCCTTATTTGTAGATTGAAAGGATATTTTAATTTTTAGAGATAACTTTCCTTTTTGGAAATCATCTACATGTTTAAAAGAAAGATTTTAATTTATAAAATTTTCTTTTTACAAACACTATGAAGGGAAAATTATTGGAGAAATTTTTTATAAATTTCAGGAAACAAATTAGGAAGTTTTAATTCTTGTGTTAATTAAAACTCTCCTTGTTTTGGAGATTAAAGTGGTCGACCATGTTGTTTAAGAAAAGAGAAATTGATTTTAAATCAATTAAATTTTCTTTTTCATGGCAAAAGAATTAAGGAAGTTTTTATTTAAATTTCCTTATTTGCCAAGACCAAGGATTATAAAAGAGGGGGTAGAGGTGTCTTCATGGCTAACGACTCTATTCTATTTTCTTCCTCTCTTTTCCTCCTTGGTGTGGCCGACCCTAGGGTCTCTTCTCCTTCTCTTCTCTTCCTCCTTTGTGGCCGGCGACATCAACACAAGAGAAGTCCATGGTGGTCGGTTCTAGCTAGGAGAAGAAGGAGAGAAAGGAGGCTTTGTTTCTAGCATTTCTTGGAGCTTGGTGGTGGTGGCCGAACCTCACATCTCTTGGAGTTTATGTGGTGGCCGAATCTTGCTTGGAGAAGAAGGTGGCTTAGGTGGATTCTCATCTCGGTAGATCGTTGCCCACACAACGTCCGGGATAAGAAGAGGAATACGGTAGAAGATCAAGAGGTTATTTGCTAACAAAGAAAGGTATAACTAGTAATTATTTTTCGTATCATACTAGTTTTCTTTGTATAGTTATTTTTGGAAATATCAAACACAAAAGGCATATGATTCTAGAGTTTTCGAATTTATTTTTTGAGTTTGTGTTTTCTTTATTTTTCGAATTTGTGATTCGATTGTTCTTTTTGGTTAACCTAAAGTTATTTAAGGAAATTAAATATTAGCTTTCCTTAAAAGGCTTTGTCTAGACGGTAGTGGTTGCTCTCATATCCAAGAAGGTCATGTGCCTCGCCATGCAGTCCTGGAAGCCAATTTTGGAAATTAATATTTAATGGAATTAATAACATAGGTGGATTTGGATCAATAGTGTTAAGTTCCGCTTGCGATCCAAATCTAAATCATCAAGAGCAGATAAGTTAAATTTGGAATCAATGATGTTAAGTTCCGTCTGTGATTCCTAATTCAATTTCTAAAGAACACAATAGGTTATTTAGGAAAGGTTCGACACTTGTACAAAATTTTTGTACAGTAGAACCGGTACGGTCTTCCTAGGACTAACCAATAGGATATTTCCTTTTGTAGAATAAATGCTGGAGTTATATGTCCAGTACCTAATGCACCTAGTAGTTAAATGTTTTAATGACTACCTAAGTAGCTCAACTAAATCAAGAGTATGTTATGGTTATAAGTGCATTTATGATTCGGGACAACCACAAAAAAAAATTGGGACGTTTTAAACACTTTGTAAATACATGAAAATGTCATGATCTATAATGTATATGTTATATTTTAAATAAAAGTCTCGGTGAGCATGTTGGCAGATTGAGATTGGTTCACTCACATGGACAATCATATATATTTGTTAAATATAAATAGAGGTAAGACCGTTACTTATGGGACAACTTATGTAGCTGTGAATAGAGACATACTCATAAGTTAAGGTCGCCTTGATAATTGTATCAAGATGAGATTATTTATATGTTAACAATGATTGAAGTAAATGAACACATCATTTACTGAAACTGCTTTAGGCCATATTGGAATTCATATATTAGATTAGGTTGGCAAAAGGTGATTGTGCTCGCCCCAGCGCTCTTGTCAATCCGTCTCAGAGCCAACATGGAGGAAGTAAATTACGGATGACTACTAGCCCTTGGAATAGTGACTGGCGCATGAGACATATGTTGGATTCAGGATTAGACATTAAGTATGCCTAGATCAAAATTTGTACGATGTTAAATTTTGAGAAAAATATGTACTCTTTTTTGTAAAGAGAAAAACATTGTAACATGTGATTTATACCACATGTGCTATGACGACAATAAGTGTAGTAGAAGAATGGATCCATTCTTTTCTATTATATGAGACTCTTGAGATTATAAGTTAATATTAATCTTACCCTAAATGACTGTTTAGCTGTCGACTTGAAGTTCTAATCAATGTCTTTACTTTAGCATATTTTCTATTGGCCATAGATGATTCGGTCTATCGAGCATAACTAGAAAAATGACTTATTAGAATGAATAGATTTTAATTAAAAAGGAAGATTAAAATAAATTTACATATTTGACATTTATTCACTGGTCGACCAGTTGTATTTTTTTGTTGTGTATTTAAAATATGATTATTAATAATTATATTGATTGGAGATGTTGAACATGCTCTCGACATAATAGTCATTATGAGGGATTAGATATATATACATATTGATGTAAATAGAGATGTTGAACATGCTCTCGACATAATAGTCATTATGAGAGATTAGATGTCCCTCGGGGCGGTGCGATGGTTAAGGTATGGGGTGTTGCCACATGAGGTCTTGGGGTCGAAACTCGGCATGACCGAGAATAACCTCCCCCATGTCTTGGCCATTTGCACTAATGGCTAGTAGCCACCCGTGATTTACCTCCTCCGTGTTGGCTTAGGGACGGGTTGGTGGGGACGTTGGGGGCGAGCGAATCACCTTTTTGCCACATTATGAGAGATTAGATATATACATATTGATGTAAATAATTTGGAGTAAAGGCAAAATATTAATGTCTCAAATTCGTTCCATCGAACAGTTAAGTGTAATAACTTTCTTAACGGTAACTGCTCAATGTGTTTGCTGTCGCATGAATTATTTTTTCCTTAAGTATGAATTAAATGTTTTAATTTAACCTTTGTGACTATCCGCTTTTATTTTTCAGGATCTTTGTAATAATTTGTCTTTGTGGTTTAACTTAGACGAGTAGGAGTAGAAGGTGTTGGCATTTCTATTGTGCATGAAACTTGAAGTTATTGTTGCGTGCAATAACGTAACTGTCGTTATTGTGTCCAAGCTATAAACTGAAAACTAGACCGGATGTATGAAGGATCGGCGATGAAGAACATTCAAGGTGAAAGAGAAATTTGGTTTATGAACTAAGGAGGACTTTTCGATTTCGTATTGTGATTGTCCTTTCGACAACAAGGGAGAAGATCAAACGGGAAAAGATTTATGAACACCCACCTACACTAAGTGTTTACGGTTTTATGAATCATGCATTTCAAGTTACATATAGTTCATAAATAATAGTGATGATCCATGTTATAACAATTAGGAAGCACGTTAAAAATAATAACAATTTTAGAAAAGAAAATATACCGAGGCGTGATCGAAATGTTCTTTTGATCCTTTTTTTTATTTTTGCCTTTAAACATTAAGGATGGGCCCAATGCTTAGTCGCCCGTCTTCAATCTGTCAGCTATCCCGTTGGAGAGGCAGTAAGCAGTGGCCTGGATGGTGATCATGGGATTGATCCCGACTGCAGTGGGGAGCACACTCGCATCGCACACAAACAACCCTTCTGCCTCCCAACTCTCCCCTCTCTCATCCACGCCGCCGGCCTCCTCACTGGCTCCCATCCTGCAGCTCCCCATCTGATGGGCCGAGCAGTACAAGCTCCACATGTCGCTCTTGGACAGCGGACCGCTCGCTATGGCAACCCCATCCAAGAACTCCTCGAGATCCTCTTCGCTGACACCTCTGCACTTGAGCCTCTGGCCGTCGCTCCGGTGAGTCCCCACCTCCACAGCTCCGGCAGCCACCAGGATTCGCAGCGCTCTTCGAAGTCCCTCCTTCAGGTTCTCCTTGTCCGCAGGACTCATGCGGTAGTTTATTCTCCCTTCGCTCTCGATTCGCCCTGAACCTTGGTCTCTGACCAATGCAAATAGGTGCGCCGTTCGACTGTACCTTAGCATAGCCTCCTTCATGGCTTGCCCGGACACCCATGGAAATAGGGAGGCGAACGACGCCGGACCCAGTGCTGGCGTCTCTATGATCGAACCGTATGGAGAGTTGGAATTCCCTGAAGTTTCCACTTTGTGCAGCGACGTGATGATCCCTCCTTCGAAATTCTTGCCTTTCAGAGCTGATGTGGGTTCTGGGAAGTATCCCCAAGCAAAAGCCACTGGGTGTAGGTGTAGGTTCTTGCCGATGTTGGGGTTCTTGAGCCCGCTGGCAATCATCAGTGGCGGTGTTAGGAGAGACCCACAGGCAGAAATAGTTGCCTTTGCTTCGATCCTTAACCGCTTCGTGATGGACTTGTTTGAGGATCTTGCTATCAATCCTAAGCATTTCTTCTTCCTGTTGTTGTTGTCGTCGTTGCCCTGCTTGTTCTTCTCTTCCAGCACAAATCTCTCCGCCTTGCATGAAGTAATGATCACTGCACCGGAGTTGACTGAATCAACCAGCCAAGTGGTGTCTGTGCCTCGTTTGTCCCCGGCCCTGCACCCGTAGCAGCAAGAGCCACAAAAGTGGCTCTCTGAAGAATTTCTTGGCACTGTGATTGCTTCGAGGCCCAAATTCTCACATCCCTTGCGAAGAACTTGGTTTTGGAAACCTTCTCTGGTGCAGTTTTCGGTGACTCCAAGCTTTTCCCAGACTGTATCCACTGCCGAGGCATACTCTGGAGTCTGAAAGAGTGAGAGATGGTGTTCAGTTGCCCACTCCTTGAGGATAAAATCAGGCGTCCTAATGCAAGCAGACCAATTTACAGCTGAGCCACCGCCGGCTGTGGCTCCGGCCAAGATCATCATCTTCCCGTCGGAGCTGCTGAGAATTCCACCTGATTCATACAGTTGGTCCATTGAAGGAGCTTCAAGGCCAGTATAATCTTCTGCTGTGAAGTAGTTTCCCTTCTCAATCACTACAACCTTGTGGCCGGAGCGTGCAAGCACTGCGGCAGCAACTCCACCACCACAGCCTGATCCAACTACGACCACATCACACTTGATGTGGTAGCTATTTTCTTGATGGTTTTCGGTTACTGCCAGGCCTTTGACGCGAAGAGACTGGAGGAAGGAGGAATCTGTCATGTCCTTGGTTTCTATGATGCCTTTGTCAAGAGGTCTTTCATCTCCTTCAGACCTCAATGGTGGTTTCTCCTCAGATGGCTTCCTGTATCCAATTGCACTCCATGCTCGATTCTCCGACTCTTCATTAGTCTGCACAAAAATTAGCTTAATGTTCAAACACTCTGTAATTTGAATTTTTGAAAATTTTCAAACTCTCTATGGTATCAGACCATGTTTCTAACTCTCTATGGTATCAGACCATGTTTCTTTTGTCAGTATTACAATTATCAGCTTTGTGGGACAAATTTATGGCCATCAACTTGGTAGTCCAGGACAATGACAGCATTAAATTCAGCAGCTTTGCTTGGCTGGCATTTGGATCATTCTCAAGCAATCATGTGACAGGGAAAGCTAATTATACGCAAGTTCATGGAAATGATTGATGGTTGAAAACGGTTACCTCGCTCTAAAAGGAAGAGAATGATTGATTGATTCAACTTCACAGGAAACGCCATCACTGAGCACTAAATGATACCACATGATATCCTTCTAGGCCATAAATTTTTTTTCACTTTACAGTAAGGGTACGTTTATGCCTAACTAAAAGTAATATTTTTCAGTAGAACCATGAACATAGAAAGTATGGAATTCATAAGCAGTTGCAAAAAGAATTACCGTGGAGTAAAAGACGAAGAAAGATAGGACTTTGACGAAAAGAAAGATCGTCCGGACATGTACAAAAGTCTTCTCTCTGCTCCATCTCCTCAAAGCTTCTTCCCTCTTGGCCACGGCCATGTCTGGGAACTTGTTGATGAACGGAAACCTACCAGACAAACAGAGGGACCCACAAAGGACGAGTGTTCCAAGCCTTGTAGCAAGGAGCCACATGACCAATTTAACCAGAAAAAGGACCTCCTTTTGACCCCTCTTTGCTGCCAGCTCTGCGACCTGTGCGGTAAGAGTAAATGCTGTGATTCAAGCAAGATCTACAGGACGTCCAAGGACACGTATAGCACTGTTTCTAGATTTAACACTTTGCACAAATCCAAGAGGAACAATGCTTAGATGAAGGATTTCGAGAGCTATTACAACCTATTCCGTCAAGTAAAAAAATGTCATAACCAATTAAAGAAAGTGGGGAGCATTTTGGATGAATCTGAGATCCCCAAAAAATTCAAGAGAGACCAGCGAAATCAGCCATGGAGAAAGGGGCGATTGGAGGAATCAAGGGTCGCCTACCTCATCGGGCACAGGGGCATCGGAGCCAGAGGCGAGGAAGAAGGCCTCGAGCGATTTGTCGGCGGGAAGCTCCTCCTTGCCGCAGAGATTGGTCTTCTCCAAGGGAAGAGAGGGGATGAAGGCCTCGCACATGGCCGCCAGCGACCGCATCTGGGCGGCGGAGAAACCATGAGTATAGCCTTCCTTATCCCGCGTCCGCCCGCCCCGCAGCAGAGGGTGGCCTTGATGCGCCGTGTCCGCCATGGCAACACTGAAAGGGAAAAGAATTCAAATGACTTTTGTGTTGAGCCTCGTCGATGGCGCTGAATCTGGTGTCCATTTAGAGAAGATGAACCCTGTAGGTCGGTTAATATAATATTAAAAATATTTTACGGCAAAAATCATATTTCGATTTTTTTTTAATATCCAAATTACATAAATTATTTTTTAATTATTCAATATATATCGATTTTTTTTTTAAATATCAACACAAAATACAAATAATTAAATTATAAAAAAAATTCACATATTGTAATTTCATAATTAAACCATCCGTCGTGAAATTATGATTAGGAGTTTCTGATTAAAAATTCATTATGAGTTTTAGTTTTAATAAATCAATGAATGATTTTTTTTTAATTGACAGTTAAGTTAAAATAAATAAATTAATCAATATGAAATTATGATTAAGTCTCTCCAGTGATGAAAATCATAAACTACGATCTAGAGAGACTGCTTGATTTAATAATTATTTAGTTTCAGAGAATATTTATTCATAGTCTTTATACTGTCTAATTATAATTCTGCCTTTAGTTTTTTAATAGAGCAATTTTATTTTAATTTTGTTCTGATACGGGATATTTCAAAAAAAATAATATGTCATTTGTTAATTAATAAAAATAAAGTGGATAATATTGAGGTTCAATATTTAATATCTACTATAATAAATATTTTTTAAAACATCCCCAAATTTCTATTTTTTTTAATTGATGATCGATATTATATTATATTATATTATATTATATAAGTAAAAAAAATCTATGCACTTTGAAAAAAAAATTAAATTTAGAAAAAAAACAACCATCTAGAAAATAATTAATAAAATATTTTTACTTATTTTTACTATTTGTAATTTAAAATTAGTCATTCCCTTTTATAATTTAAATAAAAATAAAGTACAAAAGGAAACATCGGCAATCAAGAAAGAAAACCTCTTTTTTTTCCAAAAAGAAAGAACTTTAATTGACAAATTAATTAGAATAAAATGTTTCATAAGGTATAATATTTAGAAGTGCAATAAGAATGAATATATAGATTACATCTTTTAAATTGATTTGTATGTATTTGTTATCACGACAAAAACTTAAATAATTAAATTATGATTTTATTAAAATAAAATAAATTAATAACTAAATTGGTACGGCAATCGTCAAGATGCCTTATCAAGTAAGTTTACATGCATTCTGATTAATTCTATTTTATGGCAACAAACTCTTCAACGTAGCAAGGTTGCTAAAAACATGTTGAATGGTCCCTATGCCCTTTAACAAAAACTTAAATAATTAAATTATGATTTTATTAAAATAATATAAATTAATAAATAAATTGGTACGGCAACCGTCGAGATGCCTTATCAAGTAAGTTTACATGCATTCTGATTAATTCTATTTTTATGGCAACAAACCCTTCAACGTAGCAAGGTTGCTAAAAACACGTTGAATGGTCCCTATGCCCTTTAATTTTTTCATTCAACTTTGAAAATATCTACTCCGTATTAAAATTAAAATTCTCTTTTATTAATTTATCATAATTTCCTTACAAAATTTCAAATTTCATCGGAAACTTAATTTTTATTTCACAATTTCTCTCGCAATCACATTTCCATAATATCAAAATTACATATCTAATTTTTATATTTATCAAAAATACATAATTATTTTTCATTGTATTTATCATTTATCAATAGTTGACTGTGGAATGAAAGTTGAATATGTCAGCGAGATCATGATTACAGGATAATACAAAAAGTCCAATTAACTTGGTTTAAAGTATTTTTTTTAAGATACATAAAGTTATCAACGAATTCATTAAGTTTGTGTTCACCTATAGGCAAACCATCAACATGACATCTACTCGATATTAGAAGTGAGCAAAAGATTAGTTAAATTAAATTAATCGATCGAACTAACTGAATTTGAAAGTTCCATTTAGTTAATTCAGAAATTTAAATTTTTTTAGTGAAATATTAATTTTTTCCCCAATTTATTCAATTCATCTATTTGAAAATTCACATTGATTGCTATATCTTAATCGGACCAAAGCAAATTACCTAATATTAATCAATTGATTGATGTTATCAATAGATTGATTGATTAATTTGGTAATCAACTAAATTAAACGATTTTATATTAGTTTGGTAATTTCAGTTTTAATTTTGATTACTCACCCCCTACTCGATATTGTGTCAAAGTGATATGACTCTGATATGAAAATCAGAAGGAGAGAAAGAGTTTGAGAAAATAAATCTATAAAGAACAAATAAGTTTTTTCCAAAAGTAAATATAACCAAAGTAATATATAAATTAAATAGAAGTCATTTCTTTTTTAAAAATTGAAATTAATCAAAATGAACTAGGTGCCCATATAACCATGAGATTTTTTTTTTTATTAATCTAGCTAGACATTCAATTTGTGTCAGTTGTTCTTGAAGGTGGGCCCTACTCTCTCCCACACCAAGTAAATCAAGGAAATAAAGTGACTCCTAACATTTTACATGGCATCCCAGTTTCACGAGTTGTTCGAGTGTTGCATGCGTTTGAAAATACATTGCATGTGTTTCGAACCCTTATTACTTGAAAAAAAACATCCTATTGCTTTGACACCACACGTTGTCCCTTAGGCTTGATATACTGAAATGTGAAAAATCTTCTGTCATCTATGCTTCAATAACTAACAAGAAATAAGGCATGTGATGCCCTAAATACAGGGCACTCACTAAAAAAAAAAAAAACCAACATTAGAGATGAAATTTTTCATCGCTATTCCATCGCAAAATAAGATTAGCGACTGATTAATAGCGTCGTTATGATTTTTATCGTTGACTGTATTTAGAGACGGAATATAAATTTTCGTCATTAATTAGAGACAAATCATAAATTCCGTCTCTAAATTTAGAGACTGAAGTATGTAACCATCGCTATTTATGTTAACGGTGTTAGTTCGATAATAACGACGGAAAATTAATAACCTGTCACTAACTAGAGATGATTTTTTTTAAATGTTTGGTCACAATGCATTTTGTTTGCACGTTCAGGATAGCGACGGAATATAGTATTCATAGCGACGGAATACTAAAGTTCCGTCGCTATATAGCGATAGAATATACTATTCTGTCATAAGATATCATGATTAGGTAATTTCTGGGAAAGAGCAGTGACGAAATATTAATATTCCGTCGCTATACTAAAATATCGTCGCAAAATATCGTGTTTCCAGGTAATTTCTGGGACAGGGTAGCGACGGAATATTAATATTCCGTCGCTAAATTGAGGAAATTTCAATAGCAACAATCTGTTTTTGCATTTATCCTTGTTTACATTCCATATCAATATAACCCATCACATGTGATGATTTTCAAATAACACAATACATTCACAATTAAACAAACACATTCACAATTAAACAAACCAACACCAAATAACATCTAAATGTAAATATCCAACCATAAACATAATACTACTTCTCTATTAACAATAATCCAAGCACAAAACTACAATTAAATATCCAAACATCTCCAACGACATCTAAATGTATAGTATTATAACATAATCAACATTTAAAAATACAATACAACACCTCCTAATAAAGAAAATCAATCCAAATCTAGCTAGTAGTAATAAAACAAAGAACAAACTAATACACAATTATGAATAGCATATTAAATTTAATAATATAAAATCATTTTACATATCTAAATGCTAGTTTGGATATCTGTTAATGGTATTGTATAAAATAGATATCAAAGTTTCTGAAAAGATATAATGTAGCATTAGAGATAGTTTCATTATATTAGTGAACAAAAAAAAATAACAAAGTTAAATGTCAAGACACCTATGGCAATCTACTGATAGGGGGGTTATTAGGGTCCTAAGGGTTATTAGGGTTTTGAGTCTCTTGAGAGGTAAAATGATGTGGCGTTGCACTCATCTGAGCCAAGAAGGCCTACATATCCCACCCAATTTGCACAAGATCCATTCGGGCTTGTTGCTCTGTTAGAAAATCTCTTCAGGCTCGAGAGTCTTCAAATCTGCGTTTTCTTGCTCTAAGGCATCTACTCTAGTAGATGATTTGGATGCGTTAGATGATGTGCTGGGACGACCCCTGACCTTAGAAACCATCTTCTAATCATATACGACTCTTGCATGGGACCCAAGACCATAGAGGGTGGAGGTCTTTTTCCTTCTACTGACCACATCATAATAAATTTTATTTAACTGGTCATTGGGTAAAGTATGCTCCTCACCTCCCTCTAAACTAGGCTGAGATGCCTGTGCAACTCAAGCAACAATATGTTCCTATTTATATTAAAAAAATATTCAAGTAAGATATTTATTAAAATGATAGGTCATCATTGTTAATAGTTAAATACATACAACTGTATATTCTTACGTCTAATGTCGATGATCGACTATCTATAAAGTTACTGTAAGGGAACTAGGGCGCTAAATACATGAAAGCGCAGTGGAAAATATCTAGTTCCTCTCTAGATGATCCATGCGAAAGGAAACCATATATAAGTTTCTAGATGAAATAGGGAGTTATACCTTTATTGTATGCACACAATCTCCCGACAGCTAAGATCTCAGTACAATCACGCATCCGTGCCTCTAACGGTTCCACACGAACAAGCCTTCATTTGTCTCACAAACTCACAAAATGGAGAAGGCAACCACTTAAGGTTGTGCTAGCAACCAAGATAGGAGGTTTCGGCCAAGAGAAGGAAGGTGGAAGAAGAAGACTAAAAGTTTTTCCATCTTATGAAAATTTTATCGATAAATCATATTTATATCCATCTCATGAATACCAAAGGGTTTTGCCTTTTGGTCTTCCAATCTAATGGTTCAAAATTGACCATTTAATCGAATGGTTCAAAATTGACCATTCATCTTCCTAGTTGAATTCAAGTTCACCCAATGAGTTTAACTCATTGAACCATCACCCGATGAGTCTAACTCATTGAACCATATCAATCCAAATTGGCTTCATGAACATCAATCCAAATTGGCTCTATGAATCTAATTTGAATTAGACTTAATCTAATAATTGGATCTAATTGAGTCTAACTCAATGAGTCTAATTCGGATTAGATTTAATCCAATGATCCATCATATGAACTTATCTCCAAATCAACTTGTTCTTTGTATGTGACCCAATAGGTTCTCGTAACGTTGGCAATATATCCAAATCAACATTTGAGATATATAAACAATGAGTGACATCTAGCAAGACATCATTGCTACCCAAGTGACGAGAATGTCTAGACCCAACTTAACCTGTCACGCCCCCAGAAGAGTCCCTGTCCGAGAAAATTTCGGCAGCATCTCCCCTGTACGGCGGACAATCAAAAATTTTCTACAAGCACTAAATACTCAGCCACAGGCGGCTGGAATCATAACAATAATAAAAATCAATCACCACGCAGTTTATATATATATTCAGCCTCTGGCTGACACAACCACGCAGTAATAATACTCTGACTCAAAAACCACCCTACTCAACTACACTCGTAAAGCTCAAAACTGACGAACTCACCTCTTCTGCCATCCAGGCAGGCATGTAGTAGAATAAAAACCAAATCCAAATCCATCGATATAATAAAATCTATATCATGTCCATAAGCAAATAAATCCAGAACATAACGAGTTCAAACAGTCTAGAACAGAAAGAAACCAAAGAAAACCAAACATATCCTGGAGGTCTGCAGGACCAGCACTACGTGCAGTGAGGACTGGAACTCCCTCCTGACAGCATCAACCTGAAAATATCAACAATGGAGGCGGGGTGAGTCCAACACTCAGCAGGTACAGTTGATATGCAAAGTAAAGAAACAACACCTAGCACTAATCATGCGTACAGTCTCCTGATAAGAAAGATAAGAATGCATCTGAAATAAACAGGAGAATACTGTACTAACCAGGTCCTGAGTATAAGGTCAAACAGTCCAAGGAATAAGGAAATCCTGTATGCATGTCAAACATAGGTATCCAAACAATATGCAGCATATAAATGCAGCAAACACAAACACAAGCAATAAATGCATCATGCATATGATGCCAATGATGCGTCCTGGTCACCCCTGACGCCAGTCGATCATCTCATACAAAAGTGATGCCGAGTGGCTAGGGCTGTGACAACCGTGCACTCTGTCATCACTACTCCTGAGTGACCGAGTGGACGGATGCTGTCAGAGTACACCTATCCTCCTACCCGAAATCATAAATGGGGGAGCGCAATGCTCTCATCTCCCGGTACACAATGACGGGGAGGAATCCCTGCCGGATAACACGTTGTGTCACACTACCCATGAGCGGACCAACGGTGCCTAACAGAGTCCCTGCTGCAACACACTCAGCCTGAATCGACCACTAACCCATGAGTGGTGGTGTGTGCAGATCCATGTAACTGCGCTCAACAATAATGGAGCGGACTATCGCTCAGCATGCAATCATGCAAATGGTGCATGGCACTAACCACAAGAATATCCTGACCTAATCCACATATATATAAAAATGCATCATAGGTCAACGAATCCAAAACAATCCAAAGGTATACAGAAGGTATAAAACCTAGGTCCTGAACATGGTCAAGCATGGCATATCACTACCCCTATAAGCATGTATAAACAGGTAAAATATACCTGAGATGCAAAACCAATCAATCAATCAAGCATGTAAGATTTGGGTAGTGATTAACCGAAAACAGATAAGAAACATAATTAATGCAACATGTTAATTTAATTACTAAGCATATCAAATGACATAAGTCAAAAGTACCCGCCTCCAAAAATAGAAAAGTCCAATCTGGTCCGAATACGACGTCGAGATGCTCGTCTCGCGTCAAAGTCCTGAAATACTAATACACAGATATTTTATTTAGCTAAAAATTCAAATGAATTGCTAAATAAAATTCCCAACACAACTTAGGACAAAACCCTAAGTCATAATCATTAACCTACCTAATTAAACACAAATAATTTAGTTACTCAACCTGTATCAAATAACTAAATCAGACTCTTAATTCAATTAGGAAACCCTAATTATCGATTAACCTTAATTGATCATCAATTAACTTGTCCACATAAAAACCTAGATCCACCCAACCGAACAACCCAGAGCACAGAACCTAATCAGCCGACAAATGAATAATCACCTAACAAAATCAAGTACACTATGATCTTCAACTAAGCATATGTTTGATCTGTAAACCACATGATCTCAATACGTACCAAGATTCCCACTCCTTACCTAACTTCACCGCCGCTGTTTGATCTGGAATCAAAGAGTTGATAACGGAAATTGCACCACTAAGGGCTGTTGGCTGCTGTAACAATACAAGCAAACAAAAATCAAAACTTTCCTACCAAGTATAGATTCTTATTCCAACTTCAATCCAGCACTCCCTTACCTACAAGATCACCGGAGATCAGAAAGTAAGACAAATATGGATCGGCCACTGATACTAGAGCACACAGGAAATGGCACGGATGGTCTGCTCGGTGTCCTTGTCGGCTGCACCTTGGCTGGCGTCGGAAATCAGTTGGTCCCAAATCTAGGGCACGGAGCTAGGGCAGAGAATGGGTCGCCGGCGTCGGCAGAGGAGAGGAGGAAGAAAAGGGTGTGCGGCGGTGGAGAAGCGGCTGTCGCTGCACTGCTTCGTGCGGGAAGATGGAACTCGGCCGGCGGCAGCGTCGGGTAGAGAAGAAGATGCTCGTGGTGGCTCGGTGCGTCGCCGGCGGCTAAGTCACAGGGAAAGGAGGTCGAGGGTTTTTGTGCACTCGGGGAGGAGAAACCGCTCGTGCGGCCGGTTAGGGCACAGTGATCGCGTGTGAGGAAGAAGGGGCGCGGCACGGTTTCGGCGAGAGAGAAAAGGAAAAAGAATTTAAAAAAGAAAAATCAACTTTTCCTCACTTAAATGGGGTAGCCTAAACAGGCTTTTCCGGGCCCTGTTTTTTTATCCCCGTCAACTCGTCCGTACGAGCTCCGAAAAATTCCTGAAAAATGTCCAAAAATTCCGGAAAATTCCCTTATTCATATTCGCATATTTCCGGTATTTTACATTCTCCCCCACTTATAAAAATTTGGTCCCAAATTTCGTTATCTACCATCAGCAAGTACTAACAACAGACAGGAAGTATAAATGCTGAACGGTAAACTGAAACACATACCTCAAGTAAAAAGATGGGGATATCGAGCTCGGATAGTGTCCTCGAGCTCCCAACTAGCCTCCTCGTCTGAATGATGCTGCCATCCGATTTTAACCAGCCGGATGGTCTTGTTCCATAACTGACGCTCCTTCCGGTCGAGAATCCGTACCGGAACCTCCTCATAGGTAATGTCAGACTGAACTGGAACTGGGATATCTGCCAGCACATGCGTCGGATCGGGTACATATCTCCTCAGCATGGATACATGAAATACATCGTGCACGCCTGACAAGGACGGTGGTAGTGCCAGTCGGTAAGCTACTGCTCCGATCCTCTCCAAGATCTCGAAGGGACCAATGTACCGCGGAGCTAGCTTACCTCTGAGGCCAAATCTCTTCACCCCTTTCGTGGGTGAAACTCGTAGAAATACATGGTCGCCAACAGAGAACTCTAGTGGTCTGCGTCTCCGATCAGCATAACTCTTCTGGCGATCCTGCGCCTCTGACATCCTCCGTCTGATAGTACGGACCAACTCTGCATCCTGCTGAACTCTATGAGGTCCCAACAACTGAGCCTCTCCAACCTCATCCCAAAGGACGGGTGTCCGACAAGGTCTACCATACAACGCCTCAAACAGTGCCATCCGGATAGCCGAATAGCGGTTGTTGTAGGCAAACTCTACTAACGGCAGATGATCCTCCAATCGCCTCCAAATCCATAACACATGACCTCCGGTCCTCTAAAGTCTCGAATGGTCCGCCTGACCGCCCATCATGCTGGATGGAAAGGCATCAAACGGAGTGTGCCCAAGGCCAGCTGCAGACTCTGCCAGAAACGAGACGTGAACCGTGGATCTCTATCCGAAATGATACTCAATGGAACACCATGTAGTCTGATAATCTCTCGACAATACAGATCTGCCAATCGATCCAGGGAATCAGTCCTCCGAATCGCTAAGAAGTGCGCTGATTTGGTTAATCGATCAACGATTACCCAAATCGCGTCATGGCCTCGTCGTGTCCTCGGCAACCCTACCACAAAGTCCATGGTAATGTGATCCCACTTCCACTCAGGAATAGGAATTCGCTGAAGTAATCCTGCAGGTCTCTGGTGTTCAGCCTTCACCTGCTGACAAACAAGACATCTAGCTACGAAATCCGCGATGTCTTTCTTCATACCGTTCCACCAATAGGAACGCCTCAAGTCTCGATACATACGGGTCCCGCCTGGATGGATCGCAAATCGAGAACGGTGTGCCTCCTGAAGTAGCTCCTGTAAGACCGGATGAGACTGAGGTACGCATAATCTACCTCGGAAGAATATAATACCCTCCTCGTCTCGTGTAAACTCGGTCTGCTGTCCGGAAGCTATCTGACTGCTAATAAACTGCAAATGCTGATCACTGGCCTGTGCCTCTCGGATCCTCGTCCTGATCGACGACTGAGCAACCATGGTAACAAGAATACCCTGCTCTGTCGGTCCCTGCTCCTCAAGGTCTAACTCAGAAAAACTCTGAATCAAATCCGTAACCGAAATCCGGTGGCAAGCTAAAGTCCCTCTGGACTTCCTGCTGAGCGCATCGGCAACCACATTAGCTTTTCCCGGGTGGTAGCTAATGGTACAATCGTAGTCCTTCAGGAACTCCATCCATCTCCTCTGTCGGAGATTAAGCTCCTTCTGAGTGAAAATGTATTTGAGACTCTTATGATCAGTGAGAATCTCAAATGTGATACCGTATAAATGATGACGCCAAAGCTTCAGAGCAAAGATGATGGCAGCTAACTCCAAATCATGAACTGGGTAGTTCTTCTCATGCTCCTTCAACTGACGAGAAGCATAAGAGACTACTCTGCCGTGCTGCATCAGAACAGCGCCCAAACCCTGAAAAGATGCGTCGGTGTAAAGTACAAATCCATCCTCTCCAGAAGGTAAAACCAAAATTGGAGCCGACACTAATCTCCGCTTCAGCTCCTGGAAGCTGGTCTCGCAATCCTCGGACCATATGAACTTCACGCCTTTCCTAGTAAGACGTGTCAGCGGCATAGCAATATGCGAGAAACCCTCGACAAAACGTCGGTAATATCCGGCCAATCCCAGAAAACTGCGGATCTCCTGAACTGACTTCGGCTGCTCCCAACCGGTGACAGCCTCGATCTTCTGAGGATCAACTGAAATACCTCTGCTAGAAACCACGTGTCCCAGAAACCCAACTGAGGATAGCCAGAATGCACACTTGCTGAACTTCGCGTACAGCTGATGTCGTCGAAGAATCTCCAAGACTGTGCGAAGATGCTGTGCATGCTCCTCCTCGGAACGAGAGTAGACCAATATGTCATCAATGAAAACGATAACAAACTGATCCAGATACTCCAGAAAGATGCGGTTCATCAAGTCCATAAACACCGCTGGAGCATTGGTAAGCCCAAATGACATTACCAAAAACTCATAATGACCGTATCTGGTACGGAAAGCTGTCTTCTGAATATCTGAGTCTCTGACTCTCAGCTGATGATATCCGGATCGCAGATCAATCTTAGAATACACTGATGTACCTCTGAGCTGATCAAACAAATCCTCAATCCGTGGTAATGGATATTTATTTCTGACGGTCACTGAATTCAGCTGCCTGTAGTCAATACATAACCTCATGGTGCCGTCTTTCTTCTTGACAAATAGAACTGGAGAACCCCATGGTGAAACACTAGGGCGAATGAATCCCCTGTCTAAAAGCTCCTGGAGTTGAACCTTCAGCTCGTTCAACTCTTTTGGTGCCATACGATACGGAGCTTTCGATGTCGGCGCGGTTCCCGGAATCAGCTCAATAGCGAACTCCACTGGCCTTCTGGGAGGCAAACCTGGCAGCTCCTCTGGAAATACATCTGGGTATTCCCGGACAACAGGAACGTCGGAGAGCTGCGAACTACTACTGTCCTCAGTACTGATCAACGACAACAGAAAACCATGACAGCCGTGAGACAGCAGCTTCTGCACCTGAATCGCCGAAATAATCGAGATGCCGTCATCTCTAATGCCAGTGAAACTCCACGAGGGTTGGTTCGGAGGCCGGAAGGTGACCACCCTCGTCTGGCAATCAACGGTAGCATGATACACTGACAGCCAATCCATGCCAAGAATGACATCAAACTCGACCATCTCCAATACTAGAAGATCTACCGTAAGTATCATGTTGCCAAAGTCTAACGGGCAACCTCTGATCTCCTGGGTGACGTCTAAAGTATCACCGGACGGTAGGGAGACAGTCAATCGCCGCAACCTAACAGTAGGTAATCTACCAATCTCCCGCATAAAAGTACGGGATATAAAAGAATGCGAACTACCAGTATCAATCAACATATCAGCAGTAAATGCATAAATGGAAATCGTACCGCGGAAAACGGATCCATCGGCCCGCTGAGCATCCTCTCTGGTAATAGCATGAACACGACCAGTCTCTGGCGGAGGAGGAGGTGGTAATCTTGCCGGTAATTCTTTGCGCTGAGCGGACTATGTGCCGATAAGGAGAGGATGATGATCTTGTCCGGGCCGGAGTCGTCAGAGTCGGATAATAAGGTCACGAGCAAAACTGCGGGTGCTCTGAGCACCGAGTACTCTGTCCAAGCATGCCAAATCTTTCGCGGAGGCTGCTCCTAGCCGTGAAGATTGGGCTCGCCTCCTCGATATGCCCCGACTAGACTGTCCCCTCGACTGACCCTCCGTAGTATCTTGAGCCTTCACCGACAATCTCGGCTCTGGTGCCCTGGCAGTTTGCAATAAAAGCAAACTGACTGTCCCAGAGAGCAAGCTGGGGTGAGGTGATCTCTGGATCCACATCTGAAACAATGAGTATCACCGGAAGGGGGTTGCCGGTTCTGCTGAGAAAATCAGGAACGTCCTGAAGAAGACCGCCCTGATTTCTGAGGCCTACGATGTTGGTGCAACCTTAGGTCAAGGTTGACCTGGTTGACCCGACTCGAGGTGACTTGACTCGAGTTGTATTTTGATGTTTGACTTGGGAAGATTGTCGGTGTAACCTTAGGTCAAGGTTGACCTAGTTGAGTTGCATGTTGATGTTTGACACTCGTGAGAGAGTTGTATTCTTGATGTTTGACAAGAATAGGTGTTTGGGAGATTGTAGGTGCAACCTTAGGTCAAGGTTGACCTGGTTGATCTGATTCGGGAAAAGTCCAAGCAGGGAGCTTGACACGCGAAAAGTCCAAGCAGGGAGCTTGGCACTGGAAAAGTCCAAGTATGGAGACTTGGCACTGGAAAAGTCCAAGCAGGGAGCTTGGCACGCGAAAAGTCCAAGTATGGAGACTTGGCACGGGAAAAGTCCAAGTATGGAGACTTGGCACTGGAAAAGTCCTGGAGAGTGAAGCCAAGCAGGGAGCTTGGCACGCTCGAAAAGTCCAAGTATGGAGAATTGGCACGGGAAAAGTCCAAGTATGGAGACTTGGCACTGGAAAAGTCCAAGTATGGAGACTTGGCACGGAGAAGTCCAAGCAAGGAGCTTGGCACGAGGGAAAGTCCTAACTGGGATGTTAGGCAGTTGGAAAGTCCTGGTGAGTGAAGCCAGGCAGTGGGAAAGTCCTAACGGGATGTTAGGCGGTTGGAAAGTCCTAAGGTAAGTGAGGCAGTGAGAAAGTCCTAACTGGGATGTTAGGCAGTGTGAAAATCCTGGTGAGTGAAGCCAGGTGGAAAGTCCTGGTGAGTGAAGCCGGGCAAGGGAAAATCCAGATGGATCAAGGGTGATCGGACATCTGGTGTCGAGAAGTCCAAGTGAGTAAAGCTTGGCATATGGAGTCGGAGAGGGCTCGGTAGCTCGTTCTCCTAACTTGGTTAGAGAGGGCACTCTAAACCTAGGAGTTGGATCGGTCTGCAGACCGATCCAGTGATACTCGATGTTTCTGATCGGTGCGGTGACCGATCGATTCCTCGATAGCATCTTGTGGAGTTCTGATCGGTCCACCCGATCGTGCAACGATCGAGCGAAGAAAGAGTTCTCGATCGGTCCGAGGACCGATCAGGTGTAGCCTGATCGGTCTCCACGACCGATCGAGGCAATCGATCGGTCTCTCACGGTGGGAGAGCTGGATCGATGCCGGGACCCGATCGAGACGATCGGTCCACGGACGATCGATGACGATCCACCTCTTCCCGATCGATGCGGACCGATCGAGGTTCTAGCCGTTGCGACGCCACGGCTAGTTTCTTCGCTGTCTTCTTCGCAGTATAAAGGGGTCGAGGGCTGCTGCTGCATTTTCTTCTTCTTTTCTTCTAGACTTCCGTTCTTCTGGTGCGTGAGGCTTGTTGAGCTCTTCTTCGCAAGCTTCGCGTGAGCTTCCGGCTGGGTTCCTGCTGTTGTAGGCGTCGCTTGAAGTTGCTGCTTCATCCAGCCGACAAGAAGGCAAGCTAGGGCTATTACATTCTTGTATTGTACTTAGTTTCTTGCTGTATTCTTGTACTCCTGTTTATCTTGCTGTTGCAAGACATTGTGGCGAGGTTTCTCCACCCAGAAGGAGTTTGATTTAGCCGGTTTTCCGGGGACTCATCCACCGACGGATTGATAGGCTTCGTCCACCTTACGGACACGCCGAGGAGTAGGAGCATCATCTCCGAACCTCGTACATCGCTGTGTTAAGGTTTGATATTCTTCCTTTCGTTTCTAGTTTATTTTTCCGCTGCGCTAACGAAGTGTAGGAAGAAACGAGCGATTTGGGGCGGCTATTCACACCCCCCTCTCTAGCCGCGTACGAAGAGATCCCATCAAGTGGTATCAGAGCGAGGCCGCTCTTCGACGGATCAACACCCGGGGGAGCACGGGCTAGAGATGGATCTCTATGGAGAAGATGTCACGATTCAACCCTTCTACGAGTCTCACGACAACTTCACATATTGGAAGGTAAGGATGATGTATTTTCTTAGAACTAATATGTTACATTGGTTTTGTGTACAAGAAGGGTTTTCCCCTCCGATGGATGAGGAAGGAAAACCTATCAAGAAGAAGGAGTGGACGAAAGAGCAAATCCGACAATCCGAAATCAATGACGAGGTAACAAAAATTATTGAATTTGCTTTGCCTAATAATGTTTTGTGCAAGATAGATAGGTACAACAACGCCAAGGAACTGTGGAACAATTTGGCAAAATTCCATGAAAAGGAGCCTAGTGAGCCAAGTAGCTCATATCATGGAGGAAGCGAATTGGAAGTTGAGGGCTACTCAACATCCAAGGAAGAAGAGGAGGAGAGCTCTTGTTCAAGATCGGAGCAAGAAGAGGCATCTACCTCCGGAAGGGATGAAGAAGAAAGCTCATCTCCATCCACAAACCTAGGTAACTCAAACACTTTAATTTCGAGCAAATTACATATATTATGCTTTGAGTGTAGGGAGTATGGACATTACAAGAGCAAGTGTCCAAAGAGGATTAAGAAGACTCCACCGGCACCAAAGGTCAAGAAAGCCGGAGTCCCGACACGCAAAGGCAAAGAGCACGTGGTGTGCTTTCAATGCAAGCGAAGGGGACATTATCGGAGTCAATGTCCGAGGGGGAGGCAACCTCACAAGGACAAGAAGATGAGCACATCGATAGGGGGAGCTAAGGCAAACCCTAAGGTAATCTCTAAGGTTCATTATTGCAATTCTAATAAGACACATGCTAGTAGTTTTATTGCAATTGCTAATAATGATAAGCATGTTAATTATAGGAATCAATATATGTGCTTAGGTGCTAAACATGTTAGCTTAGATAAGGATAATACTAGAAATGTCAATCCTAGGATTAACTCATCTAAGGCTAAGGAGAACCTAGGTAGAAATCCCAAAAGAACTAGACATATGCCTAGGAACACCTCAAGAAACAATGACAAATCAAAACTTGAGGTATTAGAAAAGGAAAATCAAGTCTTGAGGTCAAGACTTGACTCCTTAGAAAAGGCTCTTAAGGATTTGACTCTAGAGTCTAGGGGTCAAAAACCAATGTCCAAGGACAAGAAAGGTTTGGGTCACAAACCTAAGTCCCAAGTGGTCAAGCCCACTTATCATAGTGTTCCATTCGATTATGGAACAAAACCTAGGGCTAGGAAGACCACCACCAAGGTCACAAGGGGAGTCACCCCTAGAGTTGATCTTGATGAGTCCCAAATGACCAAGGCTTTAAAGCCTAAGAGGGTCATTAGGAGGGTTGCTAGGGAAGTCATCCCTAGTGAATATTTAGTGAACCCAATGAGCTCACATAGATATTGGGTTCCTAGGAGCATCTTCTCTACCCCATAGATGGGTTAGAGAGTGTCAACTTCGATTAGAAGGGTAGTTAACCCAACTTTGAGGAAATTGACACTCAAGGAGCATTTTCAAGGTTTTGAGAACTTTTGAAAATGAAATGGAATTATCATTTACTCCTTTGAAGAGTTAAATGTGCCTAAAGATTGGAAATTTCATTCTTAATCTCAATTGGCACAATTTGGGGCAATCTAGGATTAAATTTGAAGTTAGCCAAGTGGTTAAGGATACTTAGATAGGTAATCTAGGTATATTTATTTATGCTAAATCTTGCCATGATTGTTTGCCCTTACATGTCATGACATCATGTTTAGTTTTATTATCATTTGAAATGTCATGATAATGCTTAGGCTAGTTTTTATGTCATGTTTATTTAAGTTTCAAACTTTATGCCATGACATTATGACATTGGCATATGTTTTCATTTATGATACCATTTTATGCCATGTCATCATCTCTTGCATTAATAATCAATGAAATTGATTTGAGGACAAACATATAATTTGATATTGAGATCAAATTGGTGTTTAGAAAATGCATGAGAACTTAGCCTAAGTTGACCTTAACCCATATCTCACATCAAATTGACTTGAATGTGGTTTGATACACCTTAGATGTGTGTGAGATATTAGGATCATGAGTTAGGATCAAGGTGCATTGTCCTTGTACCTAGATGACCCTAATTCAAGAAATTAAGGATCATAGGGAAAGCTTGTGTACAAGTCAGGTACATCTAGCCCTAAGATTATGATCCTAAATTAAAGGGTTTAAAATCATTTCAAAATTGATTTGAAAAACCTTGATGAAGCTTTCCTAGTGATTGCATTCATCATTGAACATTGTGATACAAAGTTGAGTTAAACTTGAACTATTTCAAAGTTTTTGAACTTTGTATCAAGATTGAAAAATGGAAGTTATTTTCATAGAAAACTATTTTTCCATGATAGTGTATGATATGAGGAATGTATCCTCAAAGTTTCGTAATTTTTGGAATTTTCTTGAATTTATTAGGAGTTTCTGATTTTCCGGAAGGGGAAATCAGAAGTTCTGATTTCAGTGGCTGGATCGGTCCGGGGACCGATCCAGGGAAGATCTGATCGGTCTGCGGACCAATCCAGAGTATTGTGGATCGGTCTGCAGACCGATCCAGTGAGTTCCAGTAGCACGAGTGCGATCTGGTGAAGGGCTGATCGGTCTGGGGACCGATCAGGGCGTGCCGAATTTCTGATTTTTCAGCAGTTGTCTGAAATTTCAGTTATGAAAGTGGTGTTTTTGGATTTCTAAAGGTTTGAAACTCTCCAAGACATTGTTGGTGCAATGGTCAAGGGGGAGTTGACCTTTAGGGGGAGTTTTACCTAATTGTCAAGGGGGAGTTGACTTTTAGGGGGAGTTTTTACTCCTTAAGACTTTTGAGGATTAGTGATATGGGATTATCACTAAGTTGATTGTTGAGTTTAGTATCAAGGGGGAAATTAAGAGTTTCAATGAAAGGTATGGGACTTTCATTAGGAAGAAACTCTTGACCTTGATACCCTCCTTATTCTTTTTGATGTGTGTCAAAAAGGGGGAGAATTATTGGAGAACCCAAGTTAGGTTATCGGGTTAACCTAAGGGGAGAACGTCCAGAGTATGTTCAAGGAAAGAACATTGGACATTGGAAGATGGTTGGAAAACCTAAGTTAGGTTATCGGGTTAACCTAACTTGATTATGGGTTTTGTCAAACATCAAAAAGGGGGAGATTGTTGGTGCAACCTTAGGTCAAGGTTGACCTGGTTGACCCGACTCGAGGTGACTTAACTCGAGTTGTATTTTGATGTTTGACTTGGGAAGATTGTCGGTGTAACCTTAGGTCAAGGTTGACCTAGTTGAGTTGCATGTTGATGTTTGACACTCGTGAGAGAGTTGTATTCTTGATGTTTGACAAGAATAGGTGTTTGGGAGATTGTAGGTGCAACCTTAGGTCAAGGTTGACCTGGTTGATCTGATTCGGGAAAAGTCCAAGCAGGGAGCTTGACACGCGAAAAGTCCAAGTATGGAGACTTGGCACTGGAAAAGTCCAAGCAGGGAGCTTGGCACGCGAAAAGTCCAAGTATGGAGACTTGGCACGGGAAAAGTCCAAGTATGGAGACTTGGCACTGGAAAAGTCCAAGTATGGAGACTTGGCACTGGAAAAGTCCAAGCAGGGAGCTTGGCACGCGAAAAGTCCAAGTATGGAGACTTGGCACGGGAAAAGTCCAAGTATGGAGACTTGGCACTGGAAAAGTCCAAGTATGGAGACTTGGCACGGAGAAGTCCAAGCAAGGAGCTTGGCACGAGGGAAAGTCCTAACTGGGATGTTAGGCAGTTGGAAAGTCCTGGTGAGTGAAGCCAGGCAGTGGGAAAGTCCTGGTGAGTGAAGCCAGGCAGTGGGAAAGTCCTAACTGGGATGTTAGGCAGTTGGAAAGTCCTGGTAAGTGAAGCCAGGCAGTGAGAAAGTCCTAACTGGGATGTTAGGCAGTGTGGAAATCCTGGTGAGTGAAGCCAGGTGGAAAGTCCTGGTGAGTGAAGCCGGGCAAGGGAAAATCCAGATGGATCAAGGGTGATCGGACATCTGGTGTTGAGAAGTCCAAGTGAGTAAAGCTTGGCATATGGAGTCGGAGAGGGCTCGGTAGCTCGTTCTCCTAACTTGGTTAGAGAGGGCACTCTAAACCTAGGAGTTGGATCGGTCTGCAGACCGATCCAGTGATACTCAGTGTTTCCTGATTGGTCTGGTGACCGATCAGATTCCACTCAGTATCATACTGTGGAGTTCCTGATCGGTCCACAGACCGATCAGGCAACGATCGAGCTGAAAGAGCTCTGATCGGTCCGGGACCGATCAGGTGTATCTGATCGGTCTCCACGACCGATCGGAGACGAAGCCACGTCTCTGTAGAGAGGAGAGGGGATCGATCAGGGGACCGATCAGGACAGAGCCTGATTGGTCCACACTTACGGTGTGATCCACCTCTTCACGATCGGTGCGGCCGATCTCGAGCCGCTGCGATGCAACGACTAGTTTCTTCGCTGTCTTCTTCGCAGGTATAAAGGGCTGCTGCTGCATTTTTTTTTTCTTCCTCTTCTTTTCCGCTATAGTTCTGGTGCTTGAGTTTTGTTGAGCTCTTCTTCGAAGCTTCGCGTGAGCTTCCATTCGTCGTCGCTGTTGAAGCTGCTGCTTCATCCAGTGACAAGAAGGCAAGCTAGGGCTATTACATTCTTGTATTGTACTTAGTTTCTTGTTGTATTCTTGTACTTTATCTTGTTGTGCAAGACATTGTGTGAGGTTTCTCCACCCGTAAGGAGTTTGATTTAGCCGGTTTTCCGGGGACTCATCCACCGACGGATTGATAGGCTTCGTCCACCTTACGGACACGCCGAGGAGTAGGAGCATCATCTCCGAACCTCGTACATCGCTGTGTTAAGGTTTGATATTCTTCCTTTCGTTTCTAGTTTATTTTTCCGCTGCGCTAACGAAGTGTAGGAAGAAACGAGCGATTTGGGGCGGCTATTCACACCCCCCCTCTCTAGCCGCGTACGAAGAGATCCCATCATACGAGACGCCCCAGAAGAACTCTGACCTGACTGTCTGCGACTACTCTGAGGCTGTCCTGTCGCCTGAGTCTGCTGGACCTGCCCTGATGTCTGACCCGTATGCTTTCTTTTCCTGTCCGGATATGCTGTCTGCCGAGCTAACTCTATCATCAAAGCTCGATTCAATGCATCAGAGTAAGATGTAATCTACATGCAGATAACCGTCCAATCCCTATATAAACTGCATCATGCGAGTTCTGTCCTCCGCAACTAACTCTGGACAAAACTGAGCCAACCGGAGGAATTCAGTATTATACTAGGTCACTGAGCCATTATTCTGCCTCAGACTCATAAAATCCTGTCGGCGAGCCATCTGATAGGACAGTGGAAAGAAACGGCTCTCAAAAGCCTATCTGAACCTGGTCCATGTGACATTGCGCTCACCAATAATAGAACGCTGAGTAACCCACCAGGCATTAGCTTCATCCCGTAAATGGTAAGCAGCCAGCTCTGCTTTCTCCCACTCGGAGCAAGCCATATAGAAGAAAGTCTGCTCCATAGTCTCTATCCATGACAGAGCCATACTCGGATCGAGATCTCCGCGGAAAAGAGTGAAACGAGTCTTCATCGACTCGGCCAGTGCTGGAATCCTAGCTCGTGCAGCGACAGTATCAGTGAACTGTGTCGGGACGGCTGCAGGAACTAGCGGAACTGATACTACGGTGGTACCGCGGAATAAACCGGAGGAGGAACTCCCGTGCTTCTGTATATACCGGAGCATAAGCCATCTGGTACTGCCTGGGAACAAAAGTGGTGGCAACTGAGGTACGGTAGGAAAAGGTACCGGATGTGGAGCAACCGACATCAGGCACTTTGGGGTACAAAGCGGTGTTAATCAGAGGTCAGTGGGTCAGGTGCCGAGTACGCCGAGGGTCGTGGAGCGGATGTCGGGTACACCAATGGTACTCCGATGGTACCGTAAATGGTAGGCGTGGATACCGTCGGTGTGGCCAAAATAGGTATCTCTACAGGAGCTATCGGGATTTGAGAGCCCGATGCTCCCATCTGAGTCTGCCCCTCGATCGACAGCGGGCTCACTAATGGGCATCTCGGCATATCAGAGATCCGTGGTCCTCGCGTGGTCGTCCGGCACCACGTCTCGCAGAATACGATCGTCTCATATCTGTTAAATTAAATTACGTATATCAATACCGATATAACCAACATAAAATACCAACATACCTATTTGCTGTCTGAGATGTTCCGTCGCCAGGTCCCAATTTGACCTCAAAATTCCGAACATATCCAAATAAATCCAAACGTAACCATATCGAAAATTGATAATGCCCGGTTCTCTCAAACCTGGCTAACCCAAATATCCAGCAACAACATGTATCCGATAAATCTCCAAAACCAAAAGCAAGTATCCATAACCTGCTCCGATACCAATAAATTGGTATCGGATAAATCAAAAATCCAAAATACGAAACAAAAGATCGTAAAACTGCTCCGATACCACTAAATTGTCACGCCCCTTAAGAGTCCTGTCCGAGAAAATTCCCCTGTACGGTGGACAATCAAAAATTTTCTACAAGCACTAAATACTCGGCTGGAATCATAACAATAATAAAATCAATCACCACGCAGTTTATATATATATTCACCCTCGGCGACACAACACGCAGAATAATACTCGACTCAAAACCACCCTACTCAACTACACTCGTAAAGCTCAAAACCGACGAACTCACCTCGCCATCCAGCAGCATGTAGTAGAATAAAACCAAATCCAAATCCATCGATATAATAAAATCTATATCATGTCCATAAGCAAATAAATCCGAACATAACGAGTTCAAACAGTCTAGAAAGAAAGAAACCAAAGAAAACCAACATATCCCGGAGTGCAGGGACCAGACTACGTCATGAGGACTAGCGGAACTCCCTCACAGATCAACCGAAAATATCAACAATGGAGGCGGGTGAGTCCAACACTCGGCAGTTGATATGCAAAGTAAAGAAACAACACCTAACACTAATCATGCGTACTCGATAAGAAAGATAAGAATGCATATGAAATAAACAGGAGAATACTGTACTAACCAGTCCCGAGTATAAGGTCAAACAATCCGAGGGATAAGGAATCATGTATGCATGTCAAACAATATACAGCATATAAATGCAGAAACACAAACACAAGCAATAAATGCATCATGCATATGATGCCAATGATGCGTCCTGGTCACCGCCACCGATCATCTCATACAAAAGTGAGGCCGAGTGGGTAGGGCTGTGACCGTGCACTCTGTCGTCACTACTCCCGATGAGTGACCAAGTGGACGGATGTTGTCGAGTACACCTATCCTCCTACCCAAAATCATAGATGGGGAGCGCAATGCTCTCAACTCCGTACTCAAAGACGGGAGGAATCCCTACGGATAACACGTTGTGTCACACTACCCATGAGCGGACCAACGGTGCCTAACAGAGTCCCTGCTACACACTCGACTGAATCGACCACTAACCCATGAGTGGTGGTGTGTGCAGATCCATGTAATGGCGATATGCTCAATGACTATCGCACAGCATGCAATCATGCAAATGGTGCATGGCACTAACCACAAGAATATCCTGACCTAATCCACATATATATAAAAATGCATCAAAGGTCAACGAATCCAAAACAATCCAAAGGTATACAGAAGGTATAAAACCTAGGTCCTGAACATGGTCAAGCATGGCATATCACTACCCCTATAAGCATGTATAAACAGGTAAAATATACCTGAGATGCAAAATCAATCAATCAATCAAGCATGTAAGATTTGGGTAGTGATTAACCGAAAATAGATAAGAAACACAATTAATGCAACATGTTAATTTAATTACTAAGCATATCAAATGACATAAGTCAAAAGTACCCGTCTCCAAAAATAGAAAAGTCCAATCTGGTCCGAATACGACGTCGAGATGCTCGTCTCGCGTCAAAGTCCTGAAATACCAATACACAGATATTTTATTTAGCTAAAAATTCAAATGAATTGCTAAATAAAATTCCCAACACAACTTAGGACAAAACCCTAAGTCATAATCATTAACCTACCTAATTAAACACAAATAATTTAGTTACTCAACCTGTATCAAATAACTAAATCAGACTCTTAATTCAATTAGGAAACCCTAATTATCGATTAACCTTAATTGATCATCAATTAACTTGTCCACATAAAAACCTAGATCCACCCAACCGAACAACCCAGAGCACAGAACCTAATCAGCCGACAAATGAATAATCACCTAACAAAATCAAGTACACTATGATCTTCAACTAAGCATATGTTTGATCTGTAGACCACATGATCTCAATACGTACCAAGATTCCCACTCCTTACCTAACTTCACCGCCGCTGTTTGATCTGGAATCAAAGAGTTGATAACGGAAATTGCACCACTAAGGGCTGTTGGCTGCTGTAACAATACAAGCAAACAAAAATCAAAACTTTCCTACCAAGTATAGATTCTTATTCCAACTTCAATCCAGCACTCCCTTACCTACAAGATCACCGGAGATCAGAAAGTAAGACAAATATGGATCGGCCACTGATACTAGAGCACACAGGAAATGGCACGGATGGTCTGCTCGGTGTCCTTGTCGGCTGCACCTTGGCTGGCGTCGGAAATCAGTTGGTCCCAAATCTAGGGCACGGCGCTAGGGCAGAGAATGGGTCGCCGGCGTCGGCAGAGGAGAGGAGGAAGAAAAGGGTGTGCGGCGGTGGAGAAGCGGCTGTCGTTGCACTGCTTCGTGCGGGAAGATGGAACTCGGCCGGCGGCAGCGTCGGGTAGAGAAGAAGATGCTCGTGGTGGCTCGGTGCGTCGCCGGTGGCTAAGTCACAGGGAAAGGAGGTCGAGGGTTTTTGTGCACTCGGGGAGGAGAAACCGCCCGTGCGGCCGGTTAGGGCACGGTGATCGCGTGTGAGGAAGAAGGGGCGCGGCACGGTTTCGGCGAGAGAGAAAAGGAAAAAGAATTTAAAAAAGAAAAATCAACTTTTCCTCACTTAAATGGGGTAGCCTAAACAGGCTTTTCCGGACCCTGTTTTTTTATCCCCGTCAACTCGTCCGTACGAGCTCCGAAAAATTCCTGAAAAATGTCCAAAAATTCCGGAAAATTCCCTTATTCATATTCGCATATTTCCGGTATTTTACATAACCTTTCCGTGGCTATCTATTATCTTGTATGACTTGGTCTTTCTATCCTTGATATCTAGATTAATCAATGAGGCATAGACCGTGTCATCCTCTTATCAATCTTTGTGTTTCTTGATCTCTAAGTAGACACAATAAAACAAATAAACTCAATATCACATATTGACTCATTTGAGTATAACCATGCATTTTTGTGTCCTACTAATCAAGGGGTCCACAGATATCGCTTCGGTCATATGGAAGGGATAAATCTCATCTACATCACTCGCATCCCTCCGCATAACTCATTGCATACCCAGTGATAAACTTAATAGTCCACCCTATTACAGGTGACATTTGCCGATACCAAAGTATACAACGCCTTATGTAGGGAACTGTAGTGACTTCAGGTTTAAGGACTATTCATACCAATAGTCACATGAGAATATTTATTATACTTATATAACGATCCATGAAACATTCTCATGGCGGGACATTCACTATATATTCTTTAATATATACCCATGTGTCAACCTGATATCTCATATCCATAACTTGTGAGATTAAGTCATCCGTTAACCTACATGCTAGTCTCAACGCATTAATATTGTCCTTATATATTAATGCTTGACTAGGAATAGTTAAGAGTAATGTTCTATATATATCTATAATATCTCACTATCAATTCAATCAATTGATATGTTGTAGATTAGAACCTCCTACTCTAGGGTATTATTATACTTATTCATTCGGCACTGAATTGAAGTAAATATAATAATCAACTTTACCTTTATTAATAATGAAATATGATACAAAAGGAGTCCTCTACAATCATATTATAATTGGTACTATGGCTAATACTAACAGTTATCATCTCTTGATTTGTGTATCTTGGTAAATATCTCCCAACAAGTAGGAGGTCACTATAGCTCTTGTTCCTAAATATTAAAGAATGTAAATATTTTCAAATATTAGAATTCATTTATAATCCAAATACAAAATTCTTATAGAATTTATTAATTGTAAACTCTCCTAAGTCTAAGGCATGATCGATGATCGATCGAGATCCAACGATATGCTTTGTCGCTCTAGTACTAGGGCTAGCCAACTCACTCTTTTTATTGACTCGAGCTGTCATTGCATTTTCCTGTCATCTGTCTGCAACCCAGATCGCTCGCCATGTATCCCAAATGTCCTCAAGTGCATGCGATGGTTTTATTCCTTTTTGTCTTGCTTTGTATAACATGTCTTTGTAGAGTTTGGCACAAGCTACGTTCCAAGTGGCATAAAATTCCGCATTGTGCCCTGTCTCCCAAGTATATCTTTTCTGCATTGTTCACAAATTATTATAAAAAAACATAAAAATCATGATAATTAAAATTGCTTACAAAAAATTCATCATAATAAAATTACTTCATTTCCTGGTCTACTCGCTTCCATATAGTATAGTAGGGCTAAATCGCTCTTTAAATTTCGATGTGATGTAAGCAACTACTCTATGACCATCTAGGGTAAAACTGCATTTAACAAATAAAAATATTAGAAATATTTTTTAAAAAATAGATGTAGTGCATAATACTAATAACACCAATACTTACTAAATCCTGATAATCCGCAGAACAATCTGGCCACCAGCGTCAGACATGTCTATATCTGCACAATTACATTATAACACATATGCTTGCACACTATTTTTAATCATAAAAATAATAATGACTAATAGAGTAAGACTAGTGATATAATCATGAATATTTATATCTAAAATAGAATTTTACCTTAACATTAATGAATAATAGAGTATAACTAGTGAGATATAAGAATTTTAATCATTAACATTAACATTTTGTAGGTCCTCCTCACTAGACTCTGTTAGTTCAATAAGTTCCTCACTGCTGGACATCTCTCCACCATCTATCTCCTTATAAGGTACATTAACATCTACAAGTAATTGAGATGTTGATTACATCTGAGAATCTACTAATGTATCTCCATTGTATCATTTTGAAATACATCATGGTTTTGGGTCACGATATAGTTCGACATTTCTATGGTAGAGTGAGGCTTTGTTTGACAAACTGTTAACCATTCACTAGGTCTTCTCCTCTTCATGGGATATTCAAGATAGAAAATCTACCCAGCTTGTACCGTGAAAATGAAAGGTCCATACTTGTTGAAGTTCTTATTTGCATTTACCTCAAATAAATTATAGTTTGGATGTATTCTAGTACTTGTCTTTGGAGTCGGATCATACCAAGAACATTTAAATAACACACATTTGTTGATGCATTCAACCTCTAAGGTTTCAATGTTTAACAATATACCTAAGTCTAGTCAATTTGACCAATGGTTAATCCAAACAGGACTTGATATTTGGAAGAGAGTAATCTAGTCAGGATTAGATGACTAGCAAGGAGAAGTCTTAACTGGAGGTTAGGCAAAGTGGAAGTCCTGGTGAGTGAAGCCAGATCCTAGTGAGTGAATCTAGGTAGTGGATGGAAGTCTTGGTAAGTGAAGCCAGACCCTAGTGAGTGAAGCTAAGTAGTGGAAGTCCTGGTGAGAAATGTCGGAACCTAGTGAGTGAAGCTAGGTGGTGGAAGTCCTGGTGAGTGAAGTCAGACCCTAGTGAGTGAAGCTAGATAGTGGAAGTCATGGTAAGTGAAATCAGATTCTAGTGAGTAAAGCTAGGTGGTGGAAGTCCTAGTGAGTGAAGTCGGGTCCTAGCGAGTGAAGCTAGATGGAGGAAGTCTTGGTGAGTGAAGTCGGGTCCTAACGAATGAAGTTAGGTAAAGGTAGTCCTGGTGAGTGAAGTCATGCAATGCAAGTTCTAGTGAGTGAAGTTAGGCAACCCTAGGGGGAGATAACCCTAAGTTATACTTGAATTCTGTTTTACCTTACCATTTTATGCTAACTCAGTGTTACAGGGAAGTCCAGTCAGGTCAACGGGCCGATCGGATAGCTGGCACGAAGTCCATATAGGTCAACGGGCTGACCAGATGTTTGGCAGGTAAGTTAAGGTAAGTCATTGGAGGGGAGTGACTTGATAAGGATGTGTTCCCCATTCGAGGGAACAGTAGGCGTCGATCCAACTTAGAATCATTTCGGGAATCTAAGTTGAGATGATGACTAGATTTTAGTCTCGGTGAGACAGAATCTAATTACTACCCTTTTTATTATATTTGCTAACACTTTGTTTTGTAGGGTAGTATATATTGTATTTTTACCTCGGACTAACATTTTCTTGCAAGAAAATTACTTTATGGAAAATGGGGATCCGGGCGCCCGGAAGGTAAAAGTCTATCTCATCGCAAATGTGGAGCGCGCTGATTGGCCGGGCCAACGTCATGGTCCGGGTGCCCAGAGCACTCCTATAAAAGGAGCCTTCCTCCAGAGCTACAAACAACAACTTCTTTCCATGACTGCTCTGTTGCGCTCTACTCCTGCGACATTGCGAAGCTTCTCCAACAACCTGTGGCTCAAGTTCTTTTCAATTGTTATTGGTATTTCTTTTAAGAGTTCTTGTACTTATCTTTGTAATCTTTTTTGTGAACTGCTAGTGAATTGTTCAACGAAAGCACTTGACGAGTGTGAGTCTTGGAGTAGGAGTCGACGAAGGTTCCGAACCAAGTAAAATTAGTGTTGTTAGCATTGTGTCTTTCTTATTTTCGCTGTGTACTCGACTTGACTTTGCTACGAATTTTCGATCGCTATTCACCCGCCTCCCCCCCCCCCCCTCTAGCGAATTCTACGATCCAACAACATCTTTTGATGAATAAGGCAGGATATTTAACCTTTATAATTTCTTCAAGTCTCCCATAATAATCAAACTCAAAATCATTGTTGTTGATAGATCCATTCACACAAACACCCGAATTCAAAGTTAGTCTGCGTGAATCCCGTTGTATCATGTGAAATTTAAAACCATTAACAATGTAGTAGAGTACACTATTATCTTACGGAGAGGTCTAGATGAAAGATTAATTATCTTAGAATCTTGTACATTAGATATTCTCCGATCGGACACCTATAACAATAGTTATAATATAAAATAAGTCTCTAATAATTTAATATGGATGTAAGAAATTATAATTATCCTCTAATTTACATAAATTTGAAACCATAATACAAATTTCATCTTTAACTTTTCAGTTATCTCACTTGCACAAATTGATGGATTTTGTACTTGTAATTGTTATTCATACAAACTTGAAATAAGGTAATTTTAAGAAAATTGGGATATCAGGAAACAACTTAAATTGGATAAATGTTTTGATTAAAAAAGTCAACTTACTTTATGTTAGGTTTGATTTTATCATAGTTTAAGAGTATGTATGTCCTTGTAGCATCATATTCTTGTTGAATTAACCATCTAGAAATATATGCTCCCATTGGCTTACCAGGAAACTTAAAAATAGAAAGCATAGATTGTTCTATCGGCTGAGTGTCGTTAGAATTTCTAGGACACTTGCGATGTCTAATTACACATTATCAGCAAAATAATAGGAGCAGAAAGAGGATGCTTCTTCAATAAGATAAGCATTACAAATTGACCCCTCAACTCTTGCTTTGCTATGAATATTATTCTTTAATTTTCTTTAACATCTTTTGAATGGATACATCCATCTATATTGCACAAGACCAGCTATTTGTGCCTCGTATGCTAAATGTACTAGTAGATGTTCCATTGAATAAAAAAAATAGATAGAAAAATACGTTTCAGCTTACATAATATAAGAGGAATGTCTATTTCTAGTCGAAGCATATCATCCATCATAATACATCTTGTTGTCAAATCTCTAAAATATAGACTCAATTCTGTGAGTGCTTGCCGAACATTTTGAGGAAGTAAGTTATAAAAAGTTACTAGAATAAGTCTTTGTATAAGCACATGACAGTTATGACTTTTCATTCCAAACATCTTTAACTTATTTATATCCATGCATCGAGCCATATTCGAGGCATACCCATCTAGAAATTTGATTTTTTTCAACCAATTACATAAATCTTGCTTACCAACTTTGTCTAATGTATAACAAGCCTTAGGGAATTTATTGGTTGTTTCATCCTGATGCAATTCTGGTCTATTGACTAGTTTTTTAATCCCTCACATGATTTTATAGTGTCTTTAGTTCTTCCATGCACATTCATCACAGTGTTGAAAATATTATCAAAGAAATTTTTTTTCAACGTGCATCACATCTAAATTATGACGAATGAGTAGATACTTTCAATATGGCAGCTCCTTAAAAATACTCCTTTTCTTCCAACCACACTTGCACTGTCTAACGATGTATTTATTTACCTTATCAGAATTAGTCTTAGATACTGGTAGAAAATCATAGCTGTCTATTTAATCAAGGATTTCTTCACCTGACTTTATTGTTGGAGAAAGTTTTCTAATTACAGCATTCTTAATGAAAATTTTCTTATTTCGCCTAAAAGGGTGATCAACTGGTCAAAATTTTCAATGATTATCAAGCCAAGATATCTTCCCACCGTAGGGTAATGAAAATGTATTAGACTCTGTCATGCATTGTGGGCATGCTAATTTACCAACCGTGCTCTATCCCGATAACATTGAGTATGCTGAAAAATCTCTGATCGTCCATAATAATGCAATATGCAATCTAAAATTAGTTTTGCTTGCAACATCATAAGTCATTGACCCTACATTCCATAATTCATTTAACTCGTAATGAGATGTTGCAAGAAAATATTTATCTTCTCTTTCAGATTAGTTGACCCTGGAATAAGTATAGTAAAGAACATGAATTCATCTTTCATACACACCCATGGCGATAAGTTGTAAGGTGTTATTATAACTGGCCAAGATAAAAATCCATTTGCAGAAAGTTCCAGTCTCACATTACGTGGTTCTATTGCAAATGAGAAAAATATTGTATCATGATGTTTCTATGCAGGGGAGTCACAAGGATGATACATTATACCTTCTTCGTGCACATGCTCATGATGCCACCTTATATAGCTTGCTGTTGCAGTAGATGCATACAAATGTTGGAATTTAGTAGTTAATGGAAAATAATACATAATTTTTCATGCAATCGTTTTTCTTTTACTTCCTTGGTATGTGACTACTATGCTAATAATGAGGGTGAGTACAAACTCTGCATTCAATCAGTTCACCGTCTTCTTTTCAAAATATCATGCAGTTAATGCAACAATCAATCTTCTCTACAGGTAAACCTAAACCTCTCACTAATTTTTTAGTATTGTAGAAACTATAAGACATTATGTTATCAACAAGAAGTAACTCAGACATCAATTGACATTTGTCATTGTAACATCTTTCTGAAAAATGATGTTCTACCTTGATGTTCAATAACCTTGTAGTAGCTGATAATTGGGAATAACCAAATGGAATCCCTTCCCACACTTCTCTTTCACTAGCCTTTGACATGTCATATATTTGTTGAACTTCAAGTGTTGGTATTTCATCTATATTTGAATGATCAACAACATTTATAGCGTCATAAACCATTGATTGCATTGTATTCTCATTAAATGATGATTCCCCTAAAGAGGTTGTGCCAGATGAAGAAGCAACCGAAGTTCCAATATGGTGAAACAAATAAAGCTCTCCGTGATAGTACCAATTGTAGTAATTTGGAACAAATTTTTTTTTACATAGATGCACTTTCATAGAGTCCTCATCACGGAAAACTTTATTTCTACATTTAGAACACGGACAACGTAACGTGACATCATCCATACATTTTGGTCTATTTTTTGCAAAGTTCATGAACTCCTCAACTCCAGTAAAATATTCATCTCGGATGAATTCATTTTCTAATCTATTGTACATTCAATCTTTGTACATATAATCCTAATAAACATAAGATTGATTATTTAGTAAGTATGCAATTAATAGAATAGAGATACTACACACATGATTCAATGTATTCATAAACCATATCATGAATATAAAAAATTAAGTACATAATTAAGAAGTTGTCCTTTCAAAGCAATGATACTAGATTAAAATTCTACAACTTACTAAACTAGGTTAAAATCAATCATAATATAATTCTACAACTTAGAAACGATAAATTATTGGCCGTGAGCTAAGGGTGGCCAAGAGGATCGGCCAATCCAGTGACAACGCTGGCTAAGATGAAGCGGCAACAAGCTTGGGCCGACTTAGGACTCGCTGCCACGATCTCAAGGTCGGCCAAAGTCGCTGGCATGAGCTCAAGGCGCCCAAGCTCCCTGTCACAACCTTAGGGCCGACCAAGCTCGGGGCCAGCTGAGGTCGGGACCTACGAAGGTTGGGGCTGGCGGGGGTCGCTGCCGCAAGCTCGAGGCCAGGCAAGTCATCACCACAAGGTCGCAGCCGACCAAGATCAGCGCTGTTAGGGTTTAACTACTGGTAAAACGGAGATTAAAGAGGGAAAGAGAAATCATACCAATAGGTGAGCAGGACACCGGAGGAGAGGATGCCAGAGGAGACGAACGTCGGAGATGGAAAGGTCATAGGAAGAGAGCACGTTGGAGGAGACAATCGCCAGAGGGTTTCACGGACACAAGGTGGGGAAGCAGACGAAGGTGTGATCTGGCCCTAAATCGCGACATTAGTGACGGAACTAATTGTTCCGTCACTAGTTAGAGACGAAACTAAAAGTTCCGTCGCTACTATCGTGATTTAGGGTCGGATTGCGTTTTCTCGCCTGATTTTTCACATGTCTAATTAGCGACAGGGTTTAATTCCGTGTCTAATAGCGACGGAATAAATATTTCATCGCTAAATAGAGACGGAATTAAAATGTCCGTCTCTATTTAGAGACGGATAATCTATTCCCGTTACTAACCTTTACTAATTAACTCATTTTTAAATTCTAAAGGGTCAAAATAGAGACGGAAATATAGTTCCGTCTCTAATTAGAGATGTAAGTATAATCCCGTCTGTATATTAGAGATAGAATTATAATTCCGTTGCCAGGGGCGTAGCTAGGATTTTGAAATAGGGGGGCTGGAAAATTAAATCTTAAACTAGAAATCACTATATCATTTTCAACATAATATAAAAATTTTAAGTGCAAAACACGCATTTCTCCATAAAATTATCAAATCTAGATAAATGTTTGCCAAAAGTTCAAGCGTCAATAATAATATAAAATGCATAAACAAAAAAGTATAATTTTTGCTAAAAGAGATGTAACTTCAATAAAATACTATTTTAATAATAAAAATCAGTAAATGAGTGCATTCAAAGAATTAACTCACCGAATGACTCCAATAAATTAGTGTAGGGTTGTAGGCTGCAAAGATGAGTGAGACGATAAGATAAATCAACTCACGGTCAAGGCAGAGAGCACCAACAAATAACAGCGCAACATCCGCATGGTGGAGTTTCAAAAGAGGAGGTGTGTCGGCGTATCGCCTTTGCTGCTTTGCAGATCCTCTTGCTGTTCGATAGGAGCAAGCGCTGTTGCAGAGGCAAAGCTCGGTGATGAAGGAGGAGGAGGAGGAGGAGGAGGAGGGAGGGAGGGAGGAGGAAAATAAGAAGAAAATTAGTGAACGATTGAATTTTTTTTATCTCTTTGGCTCTTTCTAATCTTCTCGGCTTCTTGCTTTTTGTGGTCCTTTCTTTTTTCGTTCTCTAGATTTGCTTTGGGAGAAAAGAATGACAATAGGATTTTAGTAGTGCCGATTTATTTTCAGAGAAAGGAATTGTAATATACTAATATATATACATATATTATATATAATAATATAAAGCAACCTATGGGTCTTGGCTGGGCTTGAGCCCAGCCAAGCCCCTACTTAAAATACACCCCTGTCCGTTGCTAAAGGATAATTTTTTGATGACTTATGTTCCAATGTATCACTTTCAATGCTCGAGCCACACGTACAAAAATCTTTAAACTAAATGAGCATTCTAAAAGAACATAGACATCGTTGGGAAGATATGTGAAGAAAGAAATAACTTGCATTGTTGCATATTAAACGTGTTCATTTGATTGTTTAATGTACTTTCCATCTTTCCCTCCTTTACCTCTTAATTTCTGATTAAGTAAAGCCATTAATCAAACCTAAATATTGGTTTGTATGCCGAACAAATAAAATTTCCAAATCTTATAAAAAAAAAACTTGTATCGAACTATTTTCTTGTACGTGAAGTACCAGTTCAGTGGAAGAAGATTCTTGGATGGAACCTGGATCCCAATCAGAACCACAATCAAATTTCCGTAATATCAGAAATACATATTTAATTGTCATATTTATCAAAACTATATAATTATTTTCCATTATGCTCCTCTTTTATCTGGAGTAAGCTGCTGTGAATGAGACTATGAGGCTATTATTAGACGGTTGAATGCACCAATTGATTATTAAATTTATTATGCTCAATTTGTTATTAGCACTTTGCTTATAATTTATCAATCAACTGCTAAATTTTTTATACTCCCATTATGTGATAGGATCATTACATAGCTCTTAGAATATCTCAGAACTATGACAATTTCAAAAACTCACTATGAAATTTATGTATGGGGGATATGATTACACTCCGCAATGATGTAAAAAAATCAATTAACGTAGTTTAAAATATTTTTGATATCAATGAATTTTAATCAAAATTTATTTTAAATCAAGATTATTATATTTTTGAGAGCCTTTTAAGTGTAATCATGCTCATATTTAGATTACACAACCTATATTGAGAGACATAATTTTTTTAAAATATTTGCGATTTTAAAATAATTTGACATAAACTCATTAAAAGAGTTTAGTCATACATATTTACCAATATCAGATCTTTTGGACTTTCCTAATTGTTAACATTTTAAATTTTTAAATATTATAGTGATTAATGAATTTTAATAAAAACTTACTCATGGTCTTAAAAACCTGCTGATGATGCAATTTTAAAATATTCTAAACGCTCTGTAATGCCCTGTCACGTAATAGGGGCATAAAAAATTCAATAATTGACTTATAAATTATAGGCAATTGAGTTTTGATCACAAATTTACCATAGTAATTTTAAAAATCGATTCATATATTCAATTATTTAATACTGGTGGACTGAAAGACATAATAAAAAATAATTATATTTTTTATTATATGAAAGTTACATTAAATTGCCGTTTTTATTTTTACATTATAATTCATTAAGTTTGCCCAGCTATTGGCAAACCACTTGATATTCATTAAGTTTTTACATTATTTTTCATCAAGTTTTTATTTTTAATGTCAATGGTTTGTCCTAGGTTCACTGTTTCCTAGTTAATGACATCTACTTGATATTGTGAGAGAGAGATTGACGGAATAAATTTATAAAAAACAAATAAAAGTATTTTTTCCCAAAGAAAATATAATGAAAGTAATAAAAAATCATAGAAATATATATACAAGCAAAAAAGCAGTTAAATAGAAGTCATTTCTTTTTTAAAAAATTGAAATTAATCAATTTGGACAAGGTCTCCATAACATGAGAAGAGTTTTAAGTTGATCTATTGGACTGTGGAAATCTTCGGCCATCAATGTTTCAACTAACAAGAAATTTTCATACCTAAGGCATCAATAAATAGAGCATGTGAAGCAATAAATACAAGACACGTACGTTCCATTGTATCCCTTTCAATGCTTGAGCAAATTCATACAAAAATCTTTAAACTAAAAGCACCTTCTTAAAGAACATAGACTCTTTGGGAAGATACGTGAAGAAAGAAAGAACTTGCACATTAAACGTGTTCATTTGATTGTTTTAATTTACTTTCCTGCTTTTCCTCCTTTACCTCTTAATTTCAGCTTAAGTAAAGCCATTACTCCAACATAAATATTGGCTTATATGCAGAACAAATAAATTTTCCAAAACTTAAAAAAAAAAAAATTACTCGTATAGAACAAATATTTTTTTGAAGCACGAGTTTAGTGAAAGATTCTTGGATGGAACGTGGATCCCAATATCTTAAAAGATCACATATAAGATATCAAGAGAATTAATCCTCAGACATTAGAAAAGAAATCCAGAACACAAATGACAGGATATCAAAGTGGCGTTCAATACAGATCGACGACAACAAGAACAAATTGTTATCTACCACTATCTATTTTCTTAGATTTCTTTATCAAAAGGAGTGTAGACTTAGATGGAAGCACAGAAATGAGTCAAATGGATCGGTTTCTCAAAGATACATCATTTAAACACACTAAGAATCTAAATCACTGGTAATATCATGCAATCTAATATGACAATGATGAGTAATAATGTTCAGTTCTCAAGCAAATAATATATACATATACATATGTATGCACAATCATGAGAATTTAATAAGATATCTATCATAAACTACTAATTATTGTAAGCATCATCAAATGCCTCAGAAATGGTTATTATAGCCATAAGCTAATGACCTAATGTTTCTACGCAAAACAAACATTGAATTAGAATTAGCTTCCGCATTCCATCACATCAAAGGAGCAAACAACATTTAAATGAGGAAAAAAACATACTTCAATGGTTTTGGTAAACTTTAATGATCAAAACTGCTAAACCTCATTTTGAGAGCACCAAAAATAACCTGAATATATCATATATGGGCCGTGCGTGTCCATACCTTCAAAAACTGAAATCTGCTAACTGCCAAGGAAAGTGTTCAGGATGCATACCATTATAGTCAGGATATCCGGAGAATATTAACATAAACTGTTATAGGGTGACAATGCATCATACACACATGGATGAAATCAAAACATCAGAAATTTTAACAATAACTTGTATATAGATGGACTAAATGCAGTTTACAAAGCTTCATCCGGCCAAAATAAGTTCAGATAGAAGAATAATTCGCAGCATACCCTAGAGAATCCAATACATGACACAAATAAGCATGGATAATTACCCTGGAATTATTACCAGCCAAACAAGAAAAACTGAGGCTTTAGAGCCTAGACATGTGTACCATTCTCTTCGTGTATACCATGAATCAAATCAGTAAGCTTCATTTTGACTCAAAATGCTGCCCACCCAGATGCAGTATTCTTATTAGATCCTGGCTTGGTTGAAGAAGGTAGATTTCTCTGCAAGCACAATGGAGGGTAACCATCTATATTTACTAAAGAAACAAATAACCTTTACTTGCATCATGAATACCTTATATTCAATAATCCCAAAAAATAGAGCATCTTGAATGAAAACCTAGATGTGATCCACATGGGGAAACAGTAAGCCTTGTAGATATTCCATGAAAGAATTTTCTAGAGACCTTTATTACTATTTATGGATGTCCATAGTTCAAGAAACCTTTTACTATTATCACACAAACAGTGAATCAAAGAGAATTAGAAAAGGGCAAATTTTCAGTTATTCTGGGAACTTCAAATTAACTGTCTTCATCCATTTGCATATAGACAGAAGTTAGCAGCAATAAAAAAAAATACAGCTTATTGATTGATAGTTCTGGTAGTAAATTGGATGGGATGCCATTTATTAGTATCTCCTAAACATATTACTTGACACTTCTATTATAAAGTTTGTGGTTGAATAAACAAAGCAAAATAAGCAATCATACCTCAATGGCAGAAAAATCAGACAAAGGATCAACAGGTCGGCCCGTGGATTCCTCAGCAGCCTTCAGTCCAGCATGTTGACCTGATGCCATCCTAGCAGTTGCAGGATCATTAGGTGGTGGTGGAAGAGGTGACTTGATCTTCCCTGCACTACCAGGTGGAGGTGCAAGAAGTGTACCAACTTTTGGCTTGTTCAAGGGTCCTCCAGTTAAGCCAGCAGTTGAAAGCATGCCTCCTCCACTAGATGTTTTATTCTTCACATTTATGCGAATGGTTTCACCTTCCTAAACATTGAATAAATAGTGTGATATAAAATAGAAGAAACAAGAACATTGCATACATTGATGGGCATCAAAGATGAGATGAAAAATCAGAAAACAGAATCTTTATATATGAAGAGAATATTAATGCAGAGCACAAAGATTCTGAAACGAGCAAGGTTCTCTTAGAATGGCTTATCATGCAAGACTTCCTATCGAATTAAATTAATGGAAAAGATTTCTAATGAAAATGAAGTGACTGACTCCAATATTTTGCTTTGTGATTTAAGAACTTTGCTCCTTGGATATGCATAATATTGTAGTAGCAGTGGTACTAATTTTCCCGCTCCACTTTTTCTGGGCAACCAGTTTGTATATATTTATAGAGACCCGTTGTGCAAATTTTAGGAGACTTGTTAATGTGACCAGCTCTAAGAAAGCATCAATCTGAGGATTTGTCTTTGATTTTGATTCTTGGTTATGCTAATAATCATGCTCATTAAAAAATTCTTACCAAAAAAAAACAACAATAATATGTACTGAAAAAAATATGGTAAAGTTTAGTTATCTAATGGGCACATTCTGATAACAAATCAGATGAGTTTATTCATCATGTTCCATCAACTGTAATTCAGCTTACATGTGCAATTCTGATAGGTGAAATAAAGTTGCGAATAAAGATATGGTGAGATGAAGTTGAGTTATATAATAGGGACATTCTGATAACAAATCAGATGAGTTCATTCGCCATATTCCATCAACTGCAATTCAGTTTACATATCTCCACTGCATGGACTCAATCTTATGAAAGTTGAAAAAGATTTCAATAGATCAAACAAGAAACTTGAATGCTTAAAATAAAATAGACATGAGAAGCTCTAACCAAGAAGATCAAACTTACACTGAGTTGATGTCATTGAAATCTCAATATGCTTTGCATGTTTTGCTTTAAATTTA